>NC_052360.1:39930530-40128734 GCF_009727055.1 Benincasa hispida | reverse complement strand
ATCGTGCTTACCTACGCATTTTAGTACAAGCGATGGAGTCCTTCCTGGCGGTTTCAAGACTCGGTTCGCTTGTAAAACCGTTTTCTCGATGAAAAATGTAAAGAATAGGGATTATTTCATTTCTGGTTTTTGCGTAAGGCTCATCCCCGGTCCATTAATCTTTATTATGTACATGTGATGTATATTTTTTTATAATGTTATATAGGTATGGCACATATATGTTAAATTCCCAGTGCCTTAGGTTATGTAATGGTATTGGTGCCAAAAAAAAATCAATCTCTTTATTGTAATTGTTATATTTTAGAGAGCTGATTTAATTTATAATAAGAGCATGCTCATGCATCATATAATATAAGAGTTATATTTATGCATGCATAAAAGCCATTGACATGCATTATCTTATATATAAATTGTTATAGTATAAGGGTGAATGAATAGCATTTTACTTGGTTGTTACGCGTTAATATAAAAGTTTTATATATAAGTAATACCGGAAATTGCATGAAGCAATGACACATATGTTAGGTTTATAAATGTTATAAACACCTCGTTGTGCCAACTGATTATTTTGAAGTTGTTTCTTTTTAAAAAGTTAAAAGAAATTTGGAACTAAAGAAAATAAAAAAGACAATGCATGCTTTACTTTATGTTTAATTCAATCGGTTTTAACAGTGTTTAAAAACTTGGATCACAATAGACCTAAGATCACAGTTCTAATATGATTAGCAACCCTAAGGCTTTAATCTTTTAATTCAGTTTAATAAGATTAAAATTTGGGTTTAATAAAAAAGCTAAAAAGTGAAGCAATCTATCTATAAGGGACCTTTTGTCTAAGACAGGTTCTGTCTAAGGTTAGGGTATTTAGTTGATAAAATGTAACACCGCCTACTTGGGAACTTACCTGGAAAGGTGAATTAGAATAGATTTGATGCATACATGCAAGTTAAGGACAATCCATTAAATTTTTAAATGTGACTACTTGAACTTGTTCATTTTTCATAGACAAACGTGTTTATGAGCAAAGATTAAAAAGAAGAATTAGACTAAAATTAGTAGCCGGATTGTCTAGGTTAATAAACCTCTTAGGTAGAACACTCTGGTGGGAGGTACTTGGGGCATAAGATGCTTCACTTAAACCTTTCATGTTTCTCCTAAATAGTCTACACCATGAGATCTACCCTCAGGCTCGTGGCACCTTTGGTGTGTCCCCCTACGGATGGTGTTTGGGTAGGTCAATATCAAGGGGGATGGAGAGAGTGTTCATAGTAAGTGGGAACGAGAAATGCGACAGCATATCCCTTGGTCTCCGTGCTAGGTTTAATAAAGTTACAGCGCATCGCCTCGAGGCACCCTGTGAGTATCCCTCTAAAGGATGGCATTTTGCGCGTTTCTTTATTTGATCTCTTGTAAGAGGATAAGGTAACTTAGTCTCTTGTCCTAATCTTCTTCTTCCTATGGTGGGCTCATTAGGGCGGGACTCTGGTACCAAAAAGCGAGGGTCATACTTACACGGAATGCTAAAAGGTTAATAGTTCTGGACCGAAAAATGGTGGCTGTTAGGTTCAGTTCCAAGAGTTGGTTCTGCCTAATGGTTGAGAATGTTTCATCCCAGCAAAAGGGTAACTAATCACCCCACCGGTGACGTTTGTCCTGCTTACTGGGGCATCATTGCAAAATAAAATCTATAACTTAGGGTACTTGAATCTATTTTTCAAAATTGATTGGTTTAAAAGTGGTTTAGCAAAATTTAATAAATTTTTGTTTGTATTTTCAACAACTTTTTTCAAAATAGCAACAACCAAGTTGGCTTTGTTGAGCGCGAAAAACTAACTGGCGATAATTTCGCAACATGGAAACACATGATCACGATCATTCTGATCAACGAGGATCTTATGTTCGCACTCACGGAGGCTCATCCTTCTATTCCAGCTCTTAATGCCACTCGAAATGTTCGGGAGGTATACGAGCGATGGATAAGGGCGAATGAGAAGGTCCGAGCTTACATCTTGGCAAGCCTTTCTGAAGTCTTGGCCAAGAAACATGAACCTATGATCTCAGCATGTGAGATCATGGAGTCCCTGCAGTGGATGTTTGGACAACTGTCTGAATAGCTTATGCATGAGGCCTCTTAAATATATATTCAACTCCAAAATGGAAGAATGTACTTCTATTCGTGAACATGTACTTAACATGATGGTTCACTTTAATGTGGCGGAGTTGAATGGGCCTACCATCGATGAGGGCAGCCAGGTTAGCATAATCCTGCATTCTTTGCTCGAGAGCTTCCTACACTTTGTTAGTAATGTGATTCTTAACAAAGTGAAATATACCCTTGCAACTCTCCTCAATGAGTTGCAGACCTACCAATCTTTACTGAAAAGTAAGGAAAGGAAAAAGGGTGAGGCAAATGTTGCTTCATCCTCCAAGACGTTTCATAGAGGTTCGACCTCAGGAATGAAGTTTGCACCTTCTACTTCTAACTCCGCAAAAGGAAAGAAGAAGAAGGGTGGTAAGGGAAAAGGGAAAGGCACCTGCTAACCACCGCCTGTCACCCCAAGGATGCGTTCACCGGTTGCTAAGGGAAAACGTTTCCACTGTAACCAAGATGGATACTGGAAGAGGAACTTTCCTCAGTATCTGAAAGACAAGAAAACAGCCAAGGCCGATAAAGGTGAATATGATTTACTAGTTCTTGAAACTTGTGTAGTGGAGAATGATGATTTAGTTTGGATAATTGATTCGGACGCCACTAACCATGTTTGTTCTTCTTTTCAGGGGATTAGATCTTGGCGACAGCTGGAGACTGGTGAGATGATGATGCGAGTAGGCACCGAGCATGTCGTCTCAGCTGTGGTAGTGGGAGAACTCCAATTAGCTTTACAGAATAGGTTTCTTGTTTTGAATGATGTATATAATTATTCCCGAACTAAAGAGGAACCTTATTTCTGTAAAGTGTCTATTGCAATGTAAATAATACTGCCCCTTTTAATGTGGATAAAGCATTTATTTATAAATATAGTGTTTTTATTTGCACAGCAAATCTGAAATCGAATTTATATATGCTAAGGTCGTTAGCCATTAATCCCTCCATAATACTAAATTATTTAGAACTGTCGTAACTCAATCAAAACGTCAACGAATTTCTCCAAAAGAAAATGTCCAACTTTGGCATCTTCGTTTAGGGCACATCAATCTCAATAGGATTGAGAGATTGGTGAAGAATGGACTTCTAAGTGAGTTAGAAGAAAAGTCTTTACTAAGTGTGCGAGTCTTGCTTTGAGGGTAAGATGACTAAACGACCTTTTACTGGAAAAGGTTATAGAGGCAAGGAGCCTCTTGTGTTAGTACATTCTAACCTCTGCGGTCCTATGAATGTGCGAAGCCCAAGGTGGCTATGAGTATTTTATAAATTTTACTGATGATTACTCTAGGTACAGGTATGTTTACCTTATGTAATGGAAGTCTAAATCCTTTGAAAAGTTCAAAGGGTTCAAGGCTGAAGTTGAAAACACACTTGGATAGACGGATTAAAACACTTCGATTGGATCGAGATGGAGAGTTTTTGGACTCGGCATTCTAGGACTATTTGATAGAATATTGAATCGTTTCCCAACTCTCAGCATCGAGTACACATCAGCAGAATGGTGTAGTAGAGAGGAGAAATAGGACCTTGTTGGACATGGTTCGTTCGATGATGAGTTACGCTTCCTTACGGACTCGTTTTGGGGTTTCGCAGTGGAGACTGCGGTATACATACTCAATTGTGTTCCCTCCAAGAGTGTTGTGAGAACACTCTCTAAAATTGTGAAACGGGCGTAAAGCTAGTTTATACGTCACTTTCGTGTTTGGGGTTACCTCTTGCACATGTGTCTTGATGTTAATCCCAAGAAGTTGGAACCACGGTTGAGTTATGCCTCTTTGTAGGCTTCCCCAAAGGTATACGAAGGGGTTATTTTTATGATTCGATGGAAAATAGGGTGTTTGTTCAACAAACGCTACTTTCCTGGAGGAGGATCATACAAAGGAGCACAATCCATGAAGTAAATCGTGTTGCGTGAGTTTTCCAATGAAACTACTGAAACTTTTACAAGAGTTTTGAAGAGCCTGTTACATCAACAAGAGTTGTTGATGGGAGTTCATATAGTAGGTCGGTTCCATCTCAAGAGTTGAGGGAACCTCGACGTAGTGGGAGGGCAGTAAACCTACCCGTTCATTATCTGGGTTTCACGAAAATCCTTGCTATGGTAGCAGATGGCGACGTTGAGGATCCGTTGTCTTATAAGAAGGCAATGGAGGATGTTGACTAGGATGAATGAGTAATATTTTAGGTAAGCGAAACCATAATGACGTAAAGACGATTTGCACCTAAATATTTGGAAAAAACAAACGGTACATTTTATGGGGACTTAAATAAATTAACCATTAAAAGAAGTTTCAAAAAAAAAAAAAAAACATTAGAAAAGAACCGATCTTTTCTGTTGACTTGGAAATTGTCAACATGTATTGTACAAATATTTTGGAATTAAATGAATTAATGCAAATCAAAACGGCATATTTTAGTTGTTAGTTCAATTTAATTCAACTTTTTATTGTTTGATTGGCTACTAAGTTTTGATTGAATCAAATCAAATTAGTTAATTTTTTTTTTAAAATAAAAACACATCTTAGCCTTTTTAATCACTCTTCTCCATTGGATTAATTAGTTTCAACAATTATATGATTAATTCAATTTGAATTAAACAGCCTCAAACTTCCTATCATCATATTCTAAGATAAAAATGCAATTTCATTAACATGGGCACAGAATAAAGGTTTCAGTGTTGATGCTAATAGAAAGTAAATCTCAATTTTATAAAAATGGTTGGATTTAGACAAAATATTAGAAGTGCAATTGTCTCACATCGAAAAAGTTCAAAAGAGATTTTGTGTTCCAAGTACTATAAAAAGCTTATGGCTTTGGTTCAAGTTTTCTTTAGAAAACATTTTATGCCCGAGTGTCTTGAGTGTGCTAACTCTAGTTAAATTTTCTTTTGTAATGAGATGGTATACTATATGTATCTGTGTACTCGAGCTGCTTCTAACAACCTATGCATTTTGTTATCATTTCGAATTAGACGGAGGCTTGTGGGATTGAGTTATTACTAAGTTGCATGGTGTATCAATTATCTTGTTACAACATTGTACTTGACTTCAATACGTTCCTTATTAGATTCACTCTAAATTTCATCTTTTTTTGTGGTTGAATATTAATAACAAGTAAAGTTTATATTAAAGGGTAGAAGAGTACATTAAATCTTTCAATATCCACTTAACAAAATGGTCGTTATCTAGTTTGAATTTTTTTAGAAAAAAAATACCCTATGAGATTATATATGAAATCTCCATCTTGTCTTTGTTGATATAACTTGACAAATGTAGTTGGCTAATAAATAATTTTACACCAGATTGAAACTGATCATATAGAATGTGTACACAATAATTGATCAAACTAATTAAAAGCATTGACATGTACAAAATAATTCGAGTGACATATGCCTTACAAATGATATAGTTTGAAATATATAATAAATTATATACGTTTATTAAATAAACTTATCTTAATATATAAATTTACTAATCCTCACGAACTAAGAGCATTCATAAATTGAATACATGAGATATTTCACATATGTTTTAGACAATCGAAAAACATATAACATGAATTTAGATTCAAAATTTTAACCTAATAAAAAGAGAAAATATATTCAAATGTATATTCTAAATTGCATCTAACTTCATGTGATAAATTACTATTGGATAACTAGGTACGTTGTATAAAAATAAGTGTATGTAATCCGAGGAAAACCTAAGTCACATCGATCATAAGAGCCACTTAAAGCCACACATGAGGAATCATTCTAGAACGTTTTTAGTTGTAAATTTTGTTTTATCGATTCCTCATCTCTCCTCTAATATTGGCCACCTGTATATTATTTATTTTACTCTTTTTCTCATTATTCATTACTTGTTTCACCCTAAATTAGGGAAATTGTGTATAAAGGCAATCGTCCATCTCTCGGATTATTTAGTGAAATACAAAGCAAATTATTCCCAAAAAATTTCTGAATTTTAAAACTTTGAACACGGAACCTAAATCTCTTATTTTTAAGTTTAAGTTTTAAGATTTCTTATAAAACATGTTCCAAAACAAAATCTCCAAAAACATAGGTAATATTTTGGGTAAGCAAAACCATAATGATGTAGGGACGATTTGCACCCTAATATTGGAAAACAACGTACATTTTATGGGGACTAATAAATTAACCAGTAAAAAGAATTGTTTTCAAAAAAAAAAAAAAAAAAACATTAGAAAGAACCGATCTTTTCTGTTGACTTGGAAATTGTCAACATGTATTGTACAAATATTTTTTCGCAATTACCACCTCCTTCAGATCACGTGACCTCATTTTGTTTATCTCCTAAATGTTAAATTATACATTTCATGTGTTTCTATTCAATTTCTGATCAATTAAAAAAATGTGAATTCTTTTTTTAAAACTTCTAATTTTAAATCTGATAGTTTTAGTTTAATTTTGTGTTTTTATAGATTTTTCAACTTGTAAATTTTTTTTAATAGATCAGTTAATTTCAAATTTAGGAATATATTGAGTTTATTAGAAATAAATTTTGGAAGTTAATAAAAAATCTACAGCATTTTAAGGAGACCTATTTAGATAAATAATTGATTGAAGTCTAATGGCGTATTAGATATTTTTTAAGTGAATTGCACGAGTAAGTTTATAATTTAACCTAAATTTTACTAATCATAACTTTTAGACCAAAAAACTAAACTTATAGGCATGAATTGTTTTATATTCCACTATTACTTGATTTTAGTTTTAAAAATTTATTAGTAAATTTGAACAAAACCCAATTTTAGGTGCCCATATGATTGGTTTATAGTTGTAAGCGTGACCTCCAAAAATTTGTCTCGTACTAGATGTTGACCGGCTTTTATCTTAATATATGATCTTTTTTTGGTTTAAAACAAATAAAGAAATAAAAAGGAACCGTGGGACCAAGTATTACAAGGTATTTAATATAAGATCAAATTATGTTACTAGATTTATATGTTCAACATTATGAATGTACCAGGTAATTGCAATTTCGATTTTAATGCTTCACAGGACTGAATCTATGATGCTTACATAAACAGACTTATATATTATATGTTTGAAAATTAAGATTGTAATATTAAAACCATAAGTTTGGACGAAGGTTTAGAAAATATCTAGGAGGGAAATATAGTCAAAATTAAATGAATTAATGCAAATCAAAACGGCATATTTTAGTTGCTTTAGTTCAATTTAATTCAACTTTTTATTGTTTGATTGGCTACTAAGTTTTGATTGAATCAAATCAAATTAGTTTTTTTTTTTTTTTTTTTTAAATAAAAACACATCTTAGCCTTTTTAATCACTCTTCTCCATTGGATTAATTAGTTTCAACAATTATATGATTAATTCAATTTGAATTAAACAGCCTCAAACTTCCTATCATCATATTCTAAGATAAAAATATAATTTCATTAATTTGGCATAGGGCACAGAATAAAGGTTTCAGTGTTGATGCTAATAGAAAGGTCAAAATTAAAATCTCAATTTTATAATAATGGTTGGATTTAGACAAAATATTAGAAGTGCAATTGTCTCACATCGAAAAAGTTCAAAGAGATTTTGTGTTCCAAGTACTATAAAATGAGTTTATGCCTTTTGTTTCAAGTTGTCTCAGTTAGAAACATTTTGTGCCTGAGGACGCCCCCACTCGCATGTCCCCTACACGAATGATCAGGATCAGACTATTTGTGACAAGTTACAATACTTGCAACTATTCCACAAAGGGGACCGCATCCGTAGCATTACTAGGATAAGGTTTCTCTTCTATATCCATATACTACAGACCATTTTGGTTATCACTTAAGACATGATCTACTTGTATGTTGCCACATACATGCTTAAGTTACAGACATATAACAAGGGAGTTTAGGTTTATTGGTTTGTGGTAAATCAAATACAACAAACAACTAAGCAAAATCAAGAATTGTAGTAAAATATCATATATTATACATCACAAGCGTTCGTACAAACTGTTTACAAACTACAGGATACGAGACTTTAGGGCATCAACCCCAACAATAACATCCTTGAAGGATTTTTCTCGATCAGTGTTTTCCTCATTTCGTACAACCAACTGTTCAATTTGACTCTCCTTGTTTGCATTAGAGTGTGTGGTCTGCATTTGACTATCATTTGGAGGAGTAAATTTAGGGTTGTGAACCAAATACCTTTGAGAAAGATGAGATTTATTTTAATAAAAAATATATATTAACATTTATCAAAGGTCGTTAAAATACCTTTGGAAATACTTACTTTTATCAAATGTTAGAGAAACCTTTGAGAAAAATATGCATTTGTAATAATAAAGAAAAAAAAAAACCTCTAGGGTTAATTTTTGTGGGTTCGTGAACACATTCTTCAATTTGTTGTCTTCTCCATCATCTATAGGTAATCTCTCGAGTTTGTGAATACACAAAAAAACCTCTAGGCATGGTTCAATTCTCACTTTCAATTCTCAATTATTGTGATTTATTTCATGGTTCTTCATTGTATATAGTATCGAGATCTGATTCCTGTATATAAGTTTATTTGTATTTACAATTCTGCTTTATCTTGTTGTGATTGATTTCGTGGTTCTTCCTCTGCCGTCTCCTTCATCATCTCCTCCGTCATCTCCTCTACTCTTTTTGTTCCGCCTTTTCCTCGAATCTTCGTGATGTTCATTTCGCTTCTAAGCTTTGTTTCGTTCGCTCTGTTCCAGCTCCGCCGAGTCATTCCATCACTTTCAAGCTCAAGCTACAATCTCCGCTCTTAGGTTCGCAAGAAGCTCCGCGAGCCATTCCATCACTTTCAGTTCGCAAGCAACTCTTACATTATCAACCATTCTTAGTTTTATTCATGTCACATAAAATCTGTCTAAATCGCATCTAGTTTATGAAAGATTTATATTCTCAAATACAAATACTTACCAAAATTTTCTTTTGTGATATTTCCTCTGTGAACTGTAATGGAGATTTTTATTTCAGTAAACGTATGCTTTTATAATTGTATGGATCAAAATGTTGAAGAAAGTAATGTTGGATGCATGCGTTTGTAAGATTGTAAGGTGAGAAGGCAACCATGCGTTTGTAAGGTTGGACGCATGATTGGCCGAAGTATTGGCAAAAGGCGATGCCAAGAGTTGCTCATGTGTTGGGTATGCATGAGCAAGAGTAGAGAAAGCGAAATGTTGAACGCAAGGTGTTGGTAGATGATCATGTAACAAATGAGCAGAGCTACATGATGAGGTAGACAATTGTCTAGTAAGTGAGCGGCGCTACACGATGAGGTAGACGATCATGTAAGCGGATGCTAGACGATCGTGTAGCAATGCGGGGAGCTAAACGATGAGGTAGGCGATCATATAGCAATGTGCGGAGCTAAGCGATGCGTTAGACGATCGTGAAGATGGGTGCGGCGTTAAACGATGAAGAGTGACGCGCTAGACGATCGGGCTATACAATAGACAAAGTATTACACGATCAGTGAAAGCACTAGACGATAAGCATAGAAGTTGGACAGATAGCGCTAGACGATAGCCGTGATATGCTAAATGATGAGTAGACGCGCTACACAATAGCCGAATACTAAGCGATGGGTGTTGGGCGATAGACGCAGGCGCTGGGCGATGACATTAAGCGATAGGCGGATGCGTTAGACGATAAGGTGTCAGAGCTAAACGATGGAAGTAAACAATGGGTGCGGTAGCTAAACGATAGGCTATGCGTGAGATCATTGAGAATGAGATCGTTTACTAAATGATTGAGCTACACGATGGGCCCCGGAGTTAAGCGATAGATGCAGGAACTAAATGATGGGGTGGGGTGTGACATGTTAGGATTGTGAACCAACGGCTATCACCTTTTTGTTTTTGAATGGAAGTAAAATCTGAATGAATGCTTTCTCTTGTGACCATTTCTTTTCACAATCTTTTGTCTGAACTCTTATTCTGTTTTGCAGACGGCTTAATGATAACCGATTAAATGGACCAATCTCGAGAGAATTTACTGGAATTACAAGTCTTAAACTTGTATAAGTCTTTGTATAATTTCACCGTTGTGTATTAATTCATTTAGGTGATATACATCCCTGGTTAAAGTTTTGTGCCATGTCATGTGATTGGTTTATGATGGATTGTGTCTCCTTTGTTTCAAGGATGTCTCAAATAATGATTTGTGTGGAACAATACCAACCAGTGGACCATTGAGCACATACCTTTAAACAAATAGGTTTCTGAATTTTTTAAACTAAAAACATAATTAAAAATCATGATGAATACTTATATTATTTAAACTACTTTTAAATACATTATTTACTTTTCTTTTATTGTCATTTTCTCCCTTTATTCTTTGAATTGTAAATTAGTTTAAAGTAATAATTTGATGTTGTTAGATGTAATAATTAGTTTGAAGTAATATCTAACCAAATGTGGATGCTTTTTTGAGGTAAATACTTCTTGAATCTCCATCTTCCCCATTTTTATTCTCTTACTATTTCATATTTTGAAATGTATAAAAGTGTATAATGCAGAGTAACACTCTTTTGCCAACATCAACCCAAAGTGTAAAACAAGAGAATAGAATGAATGATTCTCTATTTGTATTATGATGATCTTTAAACTACTTTTAAATATATTATTTACTTTTCTTTTATTGTCATTCTCTCTCTTTTATTCTTTGAATTGTAAATTAGCTTAAAGTACTAATTTGATTCAGGTAATCTCACACTTTTTAGAAAGAAGTGTATAACATGGATAGAAGTTGGATGTAAATTGGAAATCGAGTATTACAAGAATATAGAAACGGAGTTAGAAGTTTTTTGGATTTTTCATTTATGCATGCAACGACTAGTTAAATATCTTGTTCATGTAAAAGATGCAATAATGCAGTACTTAAGACTTGAGATGATGTTGAAGCATATTTGTTAATATTTGGAATAGTTCCAAGTTACACTAGATGGACAATACATGGTGAAGAAAGTTTTACTTATGAAGTAGGAGAAAATGATAATGACACTGATGATGAAGTTGTTTTTGAAATATTAGAGGATCATTTTTGTGCTTTTAACATGGATAACTGAATTGGTAAAGGAGAATCAAATAAGCATGGTTATGATGAAGAATCTAATGAGAATGCTTCTCAGTTTTATAGATTGTTGAATGATGCAGAAAAAGAGCTTTATCCTGGGTATAAAAAAGTATTCTAAGTTGTCTTTCATTATGAAGTTGTTTCATCTATAAAATCTTTTGCAAGTTGGAGTAATAAATCATTTACTTTACTACTTGAGTTATTAAAAGATGCATTTCCAAAAGGTACTGATCTACCTCATAATTACTATGAGACAAGGAAAATCCTTCAAGATTTAGGGTTTCATTACTCGAAGATACATGCATGCTCTAATATTGCCAACTATATTGGAAGGAAAATGCGAAAGCTGATGAATATTTTGTTTGTGGAGAATCTAGGTGGAAGCTAAATGAAATAAATAAAAAGAAGAGTCCACAAAAAGTTTTGCGATATTTTCCTCTAACTCCAAGATTAAAAAGATTATACATGTCAAGAAAGACTGCATCAAGTATGACTTGGCATTTGAATGGACGAGTAGATGATGGAGTTCATAGGCATCCTACTGACCCTATTGCTTGGAAAACACTTGATGAATCATATAGTTTATTTGCTTCAGAGCCTTGAAATGTTTGACTTGGATTGGCTAGTGATGGATTTAATCCATTTGGAAATATGAGTCTATCTTATAGTGTCTGGCCTGTCATTCTTATCCCATATAATTTTCCACTATGGATGTGTATGAAAGAGCCTTATTTCATGTTATCATTACTCATTCCTGGACCTAAAGGCCCTAGTAATGATATTGACATTTTTTTACAACCGTTAATTGATGAACTGAAGTTCTTATGGGATGTAGGAGTTGAAACTTATGATGCTTCACTAAAACAAAATTTTAATATGTGTGCTGCATTATTATGGATAGTTAATGATTTTCCAACATATGGAAACTTATCTAGTTGAAATACAAGAGGTAATTTAGCTTGTCCTTAATGTAATTTCGATACTCGATCACAAAGATGTGCTACATGGGTCATCATCGTTTCTTACCCATAGAACATGAATGGAGACTACAACGAGAGTTGTTTGATGGGATTATTGAAGAAAACCTACCTCCTAAGAATTTGTCTGGAAGTGATATAATTGAACAAGTGAACCAATTTGGAGAACATGTATTTGGAAATAGTGTGAAAAAGGGAAAACATTCTAAAGATTGGCTAAAAGAAAAGCATATTCTTTGAGCTATCTTATTCGAGCACTTTATTACTGCGACACAATTTAGATGTCATGGATATTGAAAAAAATGTTTGTGAAAACATAATCAGTACGTTATTGAATATTAAAGGGAGAACTAAAGATAATTTGAGGTCTCGTCTTGATCTTGAAGAAATGGATATAAGAAAGGAATTGCATCCAATACAAGAAGAAAACAAATTATACTTACCAGCTTCATGTTGTACATTGTCATCAGATGAAAGAAATTCATTTTGTGAGTATTTGAACAAATTAAAAGTTTCAGGTGGATTCTCTTCTACTGTTGGAAGGTGTATCGATCTAAAATGGAGAAAATTATTTGGTCTTAAAAGTCATGACTATCATATTATTATAGAATATTTACTTCCATATGCACTTCAAGGGTGGATGAGAAAGGAAGTTCGAGATATATTGATTAAATTGAGCAATTTTTTTAAGATCTTGTGCTCAAAAGTGATTAAAGTGGACGATATCTTGATGTTGAAATAGCAAAATTCTCTGTAAAATGGAAATGATGTTTCCTCCGTCGTTCTTTGATATAATGGTGTATTTATTAATCCATTTACCAAATGTGGTTAGAGTTAGTGGACCAGTTCAGTATAGGTGGATGTACCCATTTGAAAATTATTTAAGTAAGTTAAAAGCTTATGTACGCAATCAAGCTCATCCTGATGGTTTTATTGCAAAAGGTTATATCAGCAATATGTATAAATTTGGAGTGGAAAATTTAAACTAAATCCAACATTTTAGTTAAAAAAAAAAAAAATTGTATTAACCAAGTTAATTAATGTTTACATTCTTACTCAAATTTAATAATGAATGACTAAATAATGTCAACATAAATTTAACTAATTAATATATTCTTTATTTGAAATTGAATTTCTTTTTTTTATATTTAAAAATGTGTATGATACTTATGATACACTACTAACACGTTGGATTGAGTTAATTATTTAAATGATACTTATGTATTTGAATGATGATTTTTATCATAAATGTCATATTTAATTTGCAAATCTGTTGCATTCATATGGCACAAAAAAAAAAAAAAAAGGCATCTAAAATATACTTTCTTTTCTTCTTAGATTAATAGTTCGGTCCATTGAAAATTACGTAAAGTAATATTTATTATTGATTATAATTTTTTGAGTATGGTATCCAACTTAAAAACCATAGACGATGTCATTAAATAGATAATAAACGGGAGAGAAAATGACGGAAAATAAACACAGGAAAATCCAAAACAAAATCATGGTGATTTTCACATGGTTGTTTTCATTTGACTTTATTTTATTTGTTTAATGTACTTTTGTTTTCTTTAACACGTATTTATATATATTTTTAAAATATTTTCATTTGACTTTTATTACAACAAAATATATGATTAGGGTTTCTTGTTTTTTGAGTAAACGATATGTATGATTAGTTATTTATTATAATAAACAAGAAATGTAATAAAAACAAAAAAAAGCATCATATTACAACGTGGACTTCATAATTAATTTTTTTATGTGATTATTAAGCATGCATTTAACTATTAAGATGTAATATTGTAATATATAAAAAGCCTTAACACGACACTGGATTTGAGAATCAATTACGACACTTCCACTAATTAGAATTAAACTTATAATATAAAAAAATGTTTGATAAATTCATTCACATTGAGGTATGAATTTTTTGATGTTTTTTTTAATGAGAGATTGAAGGCGTAACGTAGAAGTGAGAGCTTATCTTTTAAAATCTCATAATTTGTTACATTTTATGTTGGGTGCAAATTTAACTTTTAAAATTAGAGAAAACCAACTTTTTTTATTGGAGAATCTCACATTGGAAAATTTAGTGTTAAAAGTCTCCTTTATGTACTCCAACCTTGTGTTTTGGGTTTGAGCCCCAAAGAATACCATGTTTTGGAGGGAGTGAGGGGTTACATCAATGTGGGTTTAGTGGACATCCCACATGTGCACCGCCGTCCGGTCGGGCGAGGCGAGTGTGTGTGATGATTATTTTTAATTAAAAAAAATACTATTTTATTTTTTATTAATTATTATTATTATTATTTTAACCGAAAAAAGAGGGAGAAACGATCCATTTGTATTGTTGGTAAATTTCAGTTTTAGACCTAAATAACTTGGTTGCAATAAGTTTTTTATTTTTTATTTTTTTATTTTTTTTATTTTTTAAATATTTCAACTTATAATTTTTAAATAATTATTTAAAATGATACGTTTTGTTTAGTTTATATTAATGGTTTAGCTTTAATTTTTTTAAAAAATAAATATGATATAATTTTAAAAAAGATTGATACCTTCGACTTATGAAAATTAGGAGATATTTTATTAGGTGAAAAAGAATAGATATATAAAATAAACCTTAACTTTAAAAGATAAAATGTAAATTTTATTAAAATTTGCATTTGTTTGGAGGGGAATCAAAAATTGATAGGGAACTTATTTTTAGAAGGGTATAAAATGAACTTGTATTCTAAAAATGATTTTAATGGATTTAAGTTCAATTTGTTTTACCAAATAAAAAAAGATTAAAATTCTTCTATAATCACTTTTGTCCCTTTCCAAAATCAATCTTAAATTAGGAATGTTAAAAAAAAATCCAATGACTCGAAAAAACCAATCAACCAAACACATTCGTGCAATTTGGGTTAGGTTATCAACTCTTTTAGGTTAGATTGAGTTTAAATAAATGAAAATTTTATGGGTTGTGTTGGTTCACGGTTCACCTAAAATAACCACTAATCCAAACTTATTATTAACTTTAAAATGTCTCTCTCTCTCTCTCTATATATATATATATATAATTTCATTAGTTTTTCGGGATAATTTATTCTTCAACAGTTTCTAAAAATAATTTTTTTAGCACTTTGGAAAGAAATTATATATATAAAAATTGAAGTTGAGTTGTTAACCATAATTTAATGTATGAAAATAATTAAATCAAATTTTTACGTATTAATAAGATTTAAATAAATGATCCAAATAACCCGAACCAACCCAACCCAAATATATTCATAGTTGGTTGGGTTTGATTCATTTTTTAATAAGTTATTTGGGTTGAAGAAATTTACAACCCAAATAATTGAATTGTATATATATATATATACACGCTATTTGGAAAAAAAAAAATCAAATTTGATATTAGTTCTTAGTTTTAGTTTGAAGTTGCTTTTTTTATTGTTTTTTTTAGTAAAATAAAAACAATATTTTTCATTCATGAAATGACTTTACGTGCATGAATAATTTATAAAGAAAAGACTAATGGAAGCTTTCTTTTTAAACTTAAACTTGCACAAGGACTAATTTCAAGATTTATCAAAAGTATGTGATTAACTTTGAACATTTGAAAATATGTAAAATACTACACTTATTCTATATATATATATAGGGATTTAAAAAATCGAGTCTCTAACTTCAAAAATTATATAATCACTATAGAAATTTTGGGTTTTAATGTCGGCTGACAATCGACATTAAAGATAGTGTTATAAAAGGTCTTTAATGTCGGTTTTAAACCGACATTGTACACCCTCTTCAATGTCGGTTTAACACCGACATTAAAGACAATCGACATTAAAGACCTTTTATAACACTATCTTTAATGTCGGTTGTCAACCGACATTAAAGCCCTTTAGTGTCGGTTTTAAACCGACATTAAAGCCCAAAATCACTGTCCATTTTTTTAAATTATTGTCCATTTTTTAAATCCATTGTCGAATCCGTTTTTAATGTCGGTCAAAAAGTTAAAAACAATATTATAATAATTTATCCACAAACAATAATTGTTTTTATGTATTAAGATCTCAACAAACACAAAAATTTAAATCTAAGTCTTGCTCACAAAGTACGAATAATAATTAGCTCCCGAAATTTGGAGTGTGATTACTATCCCAAAAATTTATACTTACAAAGCAGTAGTTGGCTGCTTACGAATAAAAAAATTCCCAAAATAAAATCTTAATTGCTTTCTGTATATACAACTTAACTTTCAACAAATACAAAAAATTAACTAAAAATTGAGAGAGCTGGTTGTCTACTTTGGAGTGTGATTACTATCCCAAAAAATCTACAAAGAAGACATGCTTGCTTAAGTATATAAAATCAAAGATAATTTAAAAATAAATGAATCATACTAAAATAAATTACATGAAGTATGGAAACTATATTTATACAAACTTACCAAAAGAAATGAATGTAAAACTTGCTATTCTTTTCTTTATTCTATAGATGAATTTGTTATGCCCTTTATCCAGAACCTTCCTGTACTCGTGCGAGCGATGTCATATGAGAGTGTATAAATAAACAAATATAAGTTGTGTTAATATATGTAATTTATAAATAACGAAAGAAATGAACTCAACCCATAAATAACTACTATAGCTGCACAATCGTCATTGTAATGATCCCAAATTTCAATTCTAAACTAAAGAATATTACCATATTTTAACCTACAACCACTACAAACGGGGCATTATTGCAAATCTGCAAATTCATAGTTCTCTTGATGCCTAAATAGGTCGTACCGAGACTCACCACAAACGGGGCATTATTGCAAATCTGCAAATTCTTTCCAATACAATACACAATCATATTTGCACGTATGAATAGACTCATAACCTAGACCTAAATCACGCAATTTTTGTTTGGCTTCATAAAAGGAAGTAGGTATAGAGGTGCCAGCTCAAAACGCTGCTTTTAACAATTCTAGCAACATGTCAAACGATTTGTTACTCCAGCTGTTGAGAACTTTGATATGCATCAACTTCACTAAAAAGTTCAAGGACGAAAATTGCGAACAACCAGGGTATAATTCATTACGTGCTTCGGTCATTAAATCCTCGAATAAGTTCGTGGTATCTCTTTCTTGACCATTAAAGGACATTTCATTATTCTCAATCCTTCCTTCATTTGCATTTTCGTTTTCAATTGGAACTTGTAAATCGTTTATAAGATTCAACATCTCATTTTCTTCGACAACATTACTCTCTATACTATCTACTTCAACATTATGTATTGAATGACTTGTATGACTTTCAAAACTTCTAGATAAGTTTATTGGCTCTCTATGATATATCTATTCACAATATGAGGGAGATATTCCATATGTTAATAGATGTCGTTCCACGATATCTATCTTTTCCCAAATTGAATTCATACAATTCTTGCATGGACATCTTATTCATCTGGAATCATTGACATGAAACTTTTGCCATATCTAAAAATTGAGATACTCCTTCTTCATACTCCACTGATAACTTATTCCTTAGTTTAATCCATTCTTTATTCATTCTTAAAAATAAATCTTTTCTGACCAACTTGTAATCCAAAACAATAACCTAGATTAGAGGACCAAGTACAAAGTCTTTATTAAGCATGAATTTTGATTATCTTAATACAAATTTCCAAGTTTTTTCGGAGTATTTAAAATTTTAACTGATTTATAATATGTGATTTGACTTTTTTTTGCCCCTAATGTTATTGATTTTCCCCCCTAAACTTAGTCCAAAATTAAGTAAATTATAACATCCATATATAATCCAAAAAATTTCATAAGTTGAAACATCCACAATCCATGACTTAAATAAAAAACAATGCTAATTAAAAACAATCCACAATAACATCCATACTCCAAAAAATTGCATAAATTGAAACATCCATAATCCACAATAACATGCTATAAATTAATCCACAATAACATGCTATAAATTAATCCACAATCCACAAAAAATTGCATAAATTGAAACATTTACAATCAAAATTAACAACTCAATCCATAAATTAATCCACATTCCACAATAACAACTTAATCCACAAAAAATTGCATAAATTAAAAAATAATGATTTAAATTAATATACAAAATAAGAGAAAATAAAATGGGAAGATTATTGACGGGCAGTTGAAGGCGGCGGCTGAACGAGGGGAGGAGGCGGCAGCGACGGCGGGTGGTTGAAGGAGCGGCGGCGGCGGGCTTCTTGAAGGATGAAAATGCGAATGGAAGGGAGAGGGGTCGGTGCGCGAGGGAGGGGAGTAGGAGGAGGAGATCGGTGGGGAAGGAGGGGGGAAATGAGAGAGATCGGCGAGGAGAGAGCTTCGGCAGCGGAGAGGAGAGCTTTGGTGGCGGGTTAGGGTTAGAAAGGGGGAGAATAGGGAAAAAATGAGGAAGAAGGGATCTGGTTTTTACTAGATACCATCTTCCGACACCGTCTGACGGGCTTCGGGGGATCCATCGGGAGTTCCAAAGGAACTCCCAACAGTTAATGTATGGCGTCGAGAGTTCCCCAGGAACTCCCAACGGTTAATGTATGTTTTTGAAAACTGTTTTTAGATTCTGTGACCCAAACGGTGGAAACTTTAAAATAACATTTTTATATTTTCATTGTATTCAAATTTTAAATTTTGAATTTTAAAGTATTGCTTTAAACAAAGATAGAAACACTTCGAATTACATCATGCCATGTTATAAGCTTAATTCATTTTTTGAAAAATAAAATATGTATTATGTAATGTATCATAAATTATATAATATTAAAAAACAACAATTATACAAAAAGTTTTAACATAAAACATGTTTATAAATAAATTAATAACATTTTGTTGTCAACTAATATTTGGTGGGTAACTACAACAAGTTTTACGTTTTATAAATATAATGTCAATCACATTTTAAACAATTATTTAAATTAGAATACGGTTTGTATCTACTACCAAACAAATATATGAAAATATGAAATACGACTTTGTTTTCATTAAGGTCTCGTCTTGTAACCATTTTATTTTTTGTTTTTGTTTTTGAAAATTAAGGATTTTTTTTAAAAAAAAATGTTATTTTAATATTTATCGACAAAAATAGAGTTAGTTTGAAACTATTGACAAAAATAGGGTTGTGAAATCGAGGAGAGTTTTGAGTCACCACATAAATCGTGTACCCCATCCATGATTTAAGGCTAAATCGTGTACCCGTCCACGTTTTAAGGTTAGTCACGAATTAAGGGTAAATTTTTTTTTCACATTTTCTCCCAACTTCTGTTTCTTTTTATATTTTTTAGCGTTTTTGCATCTTCGAAGAATCTTTTACTGTGAAATTCAAATTTTCAAAAGTCTGTAAAATAAAAATTGTATCAAATTTCTAGCCACGCATTAAGGTTAAATCTATTTTTTTTTCACACTACCCCAACTTCTATCTTCTTCTTATATTTTTTAGCGTTTTTTTTTTTCATTTTCGGAGAATCTTTTACTGTGAAATTCACATTTTCAAAAGGTCTACAGTAAAATAAAAATTGAATCAAATTTCTAGCCACAAATTAAGGCTAAATCTATTTTTTTTTCACATTTCCCCAATTTCTGTTTCTTCTTTTATTTTTTAGTTTTTTTTTTGTATTTTTGGAGAATTTTTTACTGTGAAATTCAAATTTTTAAAGGCCTACAGTAAAATAAAAATCAAATTTCTAGCCACGAATGAAGGCTTTTTTCACATAGATTTGTTTTATTGTAGATTTTTTTTTTCACATAGATTTTTTTTACCATAAAATTCAAATAGATTTGTTCCACTTTGTATCCACTTAAATCAAAATGCAATAAAAAAAATAAAAATATGGAACTCATGGACCCGTCCATGAGTTCGGTAGCTAACATAAAAATCGTGTATTCACCCTATTTTTATCAGTACTCTTTTCCTTCACCTTATTTTTGTAATTTCTTTCCTATATACCCTATTTTTGTCATTACTTTTAAAAAATACATTATTCTTGAATTTACACCAAAATTAAGTCTATGGACACTACTTCTACCTCTAAATTTCTTCCTTTATTATCTACTTTTACTAATGGTTTAAAAAATCAGATGAAATTATGAAAACTAAAAAAAGTAGCTTTTAAAAACTTTTTATTTATTTTTGGAATTTGACTAAGAATTCAACTATTGTACTTGAAAGATGCAAATCATTGTAAGAAATTGGGGGGAAATAGAATTAATTTTCAAAATCCAAAAACGAAAAACGAAATGACTACCAAACTAGTATTAGGAAAAAACACCAAGTTAGAGGAAATAAAAGGTTTAGAGAAGCCAAATCAGATAAACCACATCGATCATAAGAGCCAGCCACACATGAAGAATCATTCTATAAGGTTTTCTATGGTAAATTTGTTATATCGATTCTTCATCTTTCCTCTAATATTTGGCCATTAATATATTTCTTATTTTACTATTTTTCTCATTATTCATTATTTGTCTCATCTTAAATTAGGTCAAATTGTGTATAAAGGCAATTGTCAGACTCTCTGATTATTTAGTGAAATACAGAGCAAATCATTCTCCCAAAATTCTTTGAATTTTCAAACCTCAGTTGGTATCATAGCACTCAAATGGTATCGGCCCCTGAAGTCGCAAAGTTCAACCATCCACTACTAAATCAACTCCTGAATCAGATTACTAGCATAAAGCTGAAAATAAGAAATTATATGTTGTGGAAAACCTTTGCACTACCAATCCTAAGTAGCTACAAGCTTGAAGGTCACTTATCAGGTGAGAATCCTTGTCCACCTAAGTTTCTTTCCCTTGGTGATAACTCAACACCCTTAACCCAAAACATTGAAGGCACATCAAGTTCTAAGATGGCTTCTGGAGAAACATCAAGCACCTCGACTGAAAAGGTATTGAATCCACTATATGATACCTAGGTCACAATGGACCAGCTATTGCTTAGCTAGCTGTACAATTCGATGACTCCAGAAGTAGCGATGCAATTAATCGGTTTCAATAATATGAAAGATTTATGAGAGGCCATTTAAGACCTATTTAAAGTCCAATCAAGAGCCGAAGAAGATTATCTTCAGCAAGTCTTCCAACAAACTAGCAAAGATAACTCCAAAATGAGTGAGTATTTACGTATAAAAAAATCACACTCCGATAATTTGACACAAGCTGGAAGTCTGGTAACAACTATAACACTAACCTTACACGTCCTCCTTGGCTTGGACGAAGAGTACAACCCTGTTGTGGTTGTGATCTAAAGAAATCTTGGAATATCATGGTTGGATATGCAATCAGAATTGCTTTCATATGAAAATAGACTTTTGTTGGGGTTGATACCCAAAAGTCTCGTGTCCTGTAGTTTGTAAATAGTTTGTACAAACACTTGTGTTGTATAATGTATGATATTTTACTTCACATCTTGTATTTTGCTCAGTTGCATGTTTTGTTTGCTTTACCACAAACCAATAAACTTAAAATCCCTGGTTATCTGTATGTAACTTAAGCATGTATGTGGTGACATACAAATGGATCATGTCTTGAGTGATAACCAAAATGGTCAGTAGTATATGGATATAAGAGGAAAACCTTATCCAGGTAATGCTACGGATGCGGCCCGCCTTGTGGAATGGTCACAAGTGTTGTGACTTATCACAGATGGTCTGATCCTGATAATCCATGTTGGGGACATTCCAGCGGGGGCGTCCTGTACAAAGAGTTTGTATAAGACCTGACCACAAAGTGTTAACGTCTTGTTATATAATACCGTTCATGACAGAGGCTTCACTTCACTAGGATGACCATAGGTAACATTATCTCAATCTTGAGTGAGTTGGGAACTCCTGCCATTGAAGGCGATTCTTTTATTTGTATGGGTGCGAATGGCCAGGTCACCGATTCAAGCCTACCACTTTGGGGATTTGTCTGATTTTGGAGCTGGGAACTCAGTTACACAAGATGGAATTCACTCCTTCCCCGAGACAAGGGTAAGTAGATAGATAGCTTCCTTAAGGGCTAATTTCAAGGCTTGAACGATGTGGCGCCACACAACTTCTCTTGGCCCGAGAGGTGTTCACACATAGTTGGACTATGTTGTATTGTTCATTAGAGGAATCAGTGGTACTTAATAAGTGAGATATAACTACAAGGGCAAAACAGTAATTTGGCCCAGCTGTACTTACGAGCATCTGTAAAGGGTCATCGTACTCATGATTGGTTATATCCGATGGACACATAAATATATTTGTGGTAAGAAGAGTTCAGCTGTTAGTCTTTAGTGGAATGTCTGACAGTTAACGGATGGTGGATCTCATGGCTAAAGAGTTTAGTCAGCTATTCAAGGACTGTTGAAGTTTCGAGCCACAGGTCCATTAGGTCTCCTAAGTAGTTTGGATAAAGTCAAGAATCAGTGTTTGGGTTAATTTGAAATGTTCAAATTGACAAGAGAAAGTTCGATTATATATGATATAATTGGCTGAATGTATGAGATACATTATTTTGGAGGAAATTAGATATAAATATGATTTATATCAAGTAGAGGAGAAATTACTATAGTAGATATGTGATAGCAAACTATAGGGTAAAAATATAATATGATTATATTTATTAATTATTTAATTGGTTAATTATATCATAATTAATCTAAAAACTCTCTCGGATGTGTGTTAGTAGGAAAACCGTATCGGTTATTGTAGCCAATGAATAAAAATTAAATTTTGTTTCATTTTGTGAGGTTCGAAAAAAGTTCAAAAAGTTTTGGCGTTGGTGTGTAAACATAAACAATTGCATAAGTCGAGAGCCTATACGATAGTCGTTGAGCACCTAAACGATCCCATACCTCGCGCCTAAACGATCACACGCTAATTCCTAAACGATCGGGGTAGCTTTTCTAAACGATCGTATAGTGTGTCGTGTTTGTTAAACGATCATTTACCTTTTCCTAAACGGTCGTTCAGTAAAACCTACATGATCGTGTAGTTTCTTCTAAACGATAAGTATCTAATTGTGCGATAGCTTCCCATACTCTTCTACTTGCTTATCGTTTACACGATCAATTCTTCTTTCTACCTCTACCAAACTCACTAAAGACCACACTTTGGGTTCTCACACCGAGAATACCAAGGGCTTCTTTCTGGTGGTGTTGTCCCCGCTGCGTTCATTTGTTTGCAGTTGTTCATGCTGTTGTAGCCAATGCATTTGCTGGGCATTTGTTGATCGGGTAGAGGTCTTCCGCTGCATTGAGTTCCAAAGCTTGAAGAGCGTCTTCAACTGGTATGAGAACTCTTTCCCTTACATTTTAGTATTCAAAGCATGCCCTTAATTACTGTATATTTGCATAACTGTATGTTCGAATGTATTTGGTGTATTTCAGTCATGGTGAAATTGGAGAGATCCGACGGCCTCATGGATGCTCTTCGTTAAGAGATCCTTCAACTTTAGCATCCAAATACTGTGAAAGTTATTGGGATATTAAGACAAAATGTAGCAATGAAAGTGAAATTCACTAGAAATCAAACTAGAACCAAACAACAAAGCTACAACAACTATGGAAACAACAATCATCAACAGTTTAGTGGAAAAATAGGCAACAATAATAACTTCAATAATAATAACAATGACAGTGGAAATAGAGGAAGAGGCAGAAGAAGAAACAGTGGGAACATACCCACCTGCCAGGTGTGTGACAAATATAGGCATTCAGCTGTGATGTGTTATCACAGGTATGATAAGGAATACTCTTCCTCATCGACTCAAAACCAAATCAAAGACAGTGGTGGACCCTTGGGAAAAAATAACAATCTTATAACATTTGTAGCAACTCAGAGTTATAACCCATTTGCTACATTTGAAGCAATAAGTGACTCAAGCTGATATGCAGACAATGGAGCTACCAATCATGTCATTGCATATCACAATTACATCGGCAATTCTACTGAGTATGGAGGTACGAAATTAGTAACTGTTGGCAATGGTGAAAAACTAAAAATATTTTACATAGGAAATTCCTTTTTAACTGTTGGAAACAATATGCTTAATTTAGAAAATATATTATGTATGCCTTCTATAGCAAAAAATATTATAGTGTGTCTCAACATGCCAATGATAATAACATATTTATTGAATTTCATGGTGACTTCTGCTTCATAAAGGACAAGGGTACGGGCCAAACTCTTTTGAAAGGGGTGCTTAGCAATGGACTATATTGTTTGAATGGAATAGAAGTCAAACCAGTTGAAGTTTTGGAGAAAGAACGTCGAGAGTCGTTGAAGCCACTGCACATAAATAATCAGTTTACAACATTAATTTTGTCTAATGTTGGTATTAATGTTGTAAAGTCGCGAACTATTTGGCATAGAAGGTTGAGTCACATGTCCATTAAAGTATTAGAGTACTTAGTTAAGGATTGTAATCTTCCTACTAAGTCTAGCGAAAAGTTCATGTTTTATGAATCTTGTCAATTGGGAAAAGCCCATGCCCTTCCCTTCCCTAACTCTCAATCACACTCTTCTAAACGGTTTGAACTAGTTCATAGTGATGTGTGGGACCTGCACCAATAGCCTCTTCAAATGGATGGTATCATGTGTCCTTTATTGATGATTTTAGCAAACATCTTTAGATTAATCCGGTGAAACAAAAGAGTGAAACAATATTAGCATTTAGTTATTTTGTTCAACTAATCAAAACTCAATTTAGTATAGTCATTAAGACATTCTAATCTGATAATGGAGGGGAATACACTAAAGTTCATCAACTGTGCTCTTCAATGGGTCTTATATCTTGATTCTTATGTCCATACACATCGGCACAGAATGGAAGAGCCGAGAGAAAACATTGTCACTTGGTTGAAACAGGGCTAACCTTGTTAGCACAAGCATCCATGCCTTTATCTTTTTGGTGGGATGGCTTCATGACAGTAACATACCTGATTAATGGCTTACCTGCACTGGTATTGAAGGAAAAATCATTGTCACAGTTAATGTTTAATTCCAAAATTGATTGTGCTAATTTAAGTGTGTTTGGTTGTGTCTGCTTCCTTGATTATGACCTTATCAAGAACAAAAATTCCAAAAACACTTAGAAAAATGTGTTTACATTGGGCCCAGCTCATCATATAAAGGCTTTCGCTGTTGGAGCTTTAGTGGACGGATTTACATCTCAAGGCACGTCAAATTCAATGAAAATGAATTTCCCTTTGCCTCCAGTCCAAAATCAATTAAGTCCAGCCTAAATAATATATCCCAAAATATACAATCAGCCCAACTTTCAACCTCTCTGTGATAATCTTACACCATAAACTTCTAACCTAATGCCAATAAGCCCAATATCACAACCGATGTATCCAACAACCCAAATATTTTTCCCATACAAAATAAACATCATGAACCATCATCTGTCATACACTCAACCCAAAAAATCCCACACTCAAACAATCCCTCAGCTCAACAAAGGCCAATTCCAAACCATAACTTTGTACAATAAGACCCAAATCAAAATAGCCTAAATAGTTCCTCAAGCCACAATACAAATTAAAACCCAAATCCCAATGACATATCAAACCCTATATCACCCTCTACCTCGCCAAATACCTTAAGTCATTAAATCAATCCTCAATCTCATTCCCAATCAACCAGACCAATTGCACCTTAACCCATTCATTCTATAATAACTAGAGGCAAAACTGAAATATTCAAACCAAGGGTTTGGGCATCAATGACTGCTATTGATTGATCGCTAATAGAACCAACTTTGGTAAAGAATGCCCTCGCCATTCATGTTGGGTTTTATATCCTAAAACTCGTGGTATGTAAACAATGGAGCTTATTCTGAAAATTCAATAAAGGTATGATTGAATAGATCTATTACTTGAATAGAAATCCAATAAACCTAAAAGTTCCTTGATTATTGGATGAGTACTTGAACTTTATGTGGAGACATAAAGGCAGATCAGGTTCAAGTAAATAGTTAAAAAGATCTATAGTACATGGATAAGGTTGGGTATCTTATTCTGGTAATACTAATGGATACGACCTGCTCTGTAGTTGTTACAAGAAGTTTTAAAGTGCTACAAACGAAGTTATCCTAATTTGTTCATGTTGGACATGAGGAGTAGCGGTATCCTTGTGCAAAAGAGTTTGTACAAGATCGGACCACGAAATGAGTCGCTCTTACTTTATAACGTTGTTTACTGTTTAAGACTGACTATTTGAAAGCGATGACCTAGGTAACTTGACCTTAATCTTGAGCTAACTATGAATTCCTGTTTATTTAGGATTGCCTTTAGATTTGCATAAGTGAGGGTTGGCTCAACAGAGCCGGCTCAATATGACTGCCATTTCAATGGTAAGACTGGATAAATAGCTGGGGACATAGGGTGCAAAAGGGAATTCACTCCTACCTGCTTTAGGGATAGTAGAGAGGTTGTTCCCTTAAGTGCTGATTCTAGGGCTTGAAAAAGGTATCCCGTCCTCTCATTTGGCATGAGAGGGACTCGGTTTTGTGATTAGATCACAAAACATTTGTTCATTAGGGGATCAGTGGGACTTAAGGAACAAGAGGTAATTTCGGTGGTAAAACAGAGATTTGACCCAGCAACCTGTGAAGGGTTAACCTACTAATCATGGTTATATCGAGTGGACATAATATATCTACAGTGAGGGGAGTTCAACTAAGGGCTTTAGTGGAATGACCCATTAGTTAACGAATGGGGGTTAGATCGGTCTAATGAGTTTAGCCGATTAATCTCGGATCGTTGGAGCCCATGATCTGTAGGTCCATGAGGTCTCCCTACTAGCTCGAAAATGGATTAGCTCTAGAGTAGCGTGCTAAGTTAATTTGAAAAGTTCAAATTAAAATCAAACGAAATTGGAGAAAATATATTTAAATATATGAAGATGAACTTGTGTAAAAATTAATTTAATATTTGATATTAAATTAATTAGAATTATTTAAATTGTTTAAATAATTATTTATTAATTTTATTAGAAAATTTAATTTATGAAATTAATTTTTAAAATTAATAAATTTTGATTTTAGAAATAAAATATGATTTTAAAATCAAAATGGTTTTTTGGAAATTGAAAATTACATAAAACTTGAAAATGGGTTTTTCAAAGTTCATCTTCAACTTGAAATTGGTTACTAAACGATGAAGCAAACTTTAAGCGATCAAGCCAAATGCATGACAATGGTCATCATTGCTAAACGATCTGACTTAGCGAGATTTTAAGCGAGAGCAAGCAAGAGAAGCCGATTCGATCGGTTCTCTTGAGGTTTGGTCCGGTTCAGCTTCAAATGGTTTGTGGTTGGTCCGATTCAGTCTCTGCTGGTCCAGTTCAAACGGTTGGGTCTGATTAAAGCTATTATGGAGCGGTTCTAGCAATGTTGAAGTTGTTAGTGTAATAAGTTAGACTTTTGTTTGCTTATTTTTGCCAAAACTAAAACCATATCAATACGTGTTTAATTATTTATGCATTGGATGTATGTTATAATTAAATAAACCTTGTAAGTGCATATATGCCATTTAGATTTAAAATCCCACCATAGAAAGCATGCAACATGCATTGAAAGTATGTTATAATTTGTTATAATATATAATATGCATATTAGGGTTTCTTGTATTTAATATAAGTGTTATATTAGATCTTGAATGCCTGAATGTTGTGGATGTTTAGCATGTCTAAAGTTTTATAAGCTGTTATAAAATTGGGTTAGACATTTAAAATTCATAACGAAGAACAGTTGCATGCTCACGTAGGTTAACTGCTTGTTTTAATTAGTTAAAATAGGTCGTTAAACTTGTAAAATTAGGGTTACAAACTCAACCGGTATATAATCCTGTCGAAGGTTGGGGGTATTTAAGTTGACGGTCTATGGAACACCTCCTACCTAGGGATTATGGTCGAATAATTAATTGAGCGTTGGTAACCAATTTTATGAGTATCCGTGAGCGATGTGAGGTAATAAAAGCATTTATCACCTAGATATCGTAGATTTAAGTCCATTTATAAGAGTTATAGGATAAACCACATAGACTTAGAGTTATTTTTATTTAGCCGGAAAAGAACCTAAGTATGTAGTTACCCAAACATTAGAACTCTTCAGTGGTAGTGAATAAATTCTATATAATAGAGTTATTAGAAAACTTCAGCGGGAGATTAATAACATATGCAGTATGTTATTCCTAGCTCTCGAGTCCCTAAGAGTTCACAGTTTGGATTTAAGCGATACTTCATATCACCCTGGAAGTGACCTCCCTATGGAGAGTATTTTTTAGCTTAAATTTAGATTCGGGTGAATAAGGGGAAGTTGTTCGAATAGAGATCAAGGGCCTAATTTTAACTGCCACGTCTTCACATAGTTCACACCGTGAGATTCATATGACGCTTCATGTCACCCTGGAAGTGACCTCCCTACGGAGAGTAGATGTATGTGTCAATACCAAGGTGAACGGAGGAAGTAGTTCATAGTAAGTGGGTGAAGGAAATGTGTCAACATATCCTACGGTCTCCTCCATTAGTCTGAATCGTGAGATTCCTATGTTATGCCTGCTGGTTAGCTTTAAGTGGTCCTTTGCTAGTCGTTTAATGACGGCTATCCCCACGGAGGGTTGTAATATAGGATTTGGAACATCCCAGGCTTCAGTAAAATGAATAGGGTTTTATATTTCCGTCTTGGGTATTTTTTTCCATTTTGGAGCAGTACTCATACCATTCTATAAGATCCAAAAATGGGGGGTCTACACTTATAGAATTATTAATTGATAATAATGTCTAACCAAAAGCGGTACCTAAATGACTATCAGAATATGATTTATTCTGGAGGTAGTATTTAGTCAAGAATGTCTTGATATATTATCGTTGCGAAAGAATAATCTTGGGTAAATTATTAAAATTTCTAAAACTTGATTGGATATTAAATTTCAGAATGACAAGTTCATTAATACAAGTGTTGGCGTCAGATAAATTTATTGGGGATAATTATGTGAATTGGAAATCAATTTTGAACACGATACTTGTGATAAACCATTTGCAGTTTTTCTTAACTGAGGACTGTCCTCCCATTCCTAACACTAACAGAAACCGAAATGTTCGGGATGTATATGACAATGGGTCAAGGCTAATGGTATAGCCCGTGCTTATATCCTCGCTAGCTTATCTGATGTGTTGACAAAAGAAGCATGAGGATATGAGTACTGCCAAAGAGATTATGGAATCTTTATGAGGGATGCCATTAAGCATGTTTACAATAGTTGCATTAAAGTGGGAACCAATGTTTGTGAACATGTTCTGGACATGATGGTCCACTTTCATATGACAGAAGTAAACCGTACTGTCATGAACGAGAGAAGTCAAGTTGGTTTTATTCTAGAATCTCTTCCGAAGAGTTTTTTGCAATTTTGAATACATTAATAAATAAAATTTGACTACTCTACTCAATGAGCTACAGGCTTACCAGACAATGTTGAGAATAAAGGGTCTTGTGCCAGAAGTAAACGTTACTACTGCCGAGAAGTGAGGAATGTCCTCCAAGCCTGAAGTTACTTCCTCTTCAAAGAGTAAGGGAAGAAGAAGGCTACTGGATTGAAAGGCAAGTATAGCACTGCAAAGGGAAATGTTTCCATTGCAACGATGAAGGGCACTAGAAGAGACACTGCCCTCAATATCTTGTCAAGAAGAAAGCAGAGAAAAGGTAACTAGGCTAACTTGACCCTGGGACCATTTGTTCAGCTCATCCAGTGGGAAAAGTTGCTACTTGTTTTTAATTGTTAAAACTTGTATAGAACAAATTGTATATATTTTTGGGATAAATGAAATGTTCATTTTAAAAAATTATGTTTGTTCTAGCAACCTCTGTTGAGAATCAAATTGTTAAATACCATTTGTAGATATTTAGATATCTAAATGGCTAGATCAAAGTATAGAAAGTTTAAATATTTCTAGATCTGACTGTTAACAAAGAGTTGTTGAGACAAGTCAGATGCATCTTGCTAAAAGAGTTGAGAGTACCTCAATGTAGTGGGAGGAAAGTGTGCTTCCTAGCCATTATTGAGATTAAGATGCAATCCCCTTATAGTTTTATCAAAAGCCTAGTATACCTAAAATGTTTACAATAATTCTCTCGGCTAAAGTGTTTAAGAATTACCTAGTAGGACTAGGAATACCAGATAACCTAGGGCAAGTGGGAGAAATATCAGGTATAGAGATATTGAATGGTAAAAGATGGGTATGGGATGCCCTAGTTTATTGTATTTCTCTATAAAACTCAGAAACTCAGTCTTATACATCGGATGTATAAGACCACTGGAGTTTTAGTCAAAGTGGGAGTTTGTTGGGTTTTATATACTAAAACTCATGGTATGTAAACAATGAAGCTTATTCTGTAAATTCAATAAAGGTGTGATTAAATAGATCTATTACTTGAATAGAAATCCAATAAACCTAAAAGTTCCTTGACTATTGGATGAGTACTTGAACTTTATGTGAAGACATAAAGGTAGATCAGATTCGAGTAAATAGTCAAAATGATCTATAGTACATGAATACGATTGGGTACCTTATTCTGGTAACACTATTGAATACGGCCTGCTCTGTAGTTGTTATAAGAAGTTGTAAAGTGCTACAAATGAAGTGATTCAATTTCGTTCATATTGGACAAGAGGAGTGAGGGTGTCCTTGTGAAAAAGAGTTTGTACAAGATCGGACCACAAAATGAGTCGCTCTTACTTTATAACGTTGTTTACTGTTTAAGACTGACTATTTTAAAGTGATGACCTAGGTAACTTGACCTTAATTCTGAGCTAACTATGAACTTCTGTTTATCTGGGATTGCCCTTAGATTTGCATAGGTGAGTGTCGGCTCAATATGACTGCCATTTCAGGGGTAAGACTGGATAGATAGTTGGGAACATAGGGTGCAAGAGGGAATTCACTTCTACCTGCTTTAGGGATAGTAGAGAGGTTGTTCCCTTAAGTGCTGATTCTGGGGCTTGAACAAGGGATCCTGCCCTCTCATTTGGTATGAGAGGGACTCGGTTTTGTGATTGGATCACAAGACAATTGTTCATTAGGGGATCAGTGGGACTTAAGAAACAAAACGTAATTTCGGGGGTAAAACAGAGATTTCACCTAGTCGTTATTACGAACAACCTGTGAAGGGTTAACTTACTAATCATGGTTATATGAAGTGGACATAATATATCTACAGTGAGGGGAGTTCAATTAAGGGCTTTAGTGAAGTGACCCATTAGTTAACGAATGAGGGTTAGATCGGTTTAATGAGTTTAGCCAATTAATCTCGGATCGTTGGAGCCTATGATCTGTAGGTCCATGAGGTCCCCCTACTAGCTCTAAATGGATTAGCTCTAGAGTAGCGTGATAAGTTAATTTAAAAAGTTCAAATTAGAATCAAACAGAATTGGAGAAAATATATTTAAATATGATTTAAATATATGAAGATGAATTTGTGTAAAAATTATTTTAATATTGGATATTAAATTAATGAGAATTATTTAAATTGTTTAAATAATTATTTATTAATTTTATTAGAAAATTTTAATTGATGAAATTAATTTTTAAAATTAATAAATTTTGGTTTTATAAATAAAATATGATTTAAAAATCAAAATGGTTTTTTGGAAATTGAAAATTACACAAAACTTGAAAATGGGTTTTTCAAAGTTCATCTTCAACTAACTTACAAGGAACCCACCTCCTCCTTTGTTTTACTCCAAGCATGAGCTGCATCCCATGCAACACATCTCTTTGCATGATAGTCTACAATATATCGAAGAGATTGGAATGAAGAAAGGAATGAGAAACCACCTGAATTTTTGCTGAAAAATTCGGATGAAGAAGGTGTTCTTCAATGGTTTGGTTCAGTGAACTTTCTCCATATTCCCTTTGATTCCAGCTTATTTTGAGTCCCACAACTCAATCTAGATCACCAAGTGGATAGTAGGGATGTGGTGGTCTATACAAGAATTCGGAGGATTTTGCAGCTGGAAATGGAGATTTCGTTGTTTCGGCCAATGTACATTCATGAAACTCATTATACTCTATTTTTATCATGTTTCTTTTCAATAAAAATTAATGAATTAGAATGCTTATGGATCTTGATTTCTTCCACTGTGTGATGGTGTCGATCCAACAATTCAATAGTGGAAAAAGGACATGGATCAAGAATACTCTGCACTTGTGTCGAACGAAAGATGGAGTCTCGTTCCACCATCATCCTTCTACATTATCGTCGACAACAAGTTAAAAAGGAATTGCAAATAGGTCTATATAGAGGTACAAAGCCCGACAGGTGGTAAAGGGCTTCCACCAACACCTAGGAGTTGATTTGTTTGAAATGTTCAGCCCAGTCGTGAAGGCCTCTACAATTAGAGTTGTCCTGAGCATTGCTGTGACAAAAGGATGGATACTCAAACTGAAGGAACTCTAAGAGAAGAGAACCTTGAGCGGAAGAAAGATCGACCAAAATCCATTTTCATTGAATATAAATTTTACAGTAAACAAGAAACAAGATATGCATTTATTTATAAATTACAACATGCTAATGAAAAGGTTTTAGAAACCTCATCTTTGAAGACCTTTCTTCAAGATTTCCCTCGAACAGAACACGAACCACTTAAAGAATTTCTTCAAGAAATAACTCGAACAAGTTCGAACACGACCACGAAGGTTTCCTCGGTATTCTTAGAGTGAGAACTAGGTGTGGTGGGCTCTAGCTATTTTAGATTTGAGGGGAAAATTAATGGTAAGGAGGAAAGAATGAGAATGTTCTAAAAAACTAAAAAATACACAGAACTCTTCTGTTCTTTTTTCACTATCAAAATTGACCATCTCTAGCAAGAAGAAGAAACCTTACCCACTTACGTGGGTAGAGAGAAAAGAAGGGGAAGGGAGTTGTAACTCCTTCCCTTATTATTAAAATAATAATTAATATAAATATATATATGATAACTAATTATGTTAAATGAAATGTTATATCAAATATAACATATAACCTATAGTTTTAATATTGTATCACATACAATATAAGCCATAGTTTCTTTTCTCTCTTATATGACATTTAATATAAATCATATTTATATTAAATTTAACAACTATGAATCCAATTCATAGAAACTATATTTGACTCTCATTCAAATATTTATTTCCTCTATTGAGCTATAATGTATCAAATACATTATAACAATTATATCACATATAATTGAATCAACTTAATTATATCATATATAATTAAATCCCTCTATTAATTTGAACAATTCAAATTAATCCAAAAACTGATTCTCAATTAATTCTATTGAGCTACCATGGGAATCTCATAGACTTGTAGTTTGAAGCTTCAATTGTACATGAATAATTAATTAAACTCTTTAATTAAAATATTCACCATCTGTTAATTGTCTAACATTCCACCCAAGACCGACAGCTGCACTCTTTGCACTATAGATATATTTCTGCGTCCATTGGATATGACCAATTAACAGTATGATAACCCTTCACAAATGGCTTGTAAGTACAACTAGGCCAAATTACTGTTTTGCCTATATAGTTACATCTAACTCCTTAAGTACCACTGATCCCTCTAATGAACAATAAATTATAGTCCAATTATGACTAAACTTCTCTCGGGCTAGGAGAAAGTGTGGCACCACATTGTTTAAGACCTGGAATCAACCTTTAAGGAAATCTACTTACCCCTGCCTCGGGGAAGGAGTGAATTCAATCTTGTGTAGCTCTAATCTCAGCTCCCTAATCAGATGAATCCCCAAAATGGTAGGCTTGTTGAGTTCGCAATCTGACCACTCTCACCCATACAAATCAAAGAATCGCCCTCATAGGCAGGAGTTCATAACTCACTTAGGATTTAAGTCATGTTACCTACGGTCATCTTGGTGAAATATAAATCTCTATTATGAATGACGTTATATAATGAGACTAAACTTTTTATGGTCCGGTCTTATATAAACTCTTTTGTATAGAATATCCCCGCTCACATGTCTATATATGAATAATGAAAGTCAGATCATTTGTAGTACTTTACAACAATTGTAACACCTACAAAGCGGGCTATACTCATAGTGTCACTAGGATAAGGTATCACGCCTTATCCATCTACTACAGACCATTTAGGTTATTACTTAAACATGATCCACTCTTATGTCTCTACATACATGTTTAAGTTACAAAGATAACCTTGGATGTTAGTTTATTGGTTTGTAGTTATATCATATATTTTATAGATAATGAATAAAATATCATATATTTTATTAAATATACAATGAGTTTGTTTAATAATGTTTACAAACTATAGGACCCTACTGAAGGAACTTTTAACGAAGAGCATCCATGAGCGCGTTTAGATCTTTTTAATTTCATTGTGACCGAAATACCACACACACATTCTAAACAACAGTTATGCAATTTACACTAATTAACAGCATGCTTTCACAAATAAAATATAAGAGATTAAGTTCACATGCCAGTTGAAGACTGTCTTCACAACGAACTCAACCCATGGGAAGAAACCTCTACGTTCTTTATCGCCGAGCAAAATAGTCAGCTATGGCAATACAATCGTCCACGAATAGCAGCAATACGAACAAGCACGAACAAGCAGGAGTAGGGAGGACACCACCAGTTAGAGCCCTTGGTATTCTCGGAGTGAGAATCCAAAAAGTGGTTTTTGTTGAATTTGGTATAGGAAGGTGGAATGGGCTGATCATGTAGAACGATAAGCATGTGGGAGAAGGTTATCGTATAGCGGTGCTTATCGTTTAGAGAAAGCTACACGATTGTGTAGGTTTTACTAAGCGATCGTCTAGTAATTGGTAAGCGATCGTTTAAAAAACTCGGCACGGTAGGCGATCGTTTGGAGTCTGCGTACGATCATTTAGACGCGGGGTGTGCGATCGTCTAGATGATAGGGCGCTATCGTATAGGCTCTCAGCTAAGCGATCAAAATGTTTTCACACCTTTTATGATTTTTTCGAACTTCTTACAAAATGAAAATCAATTTTCATTTTATTCTCCAGTTACAATAACCGAATAAGTTTTTCCCACTAACGCATGATTGAGGAGAAGATTTCAGCCAATTATCACATAATTAACCAATTAATAAATAAATGAATATAATCATATTATATTCTTAATCTATAGTTTGATATCATATATCTACTATATTAATTTCTCCTCCACTTGATATAAATCATATTTATATCTAATTTTCTCCAAAATAATGTATCTCATACATTTAGTCAATTATATCATATATAATTGAACTCTCTCTTGCCAATTTGAACATTTCAAATTGATCCAAAAACTAATTCTCGACTTTATCCAAGCTACCTAGGGGACCTTATAGACCTGTGGCTTGAAGCTCCAACGGTACGTGAATAGCTGACTAAACTCTTTAGCCACGAGATCCAACATCTGTTAACTGTCAAGCATTCCACTAAAGACCAATATCTGAACTATTCTTATCACAGATATATTTCTGTTTCCATCGGATATAACCAATCATGAGTACGATGACCCTTCACTGATGCTCGTAAGTATAGTTGGGTCAATTTACCATTTTTCCCCTGTAGTTACATCTCACTTCTTAAGTACCACTGATTCCTCTATTGAACAATACAACATAGTCCAACTATGTGTGAACAACTCTCGGGCCAAGAGAAGGTGTGTGGCGCCATATTGTTCAAACTCTGGAATTAGCCCTTAAGGGAGCTATCTATCTACTTGCTCCTATTTTGGGAAAGGAGTGAATTCTATCTTGTGTAGCTGAGTTCCGGCTCCTAAATCAGACGAATCCCCAAAATGGTAGGTTTGAATCGGCGACTTGGCCACTCGCATCCATAAAAATCAAAGGACTGCCTTCAATACTAGAAGTTCCCAACTCGCTCAGGATTGAGGTCATGTTACTTATGATCATCCTAGTGAAGTGAAGTCTCTATCATGAACGATGTTATATAACGAGAAGTTAACACTTCGTAGTCAGGTCTTATATAAATTCTTTGTATAGGACGCCCCCGCTCGCATGTCCCCTACATGAATTATTAGGATCAAACCATCCGTAATAAGTCACAACACTTGTGACCATTCCACAAAGCGGGTCGCATCCGTAGCGTTACCAGGATAAGGCTCCTATATCCATATACTACTGACTATTTTGGTTATCACTTAAGACATGATCCATTTGTATGTCACCACATGCATGCTTAAGTTACATACAGATAATCAGAGATTTTATGTTTTTTGGTTTGTGGTAAAGAAAATAAAACAAATAACTGAGCAAAATCAAGATAGGAAATAAAATATCATATATTATACAACACAAGCGTTCGTACAAACTATTTACAAACTACAAGACACGAGACTTTAGGGAATCAACCCCAACAAAGGCAACTCGACTTCAATAATGCATTCCTTAGTGGCGACCTCTTAGAAGATGTTTACATTCTCAGCCACCAGGATATGTTTACATCGATCATCCAGAATATGTTTGCAAATTAAACAGAGCCATTTATGGGCTCAAACAAGCTCCATGTGCATGGAATAATACAATGAGGAATGCGCAAACAACATGAAGATTCATAAATTCAAAGTCAGATACGTCCCTGTTTATTCATCAAAGAGAGATGTCTGTGCTTTTCTTATTGGTTTATGTAGACGATGTGATAATCATTTGGAATGATCCATGGCTAATTAATCGACTGATTATAAGTTTAGACAAAATATTTGCTCTAAAAGACCTAGGGAAGTTAAGTTACTTTCTAGGCATATAAGTTCATTACTTAGATTTTGGCTTCCTCATAAATCAAGCAAAGTATATTAATGATCTATTACATAAGTTGGATATATCTGATATTAAACCAGTAGCATCACCATCTATTTAGAAAATCATTTATTTGCCACAGATGGCACCCCATTTAAAGATCATTTCATTTACAGAAGCATAATAGGTGCAGTTCAGTATCTTAGAAACACGCAACCGGATATCGCCTATGTAGTGAACCATCTCAGTCAATTTCCAAAATGGAAATACCATGCATTGGCAAACAACTAAACATGTCCTATGATACATCAGTTGAACAAAACACTTTGGCATCCTATTTCAATTAAGCGCAAACTAGCAAGTCTCAGCATATTCTGATGTCGATTGGACATCAAATATAGATGACAGGAAATCGATAACAGCCTTTTGCATTTTTTTTGGCATCAACCTTGTATCATGGTCGTCTAAGAAACAAAATGCAGTGGCCAAAACAAGCATAGAGTCAGAATATAGAGCTTTTGCGCATGCTTCATCTGAAATTATCTGGTTACAATAGTACTCCAATATTATGGTCTGACAATATCAGTACAGGTGCCTTGGCAGTAAACCCAATGTTTCATGTGAGAACCAAGCACATTGAAATTGATGTGCACTTCGTGAGGGATAAGGTTTGAAAGGATCTATAGATACTAGATATGTTCCTACGACAAATCAGCTAGCAGACTGTCTTGCAAAACCACTAACACATTCTCAATACTTCTGTTTACGCGCCAAACTTGGATTCATTGAACTTCTCCCTAGTTTGAGGGGGATATTAGGGAAGTTTGAAGGGGATATTAGGGAGAATGCCATGCTGGAGGAAGTCAAAGGTTCAAAGAAGCCAATCAAACAAGTCACATCGATCATAAGAGCCACTTAAAGCCACACATGAGGAATCATTCTAGAAGGTTTTTAGTTGTAAATTTGTTTTATCGATTCCTCATCTCTCCTCTAATATTTGGCCACCTGTATATTAATTATTATTTTACTCTTTTTCTCATTATTCATTACTTGTTTCACCTAAATTAGGGAAAATGTGTTATAAAGGCAATCGTCCATCTCTCGGATTATTTAGTGAAATACAAAGCAAATTATTCTCCAAAAAATTTCTGAATTTTAAAACTTTGAACACGGAACCTAAATCTCTTATTTTTAAGTTTAAGTTTTAAGATTTCTTATAAAACATGTCCAAAACAAAATCTCCAAAAACATAGGTAATATTTTGGGTAAGCAAAACCATAATGATGTAGGGACGATTTGCACCCTAATATTTGGAAAAACAACGGTACATTTTATGGGGACTTAAATAAAAATACCAGTAAAAAGAATTGTTTCAAAAAAAAAAAAAAAACATTAGAAAGAACCGATCTTTTTTGTTGACTTGGAAATTGTCAACATGTATTGTACAAATATTTTTTCGCAATTACCACCTCCTTCAGATCACGTGACCTCATTTTGTTTATCTCCTAAATGTTAAATTATACATTTCATGTGTTTCTATTCAATTTCTGATCAATTAAAAATGTTGAATTCTTTTTTTAAAACTTCTAATTTTAAATCTGATAGTTTTAGTTTAATTTTGTTTTTTATAGATTTTTCAACTTGTAAATTTTTTAATAGATCAGTTAATTTCAAATTTAGGAATATATTGAGTTTATTAGAAATAAATTTTGGAAGTTAATAAAAAATCTACACCATTTTAAGGAGACCTATTTAGATAAATAATTGATTGAAGTCTAATGGCGTATTAGATATTTTTTAAGTGAATTGCACGAGTAAGTTTTATATTTAACCTAAATTTTACTAATCATAACTTTTAGACCAAAAAACTAAACTTATAGGCATGAATTGTTTTATATTCCACTATTACTTGATTTAGTTTTAAAAATTTATTAGTAAATTTGAACAAAACCCAATTTTAGGTGCCCATATGATTGGTTTATAGTTGTAAGCGTGACCTCCAAAAATTTGTCTCGTACTAGATGTTGACCGGCTTTTATCTTAATATATGATCTTTTTTTGGTTTAAAAAACAATAAAGAAATAAAAAGGAACCGTGGGACCAAGTATTACAAGGTATTTAATATAAGATCAAATTATGTTACTAGATTTATATGTTCAACATTATGAATGTACCAGGTAATTGCAATTTCGATTTTAATGCTTCACAGGACTGAATCTATGATGCTTACATAAACAGACTTATATATTATATGTTTGAAAATTAAGATTGTAATATTAAAACCATAAGTTTGGACGAAGGTTTAGAAAATATCTAGGAGGGAAATATAGTCAAAATTAAATGAATTAATGCAAATCAAAACGGCATATTTTAGTTGCTTTAGTTCAATTATTCCTTTTTATTGTTTGATTGGCTACTAAGTTTTGATTGAATCAAATCAAATTAGTTTTTTTTTTTTTTTTTTAAATAAAAACACATCTTAGCCTTTTTAATCACTCTTCTCCATTGGATTAATTAGTTTCAACAATTATATGATTAATTCAATTTGAATTAAACAGCCTCAAACTTCCTATCATCATATTCTAAGATAAAAATATAATTTCATTAATTTGGCATAGGGCACAGAATAAAGGTTTCAGTGTTGATGCTAATAGAAAGGTCAAAATTAAAATCTCAATTTATTAATAATGGTTGAATTTTGACAAATATTAGAAGTACAGTTGTCTCACATCGAAAAAATTCAAAGAGATATTGTGTTCCAAGTACTATAAAAGGAGCTTATGCCTTTGGTTTCAAGTTTTCTTTAGAAACATTTTGTGCTCGAGTGTCTTCAGTGTGCTAACTCTAGTTAAATTTTCTTTTGTATTCGAGTGAGACCAAAGGGTCTGAGTATTACAAAAGATTTGAGAGGGTGCTCATGTAATTTGAGAAAAAAAAATTATTTTGTGTGATTGTAATAATCTTTCATATAGTGGAGTTTTTCTAATCCGTTTTTCCATCTTAATTTTTGTGTTCCCAGTTTTATTGGTTTTTTTTTTAATTTCTCTAATATATTTTTTTTGGTTATTCTTACGGAAAAAGTGAGAGTTTTTTCAATAAAAATATCGATGAAATGTCAATAATATTATTTATATTATATTCATATTAAACCCCATTTGTTTTTTATTTTTTTATTTTTTTTATTTTATATGAATGTTAAATTAATAATATATAAATATTAATGAAAATATGAAGGCTCCGAACTTTTAGGTGTATACTCGTCCACAGTAAAAGAATGGTTTCAAACCCCAAAAAAGTGGGGATGTAATTTAAAATAGAATAAATTGACTGAAATTTGATTACTTTTATATTAGGACTCTTTCAATTGGAGTTTATATTTTTTTGGTCTCTTTTTTCTTTTTCCCCTTTTCTGAGGCTGTCAATTCAATTTTTAATTTTTAATTTTTGTTTCTTTAATAAAAAAGATCGATGTATAAATTTGATTTTGCAAGTATTTCGATGAATTAATGGACTTTGAATCAATAGAAAGACAGATTTTAAACAAATAATAGATTTTGACCCACAAATAATAAAGTTCAATTTGACAAATGTTCTTATTATTCAAAGTTTGTCCGAATTTTCATTAAAAAATAGAAAGAAGAAGGCATTTGTCTGAATTTTAAATCAAAATCATAAATTGAATAACTTAGAGTCGAGAAAAATAAGATAAATTTGTGAAAATATATACAAATTCTTATCCGTCATAAAAAATTTGTTACCTTCATCTCAAAATAAAAAGTGGGGAGGTTCAAGTTCAATTAGAAATTTAGGAGAGTAATTATTCGATGTGACTTCCTTCTAAGCTTTTTAATTTAAATGTATGATCGATATATATACATTATATTGCCATGTTTTAGTATCAAATATGTAGTACTCTAATATAGGAGAGAACATGCAATGTAGGTTTAAAGAAATAATTCGGTTTTTAAGTCTGTAGGTGACAAATGTGGATAAACGGCTAGATATTGAATAGTAGAGAGTTCATGATTGGTATATATAATTGACCCACATTTAAATATTTTAAGACAATTTTTAATATAATAAAAATGATTTTAACCATTTAAAAATGACCCTTATACATGTATTAGTTGAATTAAAAATGGTGAAAAATGCATTTTTTTTAATTTATTTTTTATTCTCTTCTCCCTCTTTACACACTAACTTCCTTTATTCTTCACCTTATACACTTTCAAATTCCCAATATATTGATTGGGCCAATATGATTATCCTTGAATATTATTCTCAATATATTGGCAATTATGTATACCTACTAATTGATATGATTGTCCCTCGAAACTTCATATTTGAACGTTCATGGTTTAATTTATGATTGATCACTATCCTTCGAAACCGTCTACTTTCAACCTTCATTGTTAAGTTTATATTTAGAGTTGTAATATTTTTAAACATTTGCTTATACTTAGTCAATCATATCATAATTAAGTTAAAGATAATATATCTTCAATCCATCAAACGATTAAAACCAGAGATTTGGTTTTTCTACCGTCCAATAGATTTATTATTAACATTTATCATTATAGTTTTAATCTTATAATTTTTCAACTCATGCCACATCATCTAAAAATGACAAGTCAACAACTCAATCTCACTGAGGTTATTGAAGAAGAAAAGTTTGTTAGTCTAGTTTGTTAAATCTGCGTTGGGATTGTGTTAGAGTCAAAGTTTATAAAGTCTGTGTTGGAAGTCTAATTTGTTAAATATTAAAGAGTTTTTGTACAGTAAATTTGTTAAAAAATTGTAAACACTCAATCTAGTCTAAATGATTAGATACAACACCCTCAAGAGTAAGGACCACAAAGTTCAATAATAGTACATATAAAAGTTCTACGTGAATGTTTCTTAAAAAACCTTAACATAAGACTTTCATTCAATGGGGCTAACCCTAAAAAGAGGAAAACCACTATATGTCTATGACACATTCTTGAAAGGATATTCAAAGACGGAAAGAATATTATCTGTAGGAAAAGGAAAGTAGCCCCTACGAATTTTGGTTTTTTGAAATCAAAATTCATTTAAAATGAATATTGTAAAAATCAAATTAATAAGGAAATTGGATTAGTGGGAAAATCCCACAAAATCCATTTACTTGAATACCTAGTTCTCCACTAAATGGGTTGGTTTTGGTGTCGAACACACCATGCAATTTGATTGCATGTGAATTATCTACAAAATCAAAGAATTTCGTTGAAGGAAAAAAGTTGATGCAGGTGAACATTTTAATGAAGAAAAGTTCTTCACCTCCAAAATACAAAAAATCTAAAAATTCTCCAAAATTCCTTTAATTCAACAAATTCAATGCTGGTCTGTTAAGACATTGCAAACGAATTGTTCGTTCATCGAGAAAAAATTAAAAAAAAAAAAAAAAAAGACTTATCTGAAAGTGCTTAGGTCTCTACCAAAGAGATTTGACATGAAAGTCACTACCATTGAAGAAGCACTTCTTCTGTTTGGTACACCAAGGATACACCATAGATAGGTGCAACCTAGTATTTTTTTCATATGGTTAATGAATTTTAGGCATTATAAATACTATTGTCTTTAATTAATTATACTAATATTATTTTATATTTTGGAAGAAAATGAGTTTTACGGAAACTTTGGATTTAGATAAATATATGTATTAATCTAGCCATTATATAGCGTTAGGTTTTAAGTTTATAATATATTATTTTAGATAATGTGCATTTTTTTTTGGGTAATTTACATGCTAATAGACATTTAAAATATGATAATATGTTTCTTCAAAATAAATTATTATTATTATCTTCAATTTTATAATTAACTTAATTCATTTACTTATTAACTATAAAATCACCCATTAACTTTTTTATTTAATTAATATGCTTTTATAAGAAAATTTAATGCCTTATAAAATAGTTAATAAAGACAAATTAAAATATTTAAAGTAGAAAACTTAGAAAATACTAGCAAATCTGAGGAGTTGCATAAAATGTATTGCAGTAAGTTTGAGTTTACAAAATTGTCAATTAAACATGGGTTTGACTAATTAAGCTAACTCATAATCTCCACTTTCAAAATCCTTAATCAAACCCTGCTTAAAAATATTGTTTTTTAAAGAATAATTACCCTGGACAATTCTTTTAGTATTAAAAAATAAGTATATAACAACATTTTTAAAGAATTGTAAATATAGAAAAATTTATCATAGAGTCTACGGTTGATAAACTACGAGAGTTAAATTTGAATTTTGTTATATTTGCAAATTCTATTGTATTATGTTATATCTATAAATTATTTTGGCCTAATCGATTGCTATCTTTACACCTTGTTAAAGGTGCTTTACATTACGATTATCTCTATCAGAGATCACCAACGATCACCACTATCGTCCAACTCCGACAATTACCGTTAATCTCCGGTGACCACCGCCGCCCTACCTCCAAACCCGAGGGAGTATTTTTTGGAAAAACAAATTGTTAAGACATCAAAGTTTGCTGGTTTTCTAGATACGTTGGGGTAGAAATTCCCAACATCCTGCCTCCCCAACACAACATCTCAATTGGGGGATCCCAATTGATTGACCAACTTTTATTTAAAATTAATTTTTTTAATAACATAGAACAAATCTTAACTAAAGTTGACTATTCAAAGTGGGTCCCTCAACATGTTAATTTAATTAGCTTGATCTCTATATAAATCCCATTCATGAAGTACAAAATTCCCCACCCAGATCTTTAAACATATATTCACTTTCCAAACAACCAAAACATCAGCCACTCCAAATCCCTATTCTCCCCAAAAATCATGGCGGCTACTGTTAATCCCAAAAGCCTGGACTTGGAACCGGTCTCCAACGGCAACTTTCCGGTTCAACGTTGCAACTCATTCCGGTCCAGTAGCTTCAAATTAAAGCGCCATGCCGAAAAACCGCTCATTGTTGACGATGACGATTCGTCCTTTGATCGTGACGATGAGAACATTCATTACTTCCGGGATTTAATCCGGAAGGGCAAAGAGGAGATCGAGGCGTCGATTCTTGATCCGAGGGATGAGGGGACGGCGGATAGTGGGATCATGAGAAATCCTTGTATGGTTCGTCTTACCGGAAAACACCCTTTCAACTCTGAGCCACCGTTGGAGCGTCTCATGCGCCACGGCTTTATTACTCCGGCCCCCCTTCATTATGTTCGCAACCACGGTCCGGTTCCGAAGACTGATTGGTCCAGCTGGACGATTGACGTCACTGGACTTGTTGAAAACCCCACCTCCTTCACTCTTGACCAGCTTCTCAATGACTTCAGGTCCTTAAATAGCCATTATACTCGAAACCCTCCAAACTTGTTTCAAAATAATTTTTTTGTTTTTTATTCTTAAAAATTAAGTTTATAAATACTTTTTTTATTCTAGTTTTGCAAACTAAACAAATTTTTATAAACTAAAAATGATAGGTTTTAAAATTTTTATTTTTTGTTTCTTTGAAGTGGACTAAAAATTTAATACTTTTAAAAATAATGTTGAAGATAGGATAAGAAACATTCTTTTTTTTTTTCTCTCTAAATTTTTTGTCTTCTTTCTACGATGTTTTAAAAAATAAAGTCAATTGTTGAAAAATATTTTTTAAAAATTTGTTTTTTTTTTTTTGGAGTTTAACTAATAATTTGAACTCTTTTACTTCAAAAAGTTAAAAACAATCATAGTAACAAATTGAGAAAAAATGAACTTAATTTTCAAAAATAAAAATAAAAAATAAATAGTTGTCGAACCAACTTTATTTCTAATTTTTAGATTTACAAATCACTTGGTTTCTTTTCAATTTCTTTATTAAATGAATTGTTTTAAGATATATGAGCCATTTAAAAATGTATCATATCAAAAAGTTTATAGGAGCTTCAACGAACTACTGTGTCAGCAATTTATTTCCTTCTTAAAAAAACAAAAAGGAAAAAAAAAACCTTAGGAAAATTATTATTATTTCTTTTTTAGTTATTAAAATTAGGTTTACATTTTAAAAACGTTTTTTAAATAATAATAAGAAAATAAAAGCTAGAGTTATGACACAAAATAAAGCAATTCATGACTAGAACAAGATCTTTATAAGCTTATTTTACTATTATTTTTTTAAAAATACGAGGTTAAAAAATAGAACAAAACCCCACTATTAATTAGTTATATATATGTATGAAATTGAGATAAAATGAAATTACAAACATATTCAGCTACTTAAATATGTGGTATATATATCTATTTGTAACCCTTTATTCATATTCTTAACACAGATCTCTGGAGTTTCCGGTGACCATCATGTGCTCCGGCAACCGACGGAAGGAGCAAAACATGGTCAAACAAACCATCGGATTCCACTGGGGAGCCGCCGTGACCTCCACCTCACTGTGGCGGGGAGTGCCATTGCGCGAAGTACTGAAACGATGTGGCATCTTCAGCCGTCAAAGAGGAGCTTTATACATATGGATGGAAGGCGCCGACGATCTCCCTGGCGGCGGCGGCTGCAGCTACGGCACCAGTATAAGAAGAGAAATGGCAATGGACCCATCAAGAGACATCATAATAGCTTACAAGCAAAACGGCGACCCTCTCCCGCCGGACCACGGCTTTCCGGTTAGGATGATCGTTCCGGGGTTCACCGGCGGGCGCATGGTCAAGTGGCTGAAAAGAATCATCGTCACCAATAGAGAATCTGACAATTATTATCATTTTATGGACAACCGTGTGCTACCATCCCACGTGGCCGATTCCGAGCTGGCACATGCTGAAGGTAATACATTTATTTATAGTAATTAAAATTTAATTTTTAAACTTCCAATTTTTGCGTCTAAATATTTAATAAAATCATTTTTTTCTTAATTAAAAGTTAAGTTTATAAACAATAATACTTTTCACTGTAAGTTTGTAATTTTAATTTTCACTTTTTACCAATATTTTCTAAAACTTGTTTTGTGTTTAGAATTTCATCACGAATTGAAATCCTTCTTTTAATTGATATTAAAAAAAATCATAATGTAAATATTGAAAGAAAATGAACATAAATTTCAGAAATAGAAAACTATAAACGAAATTGATTTGGAGTGAAGCTTAAGCTTTCAATTTTATGTTTAATAAAGTTCTTCAACCTTCAATTTTGTGTTTAATAAGTCACTAATTTATTGACATTTTTAAAATTTATCAATTTATTAGATGTAAAATTGAAAGTCCCCTAATCTATTAGATACATGGAATTCAATTTTTGTATGATAGATTCATTCTCTTTAAAAAAAAAAGTTCAATATGTCATAAATATATTGGTTACAAAAACGGAAAGTTACAAACTATTCCATCATCTTAAAGTTTAAAAATCTATAAAATATAATTTAAATTTTATTAGATATTCTTTAAAGTTTCAAAACGTGTTATATATACCCATATGAAGGTTTAAGAACTATATATATATATATATATATATCGTATAATATATGTATGGAGATTCAAACACAAGGCTAAACTTATAATTTAATGTTAGTTAAAACGGATAATTCATTAAAACAATTAATTAAAATGATATAATTGGGTGATGTTATTTAGGTTGGTGGTACAAACCGGAGTATGTAATCTACGAGATGAACATAAACTCCGTGATAACTACGCCGTCACACGACGAGACGCTGCCGATCAATTCACAGACGACGCAGTCCACCTACACGTTGAGGGGGTACGCATATTCCGGTGAGCGTTAATCAGTAATTTCCACTTATTTTTGTATTATTTTCCACGTGAGATTAATTTTATTTCGTACAGGTGGTGGGAAGAAGGTGACACGTGTGCAGGTGACGTTGGACGGTGGGGAGACGTGGAAAATATGTAATTTGGAGTACTATGAAAAACCAAACAAGTATGGGAAATATTGGTGCTGGATTTTTTGGTCAATAGAGGTAGAAATTGTGGACCTGTTTGGCTCCAAGGAGATTGCTGTCCGAGCATGGGATGAGACCAACAACACACAACCAGAGAACCTCAATTGGAATCTCATGGTAATTAAGGCCTCGTTTGATTTCGATTTTTTTTTAAAAAATATTTAAACTTATAAACACTACTTTCACTTTTAGATTCTTCTTTTATTATTTACTTTTTTATCAATAATTTAAACAACTTAGCCTAATTTTGAAAACTAAAAAAAAAAATAATTTTAAAACATGTTTTTATATATATATTTTAAAATTTTGCTAAGAATACAATCATTGTGCTTAAGAAAGATGAAGAAAAAATTTGCTCAATTTTCAAAAATCAAAACAAAAAAACGAAATGATTAGCAAATGAGATATAAGTAATTTGTAGGAGAATTTTCAATAATAGAAAAATAAGTGAAATTATTTACATAAAATAATAAGATTTTAATCTTCTTTGATATAAACGGATATGAATTTATTAGTAATGAAAACTGATAAAAGTCTATCGGTGTCTATTAGTATATTTTTACTATATCTGTAAATAGCTTGACATCTTTTCTTTCTTTCAAAATTTTCATAATTCATATTTCTACATTATAATAATAATTGATGTGCCAAAAAAAAAACTATTTAATGAACTTGCTATCGTTAGAAGAATCTTAAAAAATCTATGGCTCATGCACATATGGAACTAAAATAATAAAAATTTAATTAAATCATAGGTAACCTGACATATCAGGTCTCTTTCTTCCATTATTATAATATCTTCAACTACCTATTTTTTATTTGATTTTTTAAATAGAAATATTTCCTCCCAGCTTTTAGCTTGACTTTCCTATTTCTCCCCCTCCAATCCATGTCTTAGTCCTACATAAATTTTCATCAAAATCATGATTAAATAATAATAATAACTTTTATGGAAGAAATATATTATATGAATATATTGTAAAAGATTGATAAATAATAAAATTACAGGGCTAAAATCAAGTATTGAAAAGTTTAAAAATATTTGGATGCAGGGCATGATGAACAACTCATGGTACCGAATCAAGATAAACATATGCAAACCCCAAAAAGGAGAGATTGGAATCGTGTTCCGCCACCCAACGCTCGCCGGCAACCAATCCGGCGGCTGGAAGGAAAAGGATAAACCAATTCCGACCAACTACTCTTCCCAACCCTCAAACAACAAGACCACCACCACCACCACTACCACCTTCTCCATGTCGGAAGTCAAAACCCACAACTCACTGGAATCCGCCTGGATCGTCGTCCACAACCACGTTTACGACTGCACTCCTTTCCTCAAAGCCCACCCAGGCGGCGCCGACAGCATCCTCATCAACGCCGGCACTGACTGCACCGAAGAGTTCGACGCCATCCACTCCGACAAAGCCATAAAAATGCTCCAAGACTATAAAATCGGCGACTTATTGATCCTAAACGACAACAAGGACGACACGTCATCACCAAAACCGATTACAAAACATGTGGCACTAGTCCCACGTGAGAAAATCCCCGTGAAATTGATATCGAAGATTTCAATTTCTCACAACACGAGAATTTTCAGATTTAGTCTTTCTTCAGAAGATCAAACTTTAGGACTACCCGTTGGAAAACACATATTTTTATGCGCCAATATCGACGGGAAGCTCTGTATGAGAGCCTACACGCCATCGAGCGCCGTTGACCAAATGGGCTACTTTGACTTGGTCGTAAAAATCTACTTCAAAAACATTCATCCTGATTTCCCCAACGGTGGCCTCATGTCTCAATATCTAGACTCACTCCCGTTGAGCTCAATCGTGGACATAAAAGGCCCATTGGGCCACATCGAGTACATGGGCCGCGGCAACTTCACGGTCCACGGAAAGCCCAAATTCGCGAAGAAGCTTGCCATGGTGGCAGGTGGGACTGGAATAACGCCCATCTATCAAGTGGTGCAAGCGATTTTGAAAGATCCGGAGGATGAGACGGAGATGTTTGTGGTGTATGCGAATCGGACGGAGGAGGATATTTTGCTGAGGGAAGAGTTGGACACGTGGGCGAAGGAGAACCAGAGATTGAAGATTTGGTACGTTGTTAAGGAGGGCGTTAAAGAAGGGTGGCCGTACAGTGTGGGGTATATTAGGGAGTGTGTTCTGAGAGAGCATATTCCGATGGGGTCGCCGGAGACTTTGGCTTTGGTGTGTGGGCCGCCGCCCATGATTGAGCTCACAGTTAAGCCCATATTGAAGGATTTGGAGTATGATTTGGAGAGTTCGTTGCTGGTGTTTTGATCTTTTTAACTAGCTCTTCAATGATAATATACCATATGGGAATAATTTTATCTTTTGTTTGTTGTAATAAATGTTGTAGAAGGGGGTTAAAATTATTACATTTATGGTCCTGGTGATCAATTAAATTAATATGCTTTTATTCGTTTGTAATAAAAATGATGAACTTTAATATTGTTTCTTCTATTAATCATGTATTGTATTAATATGATTCGTGGATCATGATAAATATCTTAATTAAATTAGGTTCAAATTTCTTTAAACATTATAGGTTAAAAAGATTAAAAACAACCTTGTCAATTACACTAATCTTTTAATTATTTCATTAAGTTTATTAATATTACAAATTTGACCAACTCATGGTATACAATTATTATTTATTTTAAAACAAACAATACAAATGAACTAGTTAAAATGAGTATAAGAAAAATTCGCCTAAAAAAACTAACAAATCTAAAGTAGAAAATTATCCTACTAGACACGAGAACAAGTTTCATTCATCGCCCATTTAATAAAACGGTATGCACTTGATTCTGGGACATTTCTCTTGTATAGTTAAAAGAGGGAGGAAGTGAAATCATATAAGGGTAAACATAGAAATATAAAAAATCTTAATAAGTATATAAATAAACAAAAGTATCATATTTGTAAGTATATCTTGCTGACAAGAACTTTGATCTAAGTTTTTGACGTGGCTGCCCGATTTGATGTAAATTCAAAATTTGTTTACTCCATCCTTATGAAAATACCTTTCTTTAAAATATATATATATATAAATATAAAATTCTCTCTTTGGAAGAGGTATTGTAATTAAAGTATGGGGTGGGGGAATCGAACCTCAAACCATGAGATTGATATTATGCCAAAATTCTCTCTTTGGAAGAGTTACGTTTTTGTTGGCAAAACCTTAATGTTTTATTCTAACTTTTGGAATGTACATTAAATAGATTAGAATCTCTACAAGGTTATATAAAATTTTCTATTCATCTATTTGTAATAAGGATCAGACACTTTATAAATGAATTTGCAATTTTTGTGGGAACCTCCTTTTGAAAGAGAATGAGGAATTTGGGCTTGGAGAAAATTCATAGAGAACTCCTTTCTCTATGAACAAAATCGAGAAAGATCAATAAAGAGAGAGAGCATTGTAGAACCATTCTGTAGAAACTCTTCAATTAAGATAATCATATTCTTTTTATCGTCGCCCATCGTGAAAATGGGAGTTATTTCTCAATAACCACCCATTTCCTACTAGAGATTAAAATGAAATTAATTTAATCAAATAAAATAATTAATTATTATATTAATTGATTAATTTTTTTTATTAAATATCTCATATTTAATTAAAATTACATTTGAATCATATTCAAATGCACATCTCTCTCAAAATCTATAGTTTGAATATGAATCTAATTCATATTGAATTCAATATTTAAATATCTTTTTCTCCTTTAATCTTGAATCTCATTAAAAAATAATGTATCAATATACATTATATTAATTGTATCATATACAAATAATGTAAATTTCCTTAAATAATTTGAACAATATAATTTCATTCAAAACTTATTGGTCCTTGTTATTTTGTGGTGAGCTAGCAACTGGCGTTAAAATTTGTCCTTCCTCAAGATAACCAAGTGAAAAATTTAATGTTTTTATTTATTTGCTTTCTAATTTAGCTTCTTGTTTTCTTTTTGTAGGAACTCCTAGAAGAAGAAGAATGCCTACAAGGGAGGTTTTTTGTTCCCTTGTCTTTATTTTTGTTGTGATCTGACTAGAGATACATTAGGGACAATGTAACGTTTTACGTTGAGGGTGGTGGTTATATATGCATGTCTAGCAAGACCTTGAGCACTTGATCCCCGACTTTATGGCTTATCTGATGATATGATTTTTGTGTGCATGTATTGTGATGATGATGACTTTTTGGAATAGGCTTTAGATTACTCTTTATTCACATTCTTTAGGATTCACAAAAAAGTATGCATGATTTTGAACCAATTTTTTTTTTTAAAATCTTGATTCCCTAGCATGTTGTTGAGCACATAGCCATTTTATATAGGATTTTGGATGTTTAGAATTGGGTTATTTGGCCTAGATGCTTGTAATCACCCTGAAAGGCCCAGATGATAGTTGTTAGGTAATTGAAGATCGACTTAGTAATGCATGCTTAGGTTTTTGTCAAACTCTTGTTTTGTAAAGTAAAACCTATTGTTGTTGGGAATAGTGTCCTGAATCTCCTTTTAATCTCGTAGTTTGTAAACTCTATATAAACATATTGTTATTAATAAAATAAGTGGTATTTTATAAGCATTTACTCAATCCAATGAACTAAGATCTGAGGTTATTTTATATAAATTTAAACAAATGTGAAGAGACATACAAGTGGATCTTGTTTAAATAATAACCTAAATGATCTATAGTAGATGGATAGGGTTGGGTACCTTATCTTGGTGACACTACGGGTACGACCCACTTTGTATCTGTTATAAGTGTTGTAAAGTGCTACAAATGATCTGATCCTAATCATTCATGTGGAGACATGCGAGCGGGGGTATCCTATACAAAGAGTTTGTATAAGACCGAACCAAGAAATTATTAGTCTCTTTATATAACACCTTTGATAATGGAGACTTACATTTCACTAGGATGACCATAGATGATATGACCTGAATCCTGAGTGAGTTGGAATCTCTTGCTCATGAAGGCGGTCCTTTGATTTGTATGGGTGAGAGTGGTCGGATTGCCAACTCAACAAGCCTACCATTTTGGGGATTCATCTGATTTGGGAGTAGGGAACTCAGCTACACAAGACGAAATTCACTCAATCCTCGATGTAGGGGTAAGTAGATATTTGCTCCCTTAAGGGCTGATTCCGGGTCTTGAACATAGTGGTCACACCCTCTCTTGGGAAGAGAGGACTCAGTCATAGTGAGACTATGACTTATTGTTCCTTAGAGGAATCAGTGGTACTTAAAGAGTTAGATGTAACTATAAGGGAAAAACAGTAAAGTAGCCCAGCTGTACTTACAAGCAATTTGTGAAGGGTCATTACACTATTGATTGGTTATATCCAATGGACACAGAAATATATCTATAGTGCGAAGAGTGTAGCTGTCGGTCTTTAGTGGAGTGCCCGATAGTTAACGATGGTGGATATCGTGATTAAAGAGTTTAGTCAGTTATTCACGTGCCGTTGGAGCTTCAAGTTACAGGTCCATAAGGTCTCCTTGGTAGCTCAATGGATTCAAGTTGAGAATCAATTTTGGGTTAGTTTGAAGTGTTCAAATTAACAAAAGGGAATTTAATTATATATAATATAATTAAATTAATTCAATTATATATGATATAATTGATATGATGTATTTGATACATTATTTGATTGGAGGAATTAATATAAATATAATTTATATTAAATGCCATAAAATAGGAAAAGAACTATGGTTTATATGTTGCATATGATGCAATATTAAAACTATAGGTTATAAATATAATATGATAAGTTAGTTATTGTATTTATTTATAATTTTAATTATATGATAATTAATATTTATTTTTCTAAATAATCGACCTTGGTGGGTGGCTATATACGATTTAAGGTAATTGTGAGATAAAAGAAAAAATTATTTTTCAAATCATTAAGTCGAATCATCTCATAGAATTCTATCGAGTAAAAGGAGTTTTACTACATGATAGTTTTATAGAGCCTAAACGATCAAGTGTCGAGTTACTATACGATAATACTCATTTCTACATGATCGAGTATCAAGTCTATATGATAGACTTCTTCCTTTATGCGATCGAGTATCAAGTTTATACGATAGACTTCTTCTTCTATACGATTATTCATCGCATACTTGATCGTTTACTTCCCCCTTCCCTCTATCCAAAATCATATAGAGTCCACAACTTCTGGATTCTCACACTGAGAATTCCAAGATAATCTTATGGTGATGTCTTATTCTATTCGAGGATCGAGAATCGAGTTTAACTAGCTGGTGATCGAGGATCTTCCAGTTGATCGTTGCGTTTGTGCTGTTTGGATGCGTTAGTGACTGATCGAGGGAAATACGTGAAGAAAGAGCTCTTCAAAGGTATTGTCACTCGATCCTTTGTATTTAATTTAAGAAGCATGATGTAATTTAGTCTTTAATGCATTCTGTTTGGAATGACTATAGATGTTTGTGTTCTTTCACAATGGAGTTTGGAACGATCCACTTCCGCTCACTGGTCCTCTAGATTTAGAGTTCCTTCAATTGTAAAGTAAATAAAAGGCAAACATGTTGTAGAGTAAAAGTAAGTTGTATATTACTTTTGAAGGGGATTACTCCTCTTTTTTAAGGGTGTGATTTTACTCTTCTTTCTTATGCTGCTCTTCATACTGCCTATAAATATCTTCTTTGATTCTTGGGGAAAATTATGCAGATTTTGATGGAGGTCGAAGTGAAGTCTAGTTTTTTTCTTCTTCTTTTATCATTTTAGCATCATTTAATTTTCTTTTAGCTTGTAAAGGATGAATCGGAGCTCTCTTCTTTGATTTGTCTATGGGATGAGGTAATTTCTGTTGAGTTTTATGTCTTAAAACTCGTGGTTTGTAAACAATAAACTTATTATGTAAATCGATAAAGTTGTTATTGAAGTTTTGATTCAATAAAGTTGTTATCAAATAGATGAATTGCTTATTTCATTTTAGAAATAAATCCAATAAACTAAAAGATCCATGACTATTACATGAGTACTTGAACTTTATGTGGAGAGATAAAAGTGGATCAGGTTTGAGTAAATCGTCAAAATGATCTATAGTATACGAATAAGGTTGGGTGCCTTATTCTGGTAACACTATTGGATGCAGCCCGCTCTGTAGTTGTTAGAATGAGTTGTAAAGTGCTACAAACGAAGTGATCCTGATTCGTTCATGTGGTGACATGAGGGGTGGGGTCGACCTATGCAATGAGTTTACATAAGATCGAACTAAGAAATAAGTCACTCTTACTTTGTAACGATATTTACTGTTTAAGACTGACTATTTCATAACGATGACCTAGATAATTTGACCTCAATCCTGAGCTGGGGACATACAAGATGGAATTCACTCCTACCCGCATTCAGAGATAGTAGAGAGGTTATTCCTTTAAGTGCTGGGTCTTGAACAAGGGTCCCCACCCACTCATTTGCTCGAGAGAGATTTAGTTTATTGATTGGATCACAAACAAATTGTTCATTAGAGGATTAGTGGAACTTAAGGAACGAGAGGTAATCTCAAGGGTAAAATAGCCATTGACCTAGCCATTATTACGAACAACCAGTGAAGGGTTAAATTACTAATCATGGTTATATCAAATGGACACAATATATCTACAGTGAAGGGAGTGCAACTACTGGGCTTTAGTGGAGTAACCCGGTAATTAATAAATGGGGGTTAATTTGGTATAAAGAGTTTAACCAATTAATCTCGGATCTTTGGAGCCCATAATCTGTAGGTCCAGTAGGTCCCCCTACTAGTTCACAAATGAATTAAATATAGAATAATATGATAAGTTAATTTGAATCGTTCAAATTTGAATTAAAAGAATCGGTAATTATATATGATATAATTACACGTTTAATTATGGAATTAAATGAAATTGGAGAATTGATTAATATTTAAATATAACTTAGATATTAATTTCATGAATGGAGATTCATGGCGATGGAATTGATGACAAATTTATTTAATATTAAATTAATAAAATTGATTAAATTGTTTAATTAATTATTAATCATTAATTTTATTAGAAAATTTAATTATTGAATTAATTTTGATAAAATTAATAATTTTTCAGTTTTAATTAAAGAATTAAAATTGAAAATTATTTTTTATTTTGAAAATTAGTTCCAAAATAAAAAAAAAAAGAAATAAGAAATTGAAAATGGAAAAAAATCCCAAATGTGGGATTTTCCCACTTTCATCCAAGCACCTTAGTCACCTTTTTACTCATAATTCTACCACCAAATTTGAAGAATGTGCTTGCTTGTGTTGAGACAAGTTAATTGCATGAAACATCTGCATTAAAACACTCAGATTTGAGTGGAAAATCTCATGCAAAATTCTTGATTTTGGGTGAAGTTTCAAGGTTGAAGAAGGGTTCTTCAAGAGGGTTGAACCAGTGACTTTTCTCCTCTCATTCCTTAAATTCTAGCTTGTTTTGAGTCCCAAAATTCAATCTAAGGCTCCTAGAGGATGACAGAAAAGCTCTAGTGGTGGTTCACGATCAGAAGAAGGGAGAAATACAACTAAATTTCGTTGAAGAATAAGATCTTCAAAGGTATATATGAAACCCTCTTTTCATTTGATGAGCATGCTGGTTTCAAAACTAAAATTAATGAATTAGAGTGTTTAATGATTTTGTTTTCATCCGCTACATGTTTATAGAAACTAACAATTGGTATCAGAGCATGATTTAAGCACTTAATTCGTGTTTTTCATAAGTTATATGAAAATGGTGAACTGATATGGTTTTTCTGCATTTTGACATTAAATTCTCTTAAATTATGTTTTAATTCTTGTAATTGGTTTTTGGTTGATGGGCCTTAATGTGTGTTTAAGTATCTGTAATTCGATTGGAGTCATTAGGGTTGAAATTAGGTTGTAAATGAAAAAAGAAGTGAAGAAGGTCAGCAGCAGAATTCAGCAGCGTTGCTGCCCTTAGATCGTTGCAATGCACAACTCATCTGAATACTTGGCATGGCAATGCTGGGGTAAGAGCATTGTAACACTGCTCATCCCAGCCCAGAACATGCACGCGAATCTGAACCGGCGGTCCAATTGAACCTGTCCAATCGGTTCAGGTCTGGGAGATCGAGTTCGACCAGTTGGGGTTTGGTTCAACCACTTTTGAAGCTTTCAAGTTTCGGTTCGAGCGGTTCAGATCAAGTTCGGGTTGGTTCGTGTTGTCCAGAAGCATTTTGGAGCTTCTTTTGCTGAATTATATAATAATTTAAGCCTTAGTTTGCTTGAAATTGCCAAAAGTAAACCATAGAAGTTTGTGTTTAATTATTTATGCATGTGATGTATGTTATAATTAAATAAATCTTGTATGTGCATATGGTATGCCATGTAGATTTAAAATCCCACCATAGGAAGTATGTTATATGGTGTTATAATATATAGTATGCATGTTTAAGGTTTCAATTCTTTTAATACATGTGATATATTAAATCATGAGATATCTGATATATATTATGGATGCAAAGCATGTCTAAAGTTTTATAAGTTGTTATAAAATTGGATTACACATTTAAAATCCATAACAAAGATAAGTTGCATGCTCATGTAGGTTAATCACTTGTTTTAATAGTTAAAATAGGTCGTTATCTTATAAAACTTAGGTTACAAACTCAACCGATATATAATTCTGTCTAAGGTTGGGGGTATTTAAGTTGACGGTCTACGAAACACCTCCTACTTGGGGATTATGGCCGAATAATTGAGCGTTGTTAACTAGTTTTATAAACGCATGTAAGCGGTGTAAGGCTTTAAAACTGGTTTATCACCTAGACATCATAGGTCAAATTCAAATATAAATGTTATACTTGAATAAATACCTGGACTTAGGTTGTTTAATTAGCCGGAACAAACCTTAGTAAAATATATACCAGAACAAATGTTCGAATATTTCAGTGGGAGCTTAATAACATATATAATATGTTGTTAGAACACTTCAACAGGAATTTAATAACGTATATAATATGTTGTTGTTGGAATTGGTGTCCTAATTCTCCCCGTGGTTTTGCAGTTTGTAAGCTTTTTGCACACATTGTTATTAATAAAATAAGTGTTATTTTATTTGCATTTACTCATATCTAATAAACTAATATTTGTGATTATTTTAAGTAACTTAAGCATGTATGTGAGATATACAAGTGGATCATTCCTTAAGTAATAACCTAAATGGTCTCTAGTACAAGGATATAGGAGGGATACCTTATCTTGGTGACACTACGGATACGACCCGCTTTGTAGATATTTACAAGTGTTGTAAAGTACTACAAATGATCTGATCCTGACCATTCATGGGGAGACCGGGGTGTCCTATACAAAGAGTTTGTATAAGACTGAACCACGAGATAATTAGTCTCTTTATATAACATTGTTGATAATTGAGACTTACATTTCACTAAAATGACCATAGGTGACATGACCTTAATCCTGAGTATTTTGGGAACTCCTACCTATGAGAACGGTCCTTTGATTAGTATGGGTGAGAGTGGCAAGGTTGTCCACTCAACAAGCCTACCTTTTTGGGAATTTGTTTGATTAGGGAGTTGGGAACTCAGTTACATAAGACGAAATTCACTCCTTCCCCGAAGCAGGAGTTAGTAGATAAATTGCTCCTTTAAGGGCTGATTCCGAGTCTTGAACATAGTGGTCACACTCTCTCTTTGGAAGAGAGGACTCAGTCATAGTAGGACTATGACTTATTGTTCACTAAAAAAATCGGTGGTACTTAAGGAGTTAGATGTAACTACATGGGCAAAACGTTAAATTGGCCCAACTGTACCTACGAGCGATTTGTGAAGGGTTATCGCACTGTTGATTGGTTATATGGACAAAGAAATATATCTATAGTGAGAAGAGTGCAATTTCGATATTTAGTGGAGTGTCCGACAGTTAACGGATGGTGGATCTCGTGACTAAAGTGTTTAGTCAGTTATTCACGTACCGTTGGAGTTTCAAGTTACAGGTCCATGAGGTCCCCTTGGTAGCTCAATGGGTTCTAGTTCAGAATAAGATTTTGGGTTAGTTTGAAGTATTCAAATTAATAAGAGAAAATTCAATTATATTTGATATAATTGGTGTGATGTATTAGATATATTAATTGGAGGAATTAATATAAATATGATTTATATTAGTACCATAAAATAGAAAAAAAAAACTATAGTTTATATGTTTCATATGATGAAATATTAAAACTATAAGTTATAAATATAATATGATAAATTGGTTATCATATTTATTTATAATATATTAATTATATGATAATTAATTCTTTTTCTCTAATAACTAATTTGAGTGGGTGGTTATTGGAAGTTTTATGGTAACCCTGAGATAAGAAGAAAAATTGTTTTCCAAAATTAGTAGTTGATCCATTCGAAAAATTCTCACGGAAAAAGGCTATCAAGTAAAAATAGTTTTTACTAAGCAATAGTCGTTGAAAGCATACACGATCACTTAGAGTTGACTATACGATAGTTACTCAACTGATCGTTGCTTCACGATCGAGTAGTAAAGTCTATGCGATAGACAGTGTTCACATCTCCCACTTACTCGATCGTCTACTCGATCGTAGACCTCTTGTATTCCTCAATCCAAGATCAAACAAAGCCCACAACTCCTGGATTCTCACACTGAGAATACCAAGGTAACACTTGTGGTGGTGTTCTACATCCGTTCGTGAATCGAGTTGGAGTCGATTGGGTTCGTGGAACATTCAGATGATCGTTGTGTTTGTGTTCGTGCTGTTGGCTATTCCTGTCGTTGCGTTCGAGTACATTGTTGGATGCATTGGACATTGATCGAGGGATACTTGAAGAATGGTTCTTCAAAGGTACGCATATTCTATCCCTTATATTATCATGTAGCACGCTGTAATTTCTATTGATGTATAATCTGTTCGTTTCCAGTTAGACTGTAATTGTTATGTTCATTCTGAATGAAATTTGGAATGATCCACTTTCCGCTGTTCATGGAGATCTCTGTTTGTGATTTCCTTCAGTTGTTAGAACACTTCAGTGGGAGATTAATAACATATCTGATATGTTGTTTTTAGCTCTCGCATCCCTAAGAGTTCATATCGAGATTCATGCGATGTTTTGTGTCACCCTGAGAGTGACCTTCATTCGGAAAGTGTTTGCATGAATCAAGATCTAGATGAATAAGGGAAGTTGTTCACAGTAAAATCAAATACATGATGTTTTGATTTTAATTCTCACGACCCTAAATAATTCACACCATGAGGTTCATGCGACATTTCGTGTCACCCTGGAGTGACCTCCATTCGGAAAGTGTTTGCATTAGTCAATATCAAGGTGAATAAGGGGAAGTTGTTCACTATAAAATCAAATATATGATATATTGATTTCAGCTCTCACGTCCCTAGAAAGGTCACACCGTGAGATCTGTACAATGCTTCGTGTCAATTATACCTCAATTGCTCCATTCGAAAAGTATTTACATGGGGTAAGATCAAGGTGAATGGGGGAAGTAGTTCATAGTAAGTGGATGAAGGATATGTGTCAATGCTAGTCATTTAACAACGACTATCCCCTTAGAGGGTTGTAACCTAGGATCTAGAACAACTCAAACTCTAGAAATTGATAAGATTTCTTAGGTCCATTCCCAACCATGACTCTCCAATTCGATAGCATCATTGGGGCTGACCATTGAGGTCTTAAAATAGAGGGTTACACTTACAAAATTACTAAGTGTTAGAAGTTTCTGAACGAAAATGGTAACTAAAGAAGTATAGGAATAAGAGTTATTATGGAGATAGTATTTAGTCAAGAATGTCTTGCTTTAGTGAAGGAGTATTTGACTGCCCCTCGGTAGCAATTATAGTATTGTTGCAAAAATAATGAATTTTGGGTGGATTTAAAAGCAATTCACTAATAGAGAATTTGTTTATATTTTCAGAATGACTAGTTCATTTATAAAATCGTTGGCTTCAGATAAATTAATTGGGGACAATTATACTACATGAAAATCAAATTTGAGTACAATATTGGTGATAGATGATTTAAGCTTCATTTTAACAGAAGAATGTCCTCCCATCCCTAGCTCAAATACAAATCGAACTGTTTGAGAAGTATACGACAAATGGACGAAAGCGAATGAGAAAGCTCGTGCCTATATGCTTGTCAGCATATCTGATCTTTTGACTAAGAAACACGAAATCATGTATATTGCCAAAGTGATTATGGAATCTTTACGTGGGATGTTTGGACAACCGTCCTTCTCCCTGAGGCATGATGCTATCAAATATGTTTACAACTGCCGAATGAAAAAAGGGGTCTCTGTTAGAGAACATGTCGTGGACATGATGGTCAATTTCAATGTGGTAGAGGTAAACAGAGTTGACGTAGACGAGAAGAGGCAAGTTGGTTTTATTCTAGAGTCTCTTCTGAAGAGCTTCTTGCTATTTCATACCAACATGTTAATGAACAAGATAGAATATAACCTGACTATACTTCTCAATGAGCTACAGGCTTTTCTGTCCATTTTAAGAACAAAAGGACAGAAGGAGGTAAATATTGCCACTGATGAGACAAGATGATAGTCCTCTAAAAAGTCTGATATTGCTTCTTCTTCTAAGAATAAGACTATTCCAGTGAAAAAGAATAAGAGGAAAGGTAAAAGGAAAACTTCTATTGGCCACAAAGGCAAAACCAAAGATGCAGACAAGGAAAAATGTTTCTAATGTAGCGAGGACGGGCACTAGAAGAGAAACTGCCCATAGTACATTGCAGAGAAAAGAGCAAAGAAAGAAAACCAAGGAAATTAGTTCATGAGGGTTACTAACAAATGAGATAATGCTCCAAGTTGTGAACATGGTAGGATATCTCAAAAAGACTAGTGGGAGATCTTGAAGTTGCTGATAAATGATAAATCTTATTACTTTTGTTAATGTAATAAGAGTTGTTTTATCTTTTATAAATAACAAGTTGTATAAAATCCTTTTGTTGAAAATGAAATGTTCATTAGCAAAAGATATATTTTATATTTGTTCTACCATAAAACAACTTCTAAGTCAAAACCAACCAAAATTAAGAGGATTTCGAAATTGAGATATTTAAAACGATTGGAAAAGAATAAGGCAAAAAGTGTATTCTAGTACTTATCTTTGGTAATTGAAATTTTGTCACATAATGTCTTAATGAGATTAAGAAGAACTTTAAAAGTGGTCATCTAAATAAGTTAGAAGACAAATCTTTTAGACTTTATGTGTGTCTTATCTTGGAGATAAGATGATCAAATGTTTAACCAAAGAACCCTTAAAGCTTATACAATCAAATCTTTGAGGTCTTGTGAATGTTAAAGCATAAGAAAAGAGTATCAATATTATAGTAATTATTCAAAGTACGATTATGTTTACCTCAGTTATAAGTTTAGAACACTTGAAAGGTTCAAGGTGTATAAAACTTGTTAGGTAAAATAATCGAAACACTTCGATTAGATCGAAATAGAGAGTATGAAGAATCTGAGATTCTTAGCGCCATTATGATAGAACCTGGAGTTCAGTGACAACTCTATACACATAATTTCCTTAATCATTTTTTACATCATTCCAATTTTAAGGTGTTTATGAAACTCCATATGAGATATGGAAAAATCATAAAAGTTGTTTATGATATGTAAAAGATGTTTACATAGTTCAAAAATTTAGAAAATATCGGCACATATATAAGTGTTGAACCCTTGAGTGTTGGAATATCGTTCAAAACGACATGCCTATCTGTAGACAACTCAAAAGTAGTATACTTTTTAAGTAAAATAAAATCAAGTATTTGTGTTGACAAATGCTAAAATTTCTGGAAAAGTACATGTATAAGAGATCACCATGTATATATTTAGTTTTTATAAGAGCAAATGTATATTAAAAAGAGTTATTGGTTAAAGTTGACACTGTAACAAAAGTTGTTTGGACAGGTCAGATGCATCTTACTCAAAGAGTTAAGGGTACCTTGATGTAGTGGGAGGATTGTATAACAACCTAGCCATAATTTGGGTTTGGTGGAAACTCAAGTCATCTGGTCTTGGTGACAATATTGAGAAACAAGAAGTTGCGGGAATAAGATGCATTCCTTATACTGTTTGAATAGAAGTCCACTGTATACTAATATGTGTACAGCGATCCTATTGGCTAAAGTGTTTGAGGATGACCTAGTAGGACTAGGACTACCGGTTGTATAACCTAGGAAAAGTGGGAGAAAAACCCATGTGTATGTAATACCTAAGGATGGGTATGTGATACATACAGGCAAATCATGGGTATGTGATCACTAGTTTATTGTATTTCTCTGTAAAACTCAAAAACCCAATGTATTCATATGTATATTATCACTAGAGTTTAGTCCAAGTAGAAGTTTATTGGGTTTTATGTCTTAAAACTCGTGGTTTGTAAACAATAAATTTATTCTGTAAATCGATAAAGTTGTTATTGAAGTTTTGATTCAATAAAGTTGTTATTGAATATATGAATTTCTTATTTCATTTTAGAAATAAATCCAATAAACTAAAAGATCTATAACTATTGTATGAGTACTTGAACTTTATAGGGAGACATAAGAGTGGATCAGGTTCGAGTAAATAGTTAAAATGATTTATAGTATACGAATAAGGTTGGGTGCCTTATTCTGGTAACACTATCGGATGCAGCCCACTCTGTAGTTGTTACAATGAGTTGTAAAGTGCTACAAACGAAGTGATCCTGATTCGTTCATGTGGTAACATGAGGAGTGGGGGTGCCTTATGGAATGAGTTTACACAAGATCGGACAAAAAAAATAAGTCACTCTTACTTTATACGTTGTTTACTGTTTAAGACTGACTATTTCATAGCGATGACCTAGGTAACTTGACCTTAATTATGAGTTAACTGTGAACTCCTGTTTATTTGGGATTATCTTTAGATTTGCATAGGTGAGGGTCAGCTCAACAAAACTGGCTCAATAAACCTCCCTTTTCAGGGGTAAGACCAGGTAGATAGCTGATGACACAGGATGTAAGATGGAACTCACTTCTACCCGCATTCAGGGATAGTAGAGAGGTTGTTTCCTTCAGTGCGGACTTCGGACCTTGAACAAGGGACTCCACCCTTTCATTGGCCCAAAAGAGATTCAGTTTGTTGATTGGATCACAAACAAATAATTCATTAGAGGGTTAGTGGAATTTATGGAACAAGAGGTAATCTCAGGGGTATAACAACTCTTTACCTAGCCGTTATTATGGACAACCTGTGAAAGGTTAACTTACTAATCATGGTTATATCGGGTTGATACAATATATCTACATTGAGGGGAGTGCAACTACTGGGCTTTAGTGGAGTGACCCAGTAATAACGAATGAGGGTTGATACAATATATCGTTGGAGCTCATGATCTATAGGTCCATTAGGTCCCCCTACTAGCTTACAAATAGAATTAACCTTAGAATAGCGTGATAAGTTAATTCGAATCGTTCAAATTTGAATTAAGGGAAACAATAATTATATGTGATATAATTACACGTTTAATTATGAAATTAAACGAAATTGGAGAATCGATTAATATTTAAATATGATTTAAGTATTAATTTCATGAACGGTGATTCATGGTGATGGAATTGGTGACAAATTAATTTAATATTAAATTAATAGAATTAGTTAATTTTTTAATCAATTATTAATTATTAATTTTATTAGAAAAATTCATTATTGAATTAATTTTTGTAAAAATAATAATTTTTTAGTTTTAATTAAAGAATTAAATTTGTTTTTTTTTTTTTTATTTTGAAAATTAGTTTCAAAATGAAAAGAAGAAATGAGAAATTGAAAATTGAAAAAATCCCAAATGTGGGATTTTCCCACTTTCATCCAAGCAACTTAGTCACCTTCTTACTCATAATTCCACCACCAAATTTGAAGAATGCGCTGGCTTATGTTGAGGCAAGTTAATTGCATGAAACATCTGCATTAAAATCCTCAAATTCGAGTGGAAATTCTCATACAAAATACCTGATTTTAGCTGAAGTTTCAAGGTTGAAGAAGGGTTCTTCAAGAGGGTTGAACCAGTTACCTTTCTCCTCTCATTCCCTAAATTCTAGCTTGTTTTGAGTCCTACAACTCAATATAAGGCTCGTAGAGGATAGTAGGAAAGCTTTAATGGTGGTTCATGACCAGAAGAAGGGAGAATTGCGGCTGAATTTCGTTGAAGAAGAAGATCTTCAAAGGTATATATGAAACCCAATTTTCATTTGATGAGCATACTGGTTTTAGAACTAAAATTAATGATGTGCTTAATGATTCTGTTTTCTTTCGCTACATGTTTATGGAAACTAACTTTCAATTTAGTTTTGGGAGCAAGAATTCTTTTTAAATTTCTTGAGATTTTTGTTGTTTGGATTGAATGCATATTGATTTTATGCTTTCTTTGAATCCGTTTCAATTTCGATTTGCATGTTCATGTTGTTGACTGTTCACTCATAAACATGTCTTCCCTTGTTAATCGGTTCATAGCTACGTCACATTCGCACTCGAATTTCTAGCTCAATCAACCTAGTACCAAATAGTTAATCATGTATTTGATGGATATTCCTACAATCCATGTATTGCTAAGTTCAAAGATAACATTTGGTTAATTGATTAGGTTATCTAATTCGTTAATTAACACAATAGATCCTAAAGCTCAATGTGCATGTTTTTATTTCTATATAGACGTTATCGAACCCAATAGATTCAGGGGCATGTAGTTTAATTGGGGTTTTGATTTATGCTTTAATTATTATCTAGGACGCTTCCTTGGTTCATTACTAATTAGTTGCTTGCCATTATAGAAGCTATTTCGGTTGTGCCAAGCAAGTTGTTGTGCATGCATAAATCAAATGCATGTCTAATTAATGGAATTCAATGATTGAAATTGCATTGGATTTCTCTTGCTCTTGAAACTAGATGAATTCAACCTTAGTTTACATTTACCCTTGTAATTTATTATGAAGGATCTCTTAACGAAGAGCATTCATGAGCGCATTCTGATCTTTCCAATTTCATCATGACTGAAATACAATACATATATTCTAACAGACAATTATGCAAATTAACACTAATTAAAGGCATTCTATGAACAATAAAATATAAAGGATAGAGTTCTCATACCAGTTGAAGACCCTCTTCAAACGTTGAACTCAGATGCAGTGGAAGACCTCTACGCGAACTCTATCACCCAGCAAACCAGTCGGCTGCAGCAGCACGATTGTCTACACAAACAGCAACAACACGAACAGTCACGAACAAGTGAACAGCAGCGAGGACAACAACACCAAATGGAGGCCTTGGTATTCTCGGAGTGAGAATCCGAAGTGTGGTCTTTGATGAATTTTGTATAGGTCAGAGAAAAGACAAATCGTGTAGACAATAAGCAAGTGGGAGAGAAGAGCTATCATATAGCTGTGTGATTATTGTTTAGAAGAAGCTACACGATCGTGTAGGTTTTACTAAGCGATCGTTTAATAAATGGTGGACGATCGTTTAGAAAACACGGCACACTATGCGATCGTTTAGGAAAGCTAAGCTATTGTTTAAGGACGGGTGTGTGATCGTTTAGGCACTGGTGTGCGATCGTTTAGGCAATGAGTAAGTATCGTATAGTCTCTCAAGCTAGACGATCGTTACGTTTTCACACTGATTGCCACTTTTTCGAACTCTTGCAAAATGAGACAAATTTTCATTTTATTCTTCGGTTACAATAATCGACTTCGTATTCTCCTACTAACGTACGACCGAGAGAAGTTTTAGGCCAATTATCATATAATTAACCAATTTAATAATTAATGAATATAATCATATTATATTCTTTCCCTATAGTTTGATATCACATATCTACTATAGTAATTTCTCCTCTACTTGTTATAAATCACATTTATATCTAATTTCCTCCAAAATAATGTATCTCATACATTTAGTCAATTATATCATATATAATTAACCAGTCCAATTATATCATATATAATCGAACTTCCTCTTGTCAATTTAAACATTTCAAACTGATTTAAACACTGATTCTCGACTTTATCCAAGCTATCTAGGGGACCTAACGGACCTGTGGCTTGAAGCTCAAATGTACGTGAATAGCTGACTAAACTCTTTAGCCATGAGATCCACCATTTGTTAACAGTCAAGCATTTCACTAAAGATCAACAGCTAAACTCTTCTTACCACAGATATATTTCTGTGTCCATCGGATATAACCAATCACTAGTATGATGACCCTTCACAGATGCTCGTAAGTACAGCTGGGCCAATTTATTGTTTTGCCCTTGTAGTTACATATCACTTCTTAAGTACCATTGATTCCTCTAATGAACAATACAACATAGTCCAACTATGTGTGAACACCTCTCGGGCCAAGAGAAGATGTGTGGCGCCACATCGTTCAAGCCCTGGAATCAACCCTTATGGGAGCTATCTATCTACTTACCCTTGCCTTGGGGAAGGAGTGAATTCCATCTTGTGTAGTTGAGTTCCCAGCTCCCAAATCAGATGAGTCCCCAAAATGGAGGTTTGAATTGGCGACCTGGCTACTTGCACCCATACAAATCAAAGGACCGCCCTCAATGGCAGGAGTTCCCAATTCATTCAGGATTGAGGTCATTTTACCGATGGTCATCCTAGTGAAGTGAAGTCTCTGTTATGAACGATGTTATATAACAAGACATTAACTCTTCGTGGTCAGGTTCTATACAAACTCTTTGTATAGGACGCCCTCGCTCGCATGTCCCCTACATGAATGATCAAGATCAGACCATCTGTGACAAGTCACAACATTTGTGACCATTCCACAAAGTGGGCCGCATCTATAGTGTTAACAGGATAAGGTTTCTCTCCTATATCCATATACTACAGACCATTTTGGTTATCACTCAAGACATGATCTACTTGTATATCATCACCCACTTGTATGTCACCACATACATGCTTAAGTTACATATAGATAACCAGGGATTTTATGTTTATTGGTTTGTGGTAAAGCAAATAAAACATGAAACTGAGCAAAAACAAGATGTGAAGTAAATATCATATATTATACAACATAAGTGTTCGTAAAAACTGTTTACAAACTACAGGACACGAGACTTTAGGGCATCAACCCCAACATATTGTTCTTGCACTTCACTATCACTATCCACACCAACCCCTCTCCTCTATTTATCGCTCTAATTAGAAATTGGCTTAATGAAAAACTCATACCAGCGTTTCCCTACAGATCGACTAGGACTTACCACTATTGTTATGCCATCGTAGTAATATTTGTAGAGTTTAGTATTTCAAATTTCATTTGATTGTCAGATAGAGGTTTACGACGCTCATTCTTCGGTCTTTTAAATTGGTGCCATTGTCGGGGAAGTCGGTTTATTTTTTTTTTGTTAAGTTAAATTTCTTGTTAGAGTATTCTTTTACTTTTGATTTGTTTTTCCTTTTTGTGTCTATGTTCTAAGCATGGCAGGATATCATCACCGAGGATGGGGACATTCAAGTGGAGCAACTCAACCTATTGACAAGGTTTATGACTTTCAAGGTCAACTTTCTTAGTTAAGTTCTTTGGTTAGTCAAATGATTGCAGATAGATCGCAACAAATACAAGCATGTGGGATTGGCCATCTTGAGCAAGCATGCCCAACGTTGCAGTGGGGCCTGATGCCACAAGTTTACTCCATGGGAGGGTTTCCAAGTCACTTGGATGATGATTTCTATTGGCCTAGATGGGAGGAGTCCTTTGGGTATGGAAACCTAGGATGGGACTGTAGCCACTATAATTCATACCCCGTCACATTCGACATGTTGATGCAAGCTCACACTACCGATTAAGGTATGTCATTAGAGGATGTGATGAGACATATTGTTAATAACAAACTTCTTTTTGTGCTGAAGATCAATAACCTCTAGCAGAAAAGTCTTAGTCCCCCAGATAGAGGTTGGAAATGACCTTCAGAGTTTGAGAGACCTGGTCAATCAATGTGATGATTCAATTGAGAGAGAACACAAATCCCTACCATTTATATCGTATGACATTACTGATGCGTGCAACGATGAGGTATCTTCTGTCGAAACCAAGGATGAGTTGGAAGATAGCATGCCATGTCCCAAGCCAGTCGTCAAGGCAGAAGAAGAACATGAGCTTACACCCGACAAATCCCAAGTGATATAGTTAAAGGTCGAAAGACTTCACCCTATTCCGTCATTTGGAATTTCGTATATTTTTAGTTTTCTTCTTCTTGGTCTTAAGAGTCCTTAGAGTCTTTTTCTACTTTGCACTCATTTGAGTCCCTTAAGTCTTTTTATTCTTTCTTTTTCTCTTTTTTCGGATTTCCAAAAACCCATATTTGACCTATTTAGTGCCCTTCAGAAGCCTATCATAGAAAGTCATCATCACAATAAATATCTTCTGGCTTATTTTATGATATGATTTTTGTATATATTTATTGTGATGATGACTTTCTATGATAGGCTTTGGATAACTCTCTATTCACATTGTTTAGGATTCACAAAAATGTATGCATGATTTTGAGCCAAATTTTTAAAGAAAAATCTTGATTTCCTTGCATTTTTTTGAGAACATAGCCATTTTATATAGGATCTTGGATGCTTAGAATTGAGTTATTTGGCCTATATGCTTGTAGTCACCCCAAAAGGCCCAAATGATAGTTGTTAGGTAACTGAAGCTCAACTTAGTAATGCATAGTTAGGTTTTTGTCAAACTATTGTTTTGTAAAGTAAAAGCCTGTTGTAGAGTAAATAAATGGCAAGCATGTTGTAGAGTAAAAGTTAGTTATATGTCATTTTTTAAGGGGATTACTCCTCTTTCTTAGGGATGTGATTTTACTCCTCTTTCTTAGGGGTATGAATAACTTGGGATAATTATGACACCTATAGTTTCCCACTGAGCTAAAGTGTTCACGAGAAATGAGTAGCTTAGGCAATTTAAAGGATACGTTGCTCATAGTCGGATGTCTTTCACATAAACCGTGTGGGCAAGACAAAACGAAGGTAGCTAGTTTGGATAAGGTTTCCTCTTTTGTGTAAAGTAAGAAAAAGGCAAAAAGAGAAAAGCAAAAAATAGAATAAAAGTTTTGTTCCCTTAAGCTTTATATTGCCAATTTGAGTCTAGGAAGCTTAATGCTTGATCCTCTAAGCTAGAGTAGGGGGAAATGAGTTGAAAGCAGAATAAAATCTTCCCGATCTAGTAAATACCTAGATAGGATTGGATGTGTACACACACGTAAGGGATAGAGAATTAGTTTTAAATTTCTTAATTAAGTGGAATGCCTTTGAAGTTGTGAGATTCGAGTTACTCATTTGCACCATAAGATTCATATCTATATTTTGTTTGCCTTGCTCAAGGACAAACGATGTTTAGGTTGTGACTCTCGAAAAGAGCTATTTTCATGTCCTTAATTTCTTTTACTTATTATGTTTTATGTGTTAAAATATCTATTATTGTAGGAATTCGAGCAAATCATGCATTTCGAAATGTTACGGGTTGTTTGAGGTTAATTTGGAGCTATTGGAAAGGAAATCAGACACCCAAAGCTTCAAAGACATGAAATGACCAAAATAACTCTAGCGAGAGCATAGCTACTCTATACTGAGCGCAATGCTCCACTGAAAAGCAGTAGTTGCTATTTCACGTAGCATCACAATGCAAACTTAGAGCATTGCACACTCAGGATTTTGACAGACGAGCACGCCATGCATGTGCACATGAATGTAAGGCTTAGCGTTGCTTAGCTTGAGGCCTATGCTACGACAAGAGCATAACTATGTTGCCCTTTGTTTTTTAGGGTAAAATTATGCTGATTTTGGTGGAAGCCAAAGTAAAGCCTCATTTTCTTCTTCTTCCTTTATCTTTTTAGCATCATTAGGTTAGTTTTTTATTTTCTTTTGGGCTATAAACAATGAATTGGAGCTCTCTTATTCTGTTTGTCTATGGATCGATGAGATCATTTCAATTTAGTTTTGGGAGTAAGAATTCTTTGTACTTAAGATTTTTGTTGTTTGGGTTGAATGCATATTGACTTTATGCTTTCTTTGAATCTGTTTCAATTTCGATATGCATGTTTGTATTGTTCACTGTTCACTCATAAGTACTTATTCCCTTGCTAATCGATTTGTAGCTATGTCATGTTTGTGCTCGAATGTCTAGCTCAATCAACCTAGTAGCAAATAGTTAATTGTGTATCTGATGGCTATTCCTAGAATGCATGTATTGCTAAGTTCAAAGATAACAATTGGTTAATTGATTAGACTATCCAATTCGTTAATCAACACAATAGAATCCTAAATCTTAACACACATGTTTTTATTTCTACATGGACACTATCGAATCCAATAGATTTATGGGCATGTAGTTTAATTAGGGCTTTGATTTAAGCTTTAATTATTATTTTGAACACATCCTTAGTTCATTCCTTATTAGTTGTCTGCTACTGTAAAGGCTAGTTCGGTCGTGTCAAACAAGTTCTTGTGCACGCATAAATCAAATGCATGTCTAGTTAATGAAATTCGATGATTGAAATTTCATTTGATCTCTCTTGCTCTCAAAACTAGATAAATCCAACTCTAGTTTACATTTACCCTTGCACTTCACTATCACTATCACTATCCACACCAACCCCCCTCCTTCCCCTTTTTTATTTACTGCTCTAAATAGGAAATTGACTTCGAAACTCATACTAACCTTCCTTGTGCTACACCATTGTAGCAATAGTTGTAGAGTTCAGTACTATAAATTTCATTTGATTGTCGGGAGAGGTTTACGATGGCCATTCTCCGATCTCTCAAATTGGATAGTGTTGCGATACTAAATGAAATAGCAATTGTTAAGGGTATTTTGGTCATTTCACGTCCTTGAAGCTCCGGGTGTCCAATTTCACTTATGATAGCTTCAAATCAACCTTATATGGTCGTAACACTCCAAAATGCATGGTTTGCTTGAATTCTTATAAGAATAGATATTTAAACACATAAAATATAACAAACAAAGGAAATTAAGGACATGAAAATAGCTATTTTCGAGATCTATTAGTGTTACAAAGAAAGATTAATGATTTCGCGGTCCGATAGTATACAAACTCATTGTATAGAATACCTCTACTCTCATGTCTCCACACGAAAGATTTGGATCACATCATTTATAACGCTTACAAAATTTACAACACTTATAAAGTAGGTTGTATCCATAGGGTTACCAAGATAAGGCACCTAACTTTATCCATATACTATAGTGTTGGGTTGTATGTCCTAAAACTTGCAGTTTGTAAAACTAAACGTATTCTATTTGCAATAAAGAAGTTATTGAGATTTAGTTCAATAAAACTATTATTGAATATGTAAATTGCACTAAATCCAATAAACTAAGATCCATGATTATTACATGAGTATTTTGACTTTATGTGGAGACATAAAAGTGGATCAAGTTCGAGTAGATAGCCAAAAAAGTCTATAGTATATGGATGAGGTTGGGTACCTTATTCTGGAAACACTATCGGATGCGACTCATTTGGTATTTAATATAAACGATGTGATCCTGAATTGTTCATATGGAGACATGAAAGTGGGGGCATTATATGCAAAGAGTTTGTATAAGACTGGACCAAGAAATAAAGTCACTCTTACTTTATAACGTTGTTTACTATTTAAAACTAACTATTTTAAAGCGATGACCTAGGTAACTTGACCTTAATTATGAGCTAACTACAAACTTTTGTTTGTTCGGGATCATCCTTAAATTTGCATGGGTGAGGGTTGGCTCAGCACCGGCTCAATAAGCCTCCCATTTCAAGGGTAAGACCTGGTAGATAGTTGAGGACATAGGGTATAAGACGGAATTCACTTCTACCTGCTTTTAGGGATAGTAGAAAGGTTGTTCATTTTGTTACTGACTCTGGGTCTTTAACAAGGGGCCCACCCTCTCATTGGCCCAAGAAGGACTTAATTTGGTGATTGGATCACAAACCAATTGTTCATTTGAATTGAATAATATTTAAATATGGTTTAAATATTAAATTACGTGAATAGGGATTCATGGTCGTGGAATTGGTGTTTTAATAATTTGATATTTGATATTAAATTATTTAATTAATTATTAAAATTAATTACTTGAATTAATTTTATTTAAAATTGATAATTTAAATTTTATGAAAATTCAAATAATAAATTCATTTTAATTTAGGAAAATTTAAATTAATTTTTTGAGAAAATTGAATTTCAATTTAAAATTAAGAAAACGGGTTTAGTGGGTTTATCCCACTTTCAATACCTAAATTTCACTTTAATATTTACCTACTTGTTGTCAAAATTGGATGCAATTAGATTGCATGAAAGACCACAACAAAATGTCAATTTGTGTTGAGAGATGGAACATGCAATGAACAATTTTGACTGAAAATGAGTTGAAGAAGAGTTCTTAACTTCAACTGGAAACTAGTTTTTCTCCTTTAGAATTCCCTTCAATTCCAGCTCATTTTGGGCTCCACCACCCAATCTAAGGTCCTAGAGAATAGTAGGGAAGATGAAATGGTGGTTCACAACCTTTTGAATAGGAAATTCAAGCTAGAGTTACTGAATTGAAGAGTTCAACAAAGTTAATCTCAAAACCCTATATTTCTTGTTATGAACATGCATGTTTCTATGCTAAAATTGATGGAATTAGAGTGTTTAAGATCCTAATTTCTTTCGCTAAGTGCATGTTAACTCTATCATATAGACACTTTAGATTATTACTTGAACATGATCCACCTGTATGTCCACTATATATTGTTCAAGTCTCATGAAATAACCTTGGATTTTTATTTTAATGGATAACTCATTATTGCAAATTTAAAATAATCAACTATTATGTCAAATAACTAATTAACTATGAGGCTTTGGAGCACAATTCCCAACAATCTCCCACTTGCACGAGCTGGTGAGACATATATCATACGACATGTTCTATACCCAACATGTTCTCCCACTTGTCCTAGAAATGAAGAGACATGTCTCCTAGTCCAAGACAATCTAGGTGACCCTCATACACTTTAGCCTACATATTCATTTTATATAAATCAAAATATACGTCAACAAAGACCATCTTTTTCATTACCATGATGTTTTCTCTCATACCATTTTTGTCATTACCATAAAGTTTTCTCTCAATTTGTTTTTACCCTCGTAATTGGTGTTCATTAATATCCTTCGTTTTAGTCTTTGCACCACTATTATCTCATAAAGTGTGATAGACTAATTCATATCTATGGCTAGTCAAATTATTGCTTCACAAGCAAAATAATTGCCTTGTAGTCCATTAGCTAGGATAAATCTTAACATGAATTTCTCTAAATGCCTATAAGATCTAGTGTATCTTGTCAAAAATCAAATCTTAAACTTCATAAATGTAAATTTCTCATTATCAATTGATAACTTGAGAAAATTTTAATTTTTATACTCAATGGTCATACCCTTGATTTAACCAATAGAACTAACAAATTGTATATTAAATGTAATTAAGTCTCATGTATTAATTGTCTCCTACTTAAAGAAGATGATTACTCATATGTCCTCAACACTTAACATGTCTTAGGAGACTTTTCCTTAGACTTTATTAACTTCACTTTATAACGATACACAATTATTCTATTTGAAATTATTGCATCGAACATTTGACAACAATTTTGTAAATGTAAGATGCTTTGATAAGTTTAACATCAGGTCCTTAAAGTCTCTATTTGGACATCTAATATACAAAATCATTTCAAGTCAACCATTTTGAAATTGATTAGATAATCAAACTTTTATACTGAAATTTTACTTCATTCATATGGGACACGCAGAATATCCTTAATAGTGAATCCCACCAAATTACCATATGCAGGAGAATCATTAATTGTCCACAATAATACTACTTATAACGTGAAAACTTCATCTCAATATTCATCATAACAAGGTACACCATCGTTCTAAAGAATTTTCAAATCGCAATTAAAGGGGCCAAATATACATCTATATTCTACCTGATTGCTTTGGTCCATAAATTAACATTGTTAACATTAAAAAATTTACGTCTCATACATAACTAGGGTGGGAGATTGTATGTTGTCAATATCACAGGCCAACACCAATATTTACTATTCATCTCACTATGAGGATTAATTCCATCAGTTGGTAAAGCAAGACGAAGGTTCCTTTCCTCACTTCTAAAATTAGGCCATAAATGATCAACCCATTTTCAGGATGGAGAGTTAGCTGGATGGGCTAGATCTCCATCAACCAATCTTTTATTAGCATGCCATGTTAAATTCTTCGAATGAATCAAATTATTGAACATCCTTTGAAATCATGGAATTAGTGAAAATACCATACAACTTAAGCTGACACTTCTTTTTCACTTCATATGAGTTCTTACGCTTCTTCCACATCGATTTATTACAATGAGAATAATTAGATTCATAGGTAAATTCTTTTTTTGTATAGGCAACAGTCATTGGGGCACATTTGAATCTTTGCATACGTCATTCCTAAGGTAACTTTTTTTTTTTTTTTTGCATCATATATAGATGTTGGAAATTAATTGTCTCTTGGTAATATACTTTTCAACAAGGTCAATAACTCTGTTGTTTTTTAGTGATACAATTTAATTAATGAATCAAACTTAGTCAATTTTCACAACTAGGATATAAAGGTTTCTCAGCATCTGTAAGTAACTTCTTAATTTTTTTTGGATCATCAATAATATGTTGTTGTTTTGCTTCAACCATCTCAATAATATTGTCATCAGAATTCTTATCCAAAATTTGTTCGTTAAGGTTGTGGTCTACATGATAGAGTATGCCTAACAAGGTTTTCTCCAAGCCAGATCCAATTGTCATATCTTTTGTCAATACTATATATTAATAAGTTATTTCTGACTTCATTAGTGTTAAGCATTTTATAATTTCTACACCTAACACAAAGACATCATATAGAAGTTTTACCACTGAATTGCTTTTGTGCAAACTCAATAAAACTATCAATATCTTATGCATATTCATTAGATAATCTATCTTTTATCATCCATAATGTATCCACTATAATTGATAGAGATTTAAAGATATTGAAATATATTACATAGCAAGTACAATCAAGTCGATAGGACAAACCATATTATACTAATATAAGGAAGTTCAATAAAATCGAGGGGAGGGGGTGACCTTTAACTTAAACTAAACTTATAACAAATCTCTAAGTAACTGCCATAACTGCAGAATAGTCATATGTAATTGATAGAGATTTGAAGATATTGAAACAAATTACATAGCAAATACAATTAAGTTGCCCAATTTAACATAATGTTCTAATCAATCTAAGAGCTTAATGCAATTAGCTAAGTAAATAGGCTTGCATGACAATACTTAGTTAATTTAGGAATCGACATCTGCATTGGTTTTATTGGGATTAGTGTCCTAAATCTCCTTGTTCTCGTAGTTCATAAACAAATTGTTATTAATAAAATAAGTGTTATTACATTTGTGCATTAACTCAATCCAAGAAACTAAGATCCAAGGTTATTTTATGTAACTTAAACACGTATGTGGTTGACATATAGGCGGATCATGTTTAAGGAATAACCTAAATGGTCTGTAGTATATGGATAAGGTTGGGTGTCTTATCTTGGTAACACTATAGGTACGACCCACTTTGTTATTGTTACAATTATTGTAAAAATGTTATAAACGATTTGATCCTAATCGTTCACATGGAGACATGTGAATGATGGTATCCTATACAAAGAGTTCATATAAGATCAGACCATGAAATGATTAGTCTATCTTTATAACACTATTACTTGAAGAGATTGGCATTTCAATAGGATGATATAGGTGACTTGACCTTCATCCTAAGTGAATTGAGAATTTCTATCTTTGAGGGCAATCCTTTGATCTGTATGGGTGAGAATGGTTTGTTTTTTCGACTTAATATGCCTACCATTTTGGGAATTTTTTCGAGTAGGGAGTTGGGAACGTAACTATACAAGATGAAATTCACTCGTTCCCAATTCCAAGGTAAGTAAATGAATTGCTCCCTTAAGGGCTAATTCCAGGTCTTGAACAATGAGGGCTCTCACCTTCTCTAGAGATAAAGGGTTCTAGTTTGTAGTTGGACTATAACTAATTGTTTATTAAAGAGATCAATGTTACTTAAGGAGTTATGATAAAGGGAACTACCTCAATCACGTATGAGAACTCCCTCTTTATTCTAGGTGAACCCCCACAACGATAATAAGAATAACCCCAAACAAACAAAATGATAACAACCCCAAGAAAGCTAAACAGATTTGGCTTGAAAGATTGATCGATGATCAAGAAGAAAGGAGAACTTGTTCCCAACTTCAAGATTTCGAACTCTTCACAATCTAATTGATCAAACTAGATTGAAAGTTCTAATACATGCATTCTAAACACAAAAATACAAAGAAAAAGTATAAAGCTTGAGAGAATAAACTCTAATGAAATTTCATTCAAATTCAAAGTGTTGTTCCAAATGACAAAAGTACATAGATATTTATACTAATCGAAAAGATAACTTGAAAGGACACAACCTTTCACCTAATTGACTAGGTTCAACAAAAACTCTTCAACTACATACATGAACCTCCATAAATTTAAATACATTGTTATAAATTGATACATTAAATATTAAATATGTGAATGAATATGAATTTCCAGATTCATTCTGACTTTCAGTGGCTTTGATTCTTGAAGGGTTGCAACTCTTCCTATTTGGAAGCTTAACTTGGTAGCAAACCTTTTAATACTCTAGCTCTTAATAATTGCCAATTACTTGCTTATCAAGTTAGATGTAACTACAGGGGTAAAATGTTGATTTGCCCCAACTGTAGTTATGAACAATTCGTAAAGGATCGACTTATTGTTGATTGGTTATATTTGTGGACACAGAAATATATCTATAATGCGAAGAATGCAACTGTCAATCTTTAGTGGAGCGACCGACAATTAATGAATATTGATTAATTAATTAAAGAGTTTAATTAAGTAATCTCGTATTATTAGAGCTTTTAATATGTAGGTCCATAAGATCTTCGTGTTATCTTACTAAGGATAAAACAAGAGAAAATTATTTTTTAGAATAGTTTGAGTTGTTCAAATTATTTAAGGAAAATTTTATATTAATATGATTAACATAAAGAATAATGTATATTGATACATTATAGTTAATTATGAATGTAGTTTATAATTAATTAATAAGGGAATTAATATAATGTATATTACTGCATACATTATAATTAATTATGAATATGATTCATAATTAATAAGAGAGATAAATATTTGAATAAGATTCAAATTAATATAACGTATATTGATATATTATAGTTAATTATAAATATGATTTATAATACTATATAATATATGAATATGATTCATATAAATACTAAAGATTAAAATTAATATCAATGAGATTCATATTAAATCTATAGGTTATAAGATATGAATGCATTTTAATGTGATTAAAATACATATTATTTAGTTAATTAACTAAGAACTAAGGGTTAGTTAATTAACTATCTAATATTATATATTATTATAAATTAATATTACACTACTACAGAAATTGGATTACTTGACGTTTTTCTAATGTCAAGTAAAGGGTATACTTGACACTAGCGTCAACTATTCGAATGTCAAGTATAGTGTGATAACTTGACACTATAAAAACGTCAAGAAAAATAATTCTTGACACAATTTCCATGTCAAGAAATATAATACACTTGACACTAATGACATGTCTAGTGTTTAATTCTTGACACTTATTATTGTGATTACTCTTGCCATTTTTTATTTGTCAAGTATATTTTTATCTTGACACGCAATAAGGGTCAAGTAATCTAATTCTTGACACATTTCCAATGTCATCTATGCTTTTTTTCCCCCAAATTAAACATTCAAATTTAATTTCCATTTCTCATTTTCTGCATTAACATTTGTTCCAATAAGACAATTCCATCAACTAAATAATTGCACATATATTTCAAGTTTACATATCAACCCAATACAACCAACGTAACAATTAAGAATACTAAAATAAAAAATTTCGTTCTTCTATTACTCATATCTACATGAACAATTCTAAAATTTACAAGACGAATCGTACAACAGTACGATAATTCCAAAAATTTACATTACTCTATCAACTCACCCCAATATATGATAATTCCACAATTGTAAGACCAATCTATATGTGCTATGTATTCCCAAAATCAAAAGACTAAAATTCTATCCTCCACCACACATTTCTTTGAAGTATATAACCTATAATGGCTACACAAAACATTTACACAAAAAAAGTTTTGGACATTCTCATGTAGCAGCCACATACACAATTTATAGGAAGTCCATCAGATATAGCAACCTAAATATTCAGTCCACTCCATGCGTACTTCATCCAATTCAAGTTGCGAGTATGAGCTCCTCGTATCAATCTATAAAACATAGAAAGTGAGATATACATATTTATTTACTATTTACACTATCTATAATGTTACAATATATATAAGTAGTTTAAAGACATACCACATCTGTTATAATATTCTTCTCTTTAGTCATGATTTCTCGCATATATCTCATAATGTAATATTCACATTTGACAATTCCCACTTGTAAAGGACACAACAATACAAAACCAACAATTAATACACATATCATACAGATGCATTAAATAAACATCATTCTATTAATTTTTTCAATGTTCTTATACTTACCTTTACTGCTTTCCAGAATGTGGTTTTTTAAGTCCTTTGCAAATTGTTTTGAGACTGGAAAATGGTCATTGCCCTACATTCGTCAAAGAGTATAGTATAATATTCAGAATGAAATAAACTTTACACCAAAAAGAAAAAAAAAACTCAAGCAAAGTTAGCTTACATATTTGTTATGTATTTAATATCTTCTCGTGAACTTGTTCTCAATGAGTCAAGATAGTACACCATGTCATCATACGCATTGATAACAATTAACAACCAATGATCACTAAATAAATATACACAACTAATTAGTATGGAACATGAAGGTAGCTCATTACATTAAGGTAGAATAGAGTATAAAAAACTTTCAAGTACAATGATCCCAACACAATTCGACATTGGAACAAAACAGGAAAAGGTAGAACATGAGTATAACTAATTATACTTACCTGGGATTATAAGGAGCAATAACTAATTGACCATGTTCAGAAGCCATTAATCTACTACAAAGGTTCCGAGCTCTTACTTCTCGAGTATTTTGGCCGTGGATATAAGAGATGGATCTACAAAAATATACTTCAACCCTTTATTTGAATCAACAATGAACGAGTGTAGGTACCTACAATAATAAATCGAACACATTAACTCACTACTAATTAGTAAAGTGATAATATATCATAAACAAACAACATTTACTTACGCGATATAAGCCACCATTGATAAAGTCTTCACTTTTTGCATCCTACAAAACTCAATCAAATCTTCTCGCAGAACATAACTCATTCGGCCAAAACGAAAGAGCTCAACAGGTAGTTGGAAGGAAATACTAGTCCCATCAACCATTACCTTTTCAGCATACCTGAGAATAGACTTCAAGGATATTGATAAATTGGATGGTGTACTAGTAACTTCATTCTCTTTCGACATCGTCTTTGAAGCTTTTTCCTAGCATAATGAAGATAGAACATGAGTAAAATGTTCATTCCTAAATAAGATAGAAGAACATGGGACTTATACAATTCACCTTCAAGATCGGTGGTACACTAATAGCAATCACTTCCTCATCCTTTCCTGCATTCTCTGAAACTTTCTCCTAAAACCACCAAGTTATAATTTTATAAGTAACTAATAGTATATTTACCTCATAAATTTACCTCATAATAAAATTCACCTTCAAGATCGATTGTACAATAATAGCTTCCATCTCCTTTACCTTCTTCCCTTCCTTAATCTTTTGGATTTTATTCTTGGAGCAACTACCATGCTCAGATCTTGGGCTTTTTTGAATTTGATCTTCCAACTCCTTAATGCGCTTACGAAGTGCTTCATTTTCATCAACAATTTTTTTGTGTGTATCCTCTCTTTTCGCTATATGGAAGTAAACGGTATGTGTAATGAAACCATCCACCCCACATATGTGTCCACCATATTCCGAAGTACCCAAGGCTTGAGTCAAAACATCATTCGATGTATCATTTTTTTTTGAAAAGTGGATCTTCATTCTTTATGATCTCATCCTAAATGGAAATTATATATATTCAATAACACATAAAAAATATTATAATGATTTCATGCATACATAACATTGGTAATCTTACTATTCGGTTGGCGACTTGTTGGACATCCCCATTGTCATACTCTCCTTTTTTGTTTATCCGAACTTTTTTCCGCATATTAGCTCGTCCAAAATCACATTCGCTGGACGAAGGTAATTTTTTCTGCATAATAAATATACTGTTAGATATAAGAATATTTGTAAAATAGTTAAACTTAAGAATATTCGTACCATTTCCTCGATAAGATTTGCATAACCTCTTCTAGACATCCGATGATTATACTTGTTCTTCTTTCTTCGTGCTGGTTATTGATTTCTCAATTTCTATATAAATTTAATAGTTCAAAATAAAAATGACAAGAAATTGACAAATATTGATGTTCTTAATGAAAAGTTTAATACCTCGAACTCCGGAGATAATCTCGATTTGACAAACTCTTGCCAATGATGTGTTCCAATTATGTGGGAGTACATTGAAGGTGGGTGTAACAAACGTTGGGGTTCATCCTTAAAAGGGATAATATACTGTGTCATTAACCAAGATTTGAACTGATGAAATGCAACGCTCGCAGTTTTGAGAATAGCCTTCTTACTTCTACCATCAATTATGAAAGCACCTTAAACATTTAAAAACTTAATTATTACTTTTCAAGTATAATATTAATATAATACATCAACAAAGGAAATAATACATACCTTAACAATATTAAACAGTTTTTCCTTTAAGTCGGTCGGTACACACTTCCAAGATATCTATGTAATCAGGATATGATGATGCACAAACGAGTTATCGCATATCGAACATGTTTTGGTAGCACAGATCTGATGGCAATGGGGAGCAATTGTTGTAAGAGAACATAACAATCATGAGATTTTAGACCATTGAGTTTTAAATCTTCCACTGACACAAGATTTCTAACATTGGAGGAGTAACCCTCAGGAACCTTCATTTCTGATATCGTCTTCAAAACACAACGTTTTTTTTTCTCTAGTAAGAGTATAACAAGTAGAGGGAAGGAAGATTTTTTTATCCCCATTAATAGGTGTAAGCTTTGGTCGAATTTTTAAATCAGCTAAATCACGTCTAGCATTCAATCTGTCTTTTGTTTTTCCTAGAATATCAAGAAGGGTACCTATGATATTTATGCAAACATTTTTCTCGATATGCATCACATCTAAGCAATGTCTAACATGGAGATGTTTCCAATAAAGGAGTTGGAAAAAAGCAGACGTCCTATTCCAACAACATTTGGTACTTCCTTTTGTGATATTTCTTTTTTTTTTTCTTTTTTTTTTCCTCTTTGAAAATCAAGATCTTTAGTTTTTTCAAATACAACCTCCCCAGACAAAGGTTCTGGAATATTTCCAAGTTCTTTCTGACCATCAAATAATTTCTTTTGATGTCGAAAAGGATGATTTTGTGCTAGAAATTTTCAATGGCCAAGGTATGCCATTTTTTTCCCATGTTTCAGTCTTAATGAAGTTGTGTTATCTCCACAAATCAGACATGCCTTATAACCTTTGACAGTACATCCACTAAGGTTTCCATATGCAGGAAAATCATTGATCGTCCACAATAGAACTGTTCTTAAGTTGAATAGTTCCTTTTGATAAGCATCATAACATTGCACACCACTTTCCCACAGAAGTTTTAAATCATCAATCAATGGCTCTAAGTATATCCCAATGTCATCCCCCTGGTTGTTTTGGACCTGAAATCAATATTGATAACATCATAAACTTTCCTTTCATACACAACCATGGAGGAAGATTATAAATGACCATAACAACTGGCCAACAACTATGTGGACTAATTCCATCTGCTGACAATGCTAAACGAAGATTCCTAGGTTCAGAACTAAAGTTCGGCCACGTGGTGTCAACTAACTTCCAAGCTGGGGAGTCTCCAGGGTGACGTAATTTATTCCATTTGTCTCTCATTAGCATGCCAAGTCAGATTTTTAGCACATTCAACACTTCTAAACATCCATTGAAAACGTGGTATGGGAGGAGAATACCACATTATTTTGGCAGGGATTTTCTTCTTATTTGTGTCTTTACCATATTTCCACCTTGACTCACTGCATTAAGGACACACAATTGCATTGGCATATTCCTTTCGATACAAGCAACAATCATTAGGCATGCATGAATCTTTTCATATTCCATTCCTAGTGCACCTAATGTTTTCTTTGCTTCATTATTGATGTAGGGAGATCATTAGTAGAAGGTAAGATATCCTTTAATGCTTTTAGTAGTTATGAGAAACTAATGTCACTCCATCCATGTCTAACTTTTAAGTTATACAACTTCACTAATGTAGACAACTTGGTGAACTTTTTGCATCCTTCATACAATGGCTTCTCAGCATCATTAAGCAACTTTTCAAATCCATTGGGATCTTTTGAATATTGCTCATGAGAAATTTCAACCATTTCTTTTATATTTCCAACGTCATTCTCTTCATACCTACACTCAGAGAATTTTCCATGTAAAGATGAATTAGGAAGTTCCTCACCATGCCAAAACCAAATCTATAAATTTCATCAATCCCATTAAAATATAAATGATCTCTAATATCATTGCCATTATGACTTTGACAATTTCCACATTTCAAACAAGGACAACGTATAGTAGTATTATTTGTATTGGAAAATCCAAATTTGATGAAGTTTTCCACACCCAACTCAATCTCTTTAGATAATCTACTCTTTGTCATCCATGATTTATCCATACTTATAATAAGCTAATCTTGGAACTACAAAAAAATATTACAATAATTCAAATTAGATAACTCATACAACTTATGAAATTTGTATGGAATTGATATTTATAGAGAACTTAAGAATCTTTATTCGCGAAAGGTGATTGAAGACATAAAAACCAAGCAGATCAGCAAGATGTTATCTAAAACATAAACAACCCACCAAAATTTGGTCCAAATAATCAAATATTATATTCCAACAGAATCACAAAAACCCATAAAACCAAGCAGATCAGCAAAATATCACAAACTAATCACAAACTAATCACAAACTACATCCTCAAACTAAAAAAAAAAAAAAAAAAAACTGCATCTGTAAGTGCATCTTCAAACTAAAAAAAAGAAATATCATCCGTAAGTGCATCCCAGAACTGTATCATCTAATCTAATCACAAACTGCATCCTCAAACTAAAAAAAAAAAAAAAGAAACATATACATAACAAATATATACACATTTCAATTAAAAAAATATACACATAACAAAAATGTTTGCATGAAATACTTACTCATAGCAAATGATCCCAATGGCACCATGGACCGACGACACATCGGACGACACCATCGACAACGAACGACCACAGACGACAACACTGATGGACTAGAGAAATGCGGGCGGAGGCGACTAGGAGAAATGCGAGCGGACCTCAGTGGAAACGGACGACACCACCTGCAGCGGACCTCAACGGCAGCGGATGACCCACTAGACGACACCATCGACAGCAGAAGACCATAGATAGCAACACTAACGGACTAGAGAAATGCGGACGGAGGCGACTAGGGGAAATATGGATGGCCAAGGGTTTGGGGAAGGAGAGAAATGGAGAAAATGAAGTTATAAATCTAGGGCTTTTCATAAAGTAAGAAACAAAATATTATTAGGTAATTTTTTTTTATATATTTTACTTGCACTAAAAAAATGTCAACTACTTTGCATGAAAATATTAATAGACAAATAGAGACTAGACGATCAATTAACAAGTCCAAACGATTGTTTACAAAATACTATACGATCGCTTAAATTATCTACACGATCGCTGAGTAACAAAATGCTATACGATCACCTACCCAATGCTCTACAATCACCTACCAAATGCTACACGATCGCTTAGCTCTGCCACACAAACGCTGAGTAACAAAATGTTATACGATTGCCTACCCAATGCTATACGATTGCATACCAAATGCAACATGATCGCTGAGCTCGACTAAACGATCGCTTAGCTCTGCCACACGAACGCTGAGTAATAAAATGTTATACGATCGCCTACCCAATACTATACGATCACCTACCAAATGCTATACGATCGCTAAGCTCGACTACACAATCGCTTAGCTCTACTACACGATCACTGAGTAACAAAATGTTATGCGATTGCCTACCAAATACTACACAATCTCTGAGCTCGGCTACACGATCGCTGAGTAAAAAAATGCTATACGATCGCCTACCCAATGCTATATGATCATCTACCAAATGCTACACAATCACTGAGTTCGACTACATGATCGCTTAGCTCTACTACACGATTGTTGAGTACCAAAATGTTATACGATCGCCTACCCAGTGCTATACGATCGCCTACCAAATGCTATACGATCCTGGAACTATCAAATGCTATACGATCACCTACCAAATTGGAGGCCTATCAAATATCCAAAATATTCCGTCAATCTCCACTTTTTTAACACTTTTACTTGACACGAAAAAAAATGTCAAGTAAGAGCTTCTTATACTTGACACATGAAACGTGTCAAGTAAGACCTTATATTACTTGACACGTAAATCGTGTCAAGTACAGGTTCGTGTGAAAATATTTGAAATATTCCGTCAATCTCCACTTTTTTAACACTTTTACTTGACACGAAAAAAAATGTCAAGTAAGAGCTTCTTATACTTGACACATGAAACGTGTCAAGTAAGACCTTATATTACTTGACACGAAAATCATGTCAAGTAAAGGTTCGCGTGAAAATATATGAAATATTTCGTCAATCTGCACTTTTTTAACCCTTTTACTTGACCCGAAAAAAAATTTCGAGTAAGAGCTTTTTATACTTGACATGTGAAACGTATCAAGTAAGACCTTATATTACTTGACACGAAAATCATGTCAAGTAAAGGTTTACGTGAAAATATTTGAAATATTCCGTCAATCTTCGCTTTTTTAACCCTTTTACTTGACAATTTTTTGTCCAAAATCATATTACTTGACGTTTTTTCTACAGAAACATCAAGTAATTAAAAACTACAAGTGTCAAGTAATGTAGATTTTGTAATAGTGTTAATAACTCCCCTAAAGAGTTAATTGGGTGGTTTTCACGTAGGAGTTAATTAACTCCTTCCACAATCTCTGACATATTTTTTTATTGAGAATATAAAACCAAATGGAAAAGAACAAACGTGAAAATCTACAAGAAATTCTCTCTCAATTCTCTTTGCATTTTAATACTCCCAAGAACACTAAAAAAATCCACACGTCTTCATATCGTCCTGAGAATAGTCAAGGCTCCGAATGGTTGTGTCGGAGGAAGTTCATCACTGTATTAACCTATTCAATGGGAGAATTGTTGTACGTAATGTTCGGAGAGAAACTTATTTTTGGCTGTTTGTGGCTTGGAGATGAATTACCGTGAAGAGGGGTCTTGAAGGGTAAGTTCTTCACGTTCTCTTTCTCCTTCTCAGTAGAATGCTTAACATGTTTGCTCTGTTTAATTTCTCTATATTTCATGTTTTCAAATTTGAACTCCAAATGCATGAGGTTCACATGCTTCTGTGAGGAATTTGATTCCTTCAGGTTTTCCTTAGAGAGCCTATCTTGACAATTAGATATCCCATGAACTCATCATGATAAATCGATGAATTAATCCAAAGATAACTAACGGTCTCTCAATCGGCAAAGGTAATTTTGTATATCATTTTTTTCATTCTCTTTCATAATCTATCTGACTTTCCACACTTTAATTCCCTGCAATTTAGTTTTCCTTTCAACCCAAACTCAAAACCCTTTGTTTTTACTATTTTCCAAAGATTAAGGTTCTGTTTGGATTGATTTAAGAAAAAAGATTTTGATAAATATTGATTAAAATAAACTTAAAAAGCTATTTTGAGTGGTTGTCGAACACTTGATGCGTTATTTATGATGTGAAATTATGGAGGAAATGCGGTGGTAGAATTGCAATGAGCAATCAAGTTTTCTCAGTGGAATCCAAGTGTAAACCCCACTGAGTTTCCTGGTAAGTCCAGGGTCGAACTCAGGGACTTGGAAAACAATATGTGATGGTAATTTCTCAGAAGACTTTGCGGTAACCGGTAACTCAAATAGTTGTTTGGTTTTGTTGATTGTGGTAATGAAAAATAAACAAATGCAGTGGATTTGAGGAAAGTTGATTGTGTGATAGATGCATTGAGTATGCGGATGAACGGGTTGAGAAGGTCTTTACCTAGCATTACTTGGAAATGCGTCAGACTATGCGATCATGCTACTCCCATGAACAACAAGTCATTTTCCAATGCAAATACAGTGCTCCTAAGTCTAGAACGCATGTACTGAATGCAAAAGTGTCCATAGAGCTTATTTCTAAGTCTCTACTCTTTTCCTATGCGGTGATGCAAGATGCATAAAGGCAAGGTGACCGCACATAATCATATCCTATCTTTAGGATGCATGCGATGCATTAATAGCAAACAATGCCTATTCCTAAGCTCCTATCTCTTGATTATGCATTCTAATCTAACTCTCCCGAGCCTAGATTCTAATCTGACTTTTCCAAGCCTAGATCCTGTCCTTAGACTACCCTCCCGAGTATCTCTAATGAACGAATGAAGTATACATAATACAAGATAATCGCATAGAATGAAGATCCCCAATTGTGCTAGCTAAATGCTTCTCAACCCATTCAACAGATTTAGCTACTCATGCGTGATAAACAGACAGTGAACAGATATAGAGAAGTAAATTTCATTTCTATAAATGAGTTTTGAATACACAATATCAATGGAAGATAAAGATAGAGAGCCTGGTAGCAATCCCTTGCTGCCCAAGGCTTTTACATTGACAACTCTATTTCGTTCAAAAGATATTCTTGCTTCCGCAGGAGCTGGCTCTCTCTGTGATCTTTAAGCATTCGACGCTCTCCCAAGCTTACCAGAACGATCTATTGGCACAACCTCTTTCTCTCGCGTCTGCCTTAAAAATAAAAGAAAATCTAAGAACAAGGCTAAACTATGAACAGAACTTCTGAACTCGTGAGCAGTTGAACCCTTTTTCTGAAGGATGCCTTCATTATTTATAGTGCTTCCAGGGTGAAAGGCGGCTTCTCTCTTATGATTGCACAGATGGGATGGCTTTAATGCTCTAATTGATGCGCCGAATAATTGTCACAAAAAAGCTGACAACTTAATTCGGATTTGACCGTCATCAGGTTTCTGTCCCATCGTGATTAATTATGCCTTTCACCTAGATGCGCCCACCAAGTTGCGCCGGCTCTATACAACAATCCTTCTTGAGCAGACGTTTACGAACACAAATCACCGCAAAGCCTTGCGGTAATGCTGTGCTCGTCAATTGATTTCTTGTGATCTCTCTTTCCACCTTGCGTCAAAGCATATTCTACATAAAAATACAAAAATCAATTGTTTCTATGCGATGAACGCATGCAACCGCAATGTTCTAAACTTAATACTTTTGGACGCAATCTATCATATTTTATCAGCGTAAGCCAGTATTATTTAAGAACTTAGCACTATGATAATGTAATCTAAACACCCCTAATTTAGCTTAAAGTGATTTTATCTTAGGCTCTCCATGGTTCGACCCAGTCTTGCTAACGATACTACTAGTTAATTGAAGTTCATGATCGGGAGATTGTAAATTCTATTTAGTTGATAATAGATGTGATAATAGATGTCAAAAAGTGCATGTTGTTTATACCATCTATTTTGTGATTTTTCTTTAGTAAAAGTTGCTATATACATGATATTTTCTCCTTAAATGGTTTAATTAGTTTAAATTATTAGGTCCTCTAACATTCAAAAGTGTGTTTTTACTAGTTTGGACTGGTTTCATGAGCTTTTGCCATTGATTTTAATTAGATTTTATGTCAATGTAATTGTCTCACCAAAAGTTGATACGGCCGCATCAGGAAACCTTAATTTTCCATATTTTTACACAATCACGAGAGGTTACTATGTTCTCAATCAGAGCTGTTATTCAATGCATAAAATGCTAGTGAAACGTCCAGAATATGATTTTTGTGTTGGGGTTGATGCCCTAAAGTCTCGTGTCCTGTAGTTTGTAAATAGTTTGTACGAATGCTTGTGTTGTTTATATATGATATTTACTTCACATCTTGTATTTTTTCTCAGTTACTTGTTTTATTTGTTTTACCATAAACCAATAAACATAAAATCCATAGTTATCTGTATGTGACTCAAGCATGTATGTGGTGACATACAAGTGGATCATGTCCTGAGTGATAACCAAAATGGTCTATAGTATATGGATATAGGAGGGAAACCTTATCCTGGTAATGCTACAAATGCGGCCCGCTTTGTGGAATGGTCACAAGTGTTGTGCCTTGTCACAGATAGTCTGATCCTGATCATTCGTGTTGGGAACATGCAAGTGGGGGCGTCCTATACAAAGAGTTTGTATAAGACTTGACCACGAAGCGTTAACGTCTCGTTATATAACACCGTTCATGACAGAGACTTCATTTCACTAGGATGACCATCGGTAACATGACCTCAATCCTGAGTAAGTTGGGAACTCCTGCCATTGAGGGCAGTCCTTTGATTTGTATGCGTGTGAGTGACACAAGATAGAATTCACTCCTTCCCCAAGGCAGGGGTAAGTAAATAAATGGCTCCCTTAAAGGCTGATTCTGGGGCTTGAACGATGTGTCACCATGCACCTTCTCTTGGCTCGAGAGGTGTTCACACATAGTTAGACTATGTTGTATTGTTCATTAGAGTAATTAGTGGTACTTAAGGAGTGAGATGTAACTACAGGGGCAAAACGGTAATTTGGTCCAGCTGTACTTACGAACATCTGTGAAGGGTCATCGTTCTCATGATTGGTTATATCCGATGGACACAGAAATATATCTATAGTAAGAAGAGTTCAGCTGTTGGTCTTTAGTAGAATGCCTGACAGATAACGGATGGTGAATCTCGTGGCTAAAGAGTTTAGTCAACTATTCACGTACCGTTGGAGCTTCGAGCCACAAGTCCATTATGTCCCCTGGGTAGCTTGGATAAAGTCAAGAACCAGTATTTGGGTTAATTTGAAATGTTCAAATTGACAAGAGGAAGTTCGATTATATATGATATAATTGGCTAAATATATGAGATACATTATTTTGAAAGAAATTAGATATAAATATGAAATCAAATAGAGGAGAAAACACTATAGTAGATATGTGATATCATACTATAGGATATAAATATAATATGATTATATTTATTAATTAGTTAATTGATTAATTATATGATAAGTAATCCTAATATCACGTATGAACGTGGGTTAGTGGACAGCATCGGTTATGGTAACCGATGAGTTAAAATGAAAAAGTTTTCATTTTTGGATCATGCAATCGATAATCCGTCAATTCGCCCAAGAAGAATTATGAAGCGCACGTTGGTGAAAGTAAACAATCGCTTGAGAGCCTATACGATAGCTTCTCTGCCTAAACAATCGTATACCTCGCGCCTAAATGATCGCACACTGTTTCCTACATGATCGGATAGCTTCTCTAAACGATCGTATAGTGTGCCAATTTACCTAAACGATCGTATACCTTTTCCTAAACGATTATTCAGTATATCCTACATGATCGTGTAGCTCTTCTATGCGATAAGCACTTATGCTATACGATAGGGTTGTTTTCTTTCCCACTTGCTTATCGCCTACATGAGTCGTTTTCCCTCCATCCTCTACCAAATTTACCAAAGCCCACCCTTTGAGTTTTCACTCCGAGAATACCCGGGGCTCGTTAATGCTGGTGTCATCCCCGTTGCGATCGTGAGTTTGCATTGATCGTGCTGCTGCAGTCGACATTCCCACCGGGTGTTGGTAGATCACTTGGAGGGTTTCCGCTGTATAAGAGTTCTGAAATTTAAAGATAATCTTCAACTGGTATGGAATTCTTTCCCTTATGATTTTATCTTGTTAGTAACATTCCAATAATTAGATTTGTTTGCATGATTGTATGTGTTGAATGTATATTATTATATTTTGGTCACAGTGAGATCGAAGTGATCCGAACGCGCTCATGGAACTCTCGGTATGAGATCCTTCATTTTGACCCTCCTCAACCAATTTAGAGACTATAAAAGGATATGAAGTATTCCATTTCAAGGATCAACTCTCCATCGTCACTCCACCCGCATCCAATCCACGACCCATCCACGAAATTCATCCCTCCTTGGACAAAATCTCACCCTTCCCAATCAGAAAGCTTCAAGAACAAAAGTTCCTCTAAAGTTTGAGAGCTCTAGGTAATCCCTATCCTGTGAAATATGTGGAGTGATAAGTTTCATCCTTGAGAAAAGAAAATCATCCTTGGAAAAGATTATAAGTGTGAATACCTCAAGGCATCATTATATTGTATTTTTTAGTATTACTTAGTTCATTTCTTCGGATTATCCTAAGGCTTCTAAATTCTCTAAGGGGTTTAGTTATGTGAATACCCTAGGGTTTTATGGTTTGAGCAATGCTTATGTTTTATACCTCTTTGACTTTTGCATTTCCTTTATTGAGTTTATGAGAAAATATTATTAAGTTAAAATGATCACTTCATATAGCAATCTAGTGGAGTCTTAATGGTGAGAAGGTTAGGATATAAATTGATGTTGGGATATAAGAGCGGGACTGTTCTATATAAAGAGTTTATATAAGACCGAATCACAAAATAAATATTCTCACTATATAACAACATTGATAGAAGAGACTTATATTTCATCAGGATGGCTATAGGTGACTTGACCTCAATCCTGAGTGAGTTGTGAACTCCTATCTACGAAGGCGGTCCTTTGATTTGTATGGGTGAGAGTGGCTAGTTCGCCAATTCAATATGCTTACCATTTTGGGGATTCGTCTAATTTGGGAGTTGGAAACGCAGCTACACAAGAAAGAATTCACTTCTTTTATATTGTTAGAGAAAGTAGAGAAATTGCTCCCTTAAGAACTGATTCTAGGGCTTGAAATGTAATCCTATACCCTCTTCTTGCCCAAAAAGTGTTTGATCATAGTTGGACTATGACTTATTGTTCATTAGGGGGATCAGTGGTACTTAAGAAATTAAATATAACTACAGGGAAAAAACGGTCATTTTGGCCCAACTGTATTTATGAGCAATTTGTGAAGGGTCATCGTACCGTTGATTGGTTATATCTAATGGACACAAAAATATACCTGTAGTGCGAAAAGTGCAGTTGTCGGGCTTTAGTGGAGTAACCAGTAGTTAACGAAAGTTGGGTAATTTAATTAAAGAGTTTAATTAATTATCCAAATACCATTGAAGCTTCAGTCTATAGGTATATAAGGTTCCCTCAGTATCTCAACTGCGATTATTGAGAATCAAATTAATTTTGAATTAATTTGAATTGCTCAAATTAATTGAGGGAATTAATTTGATATAATTATTATAAACTAATTATGTGATATAATCAACATAATACATTTGATACGTTATAATATAAAGTTTATTGTGAGAGAAAAATAAATATTTGAATATGATTCAAATATTATTTATATGAATTGGATTCATATAATTATATAATATGCATTTGATTTATATTAAATATCATAGATTATTAAGAGTTTTTCAAACTATAGGTTATATTATATTTGATATAATATAAACTATAGTTTATGTGTTATATTTGATATAACATATATATATATATATATATAATAGGTTAATTATCATATATATTACTATTATTTAATTAAATTAAAATATGATTTTAGTTTAATTTTAAATTAAAGGAAGGGAGTTATGAAAATAACTTCCCTCAATGGGATGTGGGTGGTTGGAGGAGTTCGATCTTCTTCTTCAAAAATACAGAAGGTCTATGTTGATTGATTATTATTGTTTTCCCCAAGAATTCTCTCTGCACAAAATTCTCTCAAAATCGTATTCTCTCCAAAATTGATATAGAGTCCATAAAACCCTTGTGGATTCTCATTCCTTAAGTGAATACCAAGGTTTCTTTGTTAGTAAAGTTGTTGTTCTTGGTGGTTTCCGTTTGTTGAGTTCATGCAAAGCTTAGGAGAGGATTGTGAAGATTTTTTAGGCTTCAAGGATTAGTTCTTAAAACCTTAATTTCTCCTCCTCTCTATTTTCTAAAAGCATGTTGTAAATTTTTGTTAGAATGCATATTTTTCTTCTCTGTATTTTCATATTTTTTGAAAATCGAATTTTGAACACGATCTTGCTTTCCCATCAGTTTTCACAAACCTTCAATTGGTATCAAAGCGACGTTTAGAGTCCCAAAGTCCATTTTTTCAGAATTTATTTACAGAATTATGGTGGGTTGAATTTTTTTCTACATTTATGTGATGAAACTGGGTTTTTTTTTTCACATATTGGATGTTTTGCGATTGGACTTGTAGTAGAGTATGTAATTCTTTAGTTTGGGTTGTTCGTGGTTGTTTCGGTGAAGATTTCAAAGTGACAGCGCCAAAATCGGAGCAAAAATAGTGTAAAATGTTGTTGTACAATTATGTACAACAGCATCGCGACGCTCCGACACGACGCAACGGAAAGAGTTTTCATAGCGCCACAACGCTCTAAGACGGAGAGGCATGCAAGGAAGACCGATTTTCATGTAGTTCGCCTAGGTGGTCCGGTTCACGTGTAATTTGCTTGTTGATCTGGTTCAAGTGGTTCAACAGTTGTTTTTCCTTATTATCATTGTAATATTTTAGGTTTTAATTAATTAATTAATACAAATGTTATATTAATTTAATTAAGGGACCTTTTTAAATATAAAAATATTTACTCTTTATAGCAAAAAGTTCCAAAAGTACAAAACGCTTTTGGAGCTTTTTGCTAATACTTTTGGGATTTTTCTATATATAAACATTTCCCTTTAATTAGTTGTTAGAAAGTTAATCCTGGTCCAATAATGTGTTCTTGTTTATTTATTTTAAATTACACTTTGAATGTATGATTTAATTTTATTATATATGTCATAATATATGTCATACAAGAAAATCCCACCATAGGTTATGCATTATTCATGCATAATAAATGTTATAATATAGTTGCATGATTTAAATTTTATAGCATACTCATGCATCACATTATCTAAGAGTTATAATATATGTTCACATGCATTAATAACATCGTCATGCATAATTTATATTATAAGGGTTATAAATATGGATGAATATTTTTTTTTTGTTACATTTATATATAATTGTTATGTATGGTTTAGTAGTGAAAAATAGTTTGCATGTAACATGACATTACTTTAGGTAATTTACAAATATTATAATTTTATGCAGTATGTCATTTGATGCAATCTTAGGTTTTAATTTATTTTATTTATTCTTTATAATTGTTATAAATAAATAAAATTAGAAATTAAAATCTATAATTCAAAGTTGCATGCAAACATAAGTTTAAATCATTTTTAAATAGTTTAAAATATGATTCACTACAGACCTATGTTCATATTATTTCTAATGGAATTAGAAATAGGTTTAATCTTTTAATTAGTATAATAGGATTAAATTGATTTAGAATAAAAGATTAAAATTGTAGCAAATGTATCTATAAAGGACCTTTGTCTAAGGACGGTTCTGTCTAGGCTGGGGTGTTTAAGTTAAAGAAAACCACTACCTGGAAATTGACCTGGAAGGTGAATTAGATAGATTTGCTACAAGCATGCAATAATTGATTAAAGTTTATTAAAACGTTTAATGAACAATAATCAATATTGTTTAACTATCCAAAGTAAATGTTACTTTTGGGTAAACTAAACAATTGGTTAGTGAAATAAGTAGTCGTGTTTTTCTAAGTTAAATTAACCCTAGGTAAAACACTCAGTGGGAGGAAAATAGGGTATATGAATGGAGAGAGTGTTTATAGTAAGTGGGAGCAAGACATATGTCAGCACATCCTCCAGTCTCTCAAATTAGTTTGTAGTAAATTTTTATATTCAACCTCGAGACCCCTTTGCTTATGTCCCCCTATGGATGGCTTTCGCATGATCTTTTACTCAAACTCCATAAATGGATAGGATTACTTTAGTTTTTGCCTTAATCGATTTTTTCCTACGATTGACAAATTAGGGCGGAACTCTAACATAAGGGGTTACACTTACAAGAAAAATGTTAAACAAGTTAACAATTTTCTAAACCAAACAATGATGACTAATAATCATACAACCAGAAATTGTTCTGGTGTAATTATTGGTTGAAATAGTCTGAATTTAATGAAAAGTAATTGATCAACCTACGGTGACTTTCACCCTGCCCATTGAAGCATCATTGCAAAATAGATGTCACATAGGGTGCATTAAAATTATTTTGCTAAATTGATTGGTTTTTCAAACTGGGTAGTGCTTATTTATCTAATATAAATAAATTGTATGTTTCAACAATCTTTACAGTATGACTTCTGCTACATTAAACATGTTTGTCGCGGACAAATTAAATGACAATAACTAAGCAACCTGGAAAAACACAACCAATACAGTTCTAATCATCGATGACCTATGATTTGTCCTGGTTGAGGAGTGTCCTTTAGTCCCACCAGCCAATGCCACTTGAAATATTCAAGAGACATATGAGCGATGAGTTTGCATAAATGAAAAGGCTCGAGCGTCTTGGAAAGCCTATCTGAGGCTTGGCCATAAAACATGAGTCTATGCTCACTGCCCATGAGATCATGGACTCTCTGAGGGGAATGTTTTGACAGTCATCCACTCAACTCAGGCACGATGCGCTCAAATACATTTTCAATGCCCACATGCCAGAGGGGATCTCTATGTCGGGAACATGTTCTGAACATGATGGTCGACTTTAATGTGGCGGCGGTGAATGGGTCTATCATTAATGAAGCCAGTCAGGTTAGCTTCATTTTGGAAATTTTACCTGAAAGTTTCCTTCAGTTCCATAGCAATGCTGTTATAAACAGAATTAACTACAACCTAACCACCCTACTCAACAAGTTATAGACTTACCAATCCTTGATGAAAGTCAAGGAATAGAAGGGTGAGGCAAATGTTTCCTTTTCCTCTAAAGAGTTCCATAGAGGTTTGACCTCTGGAACCAAGTCTGTACCTTCCTCTTCCCACACCAAAAAGTGGAAGAAGAAGAAGAGTGGTCAGGGGAAGGCTAACCCACCAGCTGCTGCCCATAAGAGTAAGAAATTCAAGACTGCAAAGGGAATATGTTTCCATTGTAACCATGAGGGATATTGGAAGAGGAATTGTCCCAAGTACTTGGCAAAGAAAAAGAAGGCTAAGCAAGGTAAATACGATTTACTTGTATTGGAAACTTGCTTAGTAAAGAATGACGATTCGACCTGGATAATAGATTCGGGCGCATTTAATCATATTTGTTCTTTATTTCAGGAAATTGAATCCTGGCAGCAACTAGCACCTGGTGAGATGACGATGCGTGTTGAAACTAGGCACATTGTCTCAACGAAGGCAATAGGAGGACTCTGACTTACTTTACAGAAATCATTATTAAAAAATATGTGTATAGTTTCTGACTTGAAGAGTAACTTAATTTCTGTAAAGTATGTACTTGAACAATTATAGACTATACATTTTTCTGTAAATAAAGTGTTTATTTGGAAAAATGGTATTGATATTTATTTTGCTAAGTTGGAAGATCATTTTTATGTGCTAAGACCATTAGCAACAAAAGTCATCCTAAATACTGAACTGTTTAAAGCTGTGGTAACTCAAAATAAAAGACAAAATTTCTTTAAAAGAAAATGTCCATCTTTGGCACCTAATATTAGGACACGTAAATCTCAATAGGATTGAGAGATTGGTTAAGAATAGACATTTAAGTGAGTTAGAAGAATTTTTTTTACCAGCATGTGAGTCATGCCTTGAAGGCAAAATGACTGAGAGATCTTTTATTGGCAAAGGTCACAGAGCCAAACAGCCTTTAGAACTTGTACATTCGGACCTTTATGGTCCTATGAATGTTAAAGCAAGATGAGGGTTTGAATATTTCATCTCTGTTACTAATGATTATTGAAGGTATCGGCATGTTTATTTAATGCAACATAAATCTAAAGCCTTTGAAAAGTTCAAGGAGTACAAGCCTGAAGTTGAAAATGAAGGATCTCCTAACAAAGAGCATCTATGAGCACGTTCAGATCTTTCCGATTTCATCGTGACTGAAATACAACATATACATTCTAACAGACAGTTATGCAACTTTCTCTAATTAACGGCATGCTTTGAACACTAAAAAAACAAGGGAAAAATCTCTCATACCAGTTGAAGACCTTCTTCAAGCATTGAACTCTGACACAACGGAAGACCTCTACGCGAACTCTATCACCCAGAAAACCAGTCGGCTGCAGCAGCACGATCGTCTACACGAACGGCAGCAACACGAATAGTCACGAACAAGAAAGTAGCGGGGAGAAACCACCAAATGGAGCCCTTGATATTCTCGAAGTGAGAATCCAAATTTTAATCTTTGGTGAATTTGGTAGAGGTCGGAGAAAAAACAAATCATGTAGACGATAAGCAAGTGGGAGAGAAAGAGCTATCACATAGCTATGTGCTTATCGTTTAGAAGAAGCTACACAATCTGTAGGTTTAACTAAGCGATCGTTTAATAAATGGTAGACGATTTTTCAGGAAACTCGGCACGCAATCCGATCGTTTAGAAAAGCTAAGAAATCGTTTAAGGACCGGCGTGCGATCGTTAGGCGCTGGTGTGTGATTGTTTAAACGATGAGCAACTATCATATAGTCTCTCAAGCTAGGCGATCGTTACGTTTTCACACCGATTTCCACTTTTCTTAACTTTTGCAAAATGAAACAAATTTTCATTTTATTCTTCGGTTACAATAACTGACTTCGTATTCTCCCACTAATGAACAATACATCATAGTCCAACTATGTGTGAAAATCTCTCGAGCCAAAAGAACGTGTGTGGCGCCAAATCATCCAGCTCTCAAATCAGACGAATCCCCAAAATGGTAGGTTTGAATCGGCGACCTGGCCACTCGCACCCATACAAATCAAATGACCGCCCTCAATGGCAGGAGTTCCCATCTCACTCAGAGGTCATGTTACCTATGATCATCCTAGTGAAGTGAAGTCTCTGTCATGAACGGTGTTATATAACGAGACGTTAATGCTTCGTGGGTCAGGTGTTATACAAACTCTTTGAATAGGACGCCCCTACTCGCATGTCCCCTACACGAATGATCAGGATCAGACCATCTGTGACAAGTCACAACACTTGTGATCATTCCACAAAGCGGGCCGCATCCGTAGCATTACCAGGATAAGGTTTCCCTCCTAAATCTATATACTACAGACCATTTTGGTTATCACTCAGGACATGATCCACTTGTATGTCACCACATACATACTTAAGTTACATACAAATAACCAAGGATTTTATGTTTATTGGTTTGTGGTAAAACAAATAAAACATGCAATTGAGCAAAAGCAAAAACAAGATGTGAAGCAAATATCATATATTATACAACACAAGCGTGGTTGGATTGGTGTCCTAATTCTCCCAAAGTCTCGTTGTTTTGTAAAGATACACATTGTTTAATGATTAAAATAAGTGTTAATTAATTATGGCATTTACTTATATCCAATAAACAAAGCTCCTTGGTTATCTTATGTGAACTTAAGCATGTATATGTGATATACAAGTGGATCATGTCCTAAGTGATAACCTAAATAGGTCTATAGTGAATGATCTCTTAATGAAAAGTTCCATGAGCGCATTCGAATCGTCCCAATTTCACCGTGACCGAAATACACCAAATACATTCAAATGCACAATTATGCAAACAAACAGTAATTAATGGCATTCTTTGAACAACAAAACAACAAGAGAGAGAGTTCTCATACCAGTTGAAGACGCTCTTCAAACTATGGAACTCAATGCAGCAGAAGACCTCTACCCGATCAACCAACGGCCAATAGATGCATTGACTATAGTAGCACGAACAACCATAAAGACACAAATGCAGTAGGGACGACACCACTAGAAAAGAGCCCAAGATATTCTTGGAGTGAGAACCTAAAGCATGGTCTTTCGTTAGTTTGGTAGAGGTAGGAAGAAGCACTAATCGTGTAGGCAATAAGCAAGTGGGAAAGAATATAAAGCTATCGCATAGCAAGATGCTTATCGCTTAGAAGAAACTACACGATCGTGTATATTTTACTGAACGATCGTTTAGAAAAAAGTAGGCAATCGTTTAGCAAACACGACACACTATACGGTTGTTTAGGAAAGCTAACTGATCCTTTAGGACTTAGTGTGCGATCGTTTAGGCATTAAGTAGGCGATCATTTAGGCGCGACGTATGCGATCGTTTAGGTGCTGAGTGACTATCGTATAGGCTCTCGAGTTTAAGCGATCGATTACATTTTCACACCAACGCCAACTTTCCAATCTTTTTCCGAACATTTTCGAACCTTTTTTCGAACTTTTCAAAATGAAAAAAAAATCATTTTTATTCATCAGTTACAATAACCGACGTTGTTCCCACTAATGCACGTCCGAGTGAGATTTTGGGTTAATTATCATATAATTAACCAATTAAATTATTAATAAATATAATCATATTATATTTTTACCCTATAGTTTGATAACACATATGTACTATAATAATTTCTCTTCTACTTGATATACGTCATATTTATATCTAATTTCCTCCAAAATAATATATCTCATACATTTAACCAGTTATATCATATATAATTAACCAGTCCAATTATATCATATATAATTGAACTTCCTCTTATTAATTTGAACATTTCAAATTAACCCAAACACTGATTCTCGACCTTTTCCAAGCTACCCAGGAGACCTATGGACCTGTGGCTTGAAGCTCCAACGGTCCGTGAATAGGTGACTAAACTCTTTAGCCACGAGATCCACCATCCGTTAACTATCAGATATTTCACTAAAGACCAACAGCTGAACTCTTCTTACCACAGATATATATCTGTGTCCCATCGCATATAACCAATCATGAGTATGATGACCCTTCACAGATGCTCGTAAGAACAGTTAGGCCAAATTACCATTTTGTCGTTATAGTTACATCTCACTCCTTAGTACCACTAATTCCTCTAATGAACAATACAACATGGTCCAACTATGTGTGAACACCTCTCGGGCAAAGAGAAGGTGTGTGGCGCCACATCGTTCAAGCCCCGAAATTAGCCCTTAAGGGAGCTATCTATCTCCTTACCCCTCCCTCAGGGAAGGAGTAAATTCCATCTTATGTAGCTGAGTTTCCAGCTCTCAAATCAGACAAATCCCCAAAATGGTAGGTTTGAATCGGCGACCTGGCCACTCGCACCCATACAAATCAAAGGACCGCCCTCAATGGCAGGAGTTCCCAACTCACTCAGGATTGAGGTCATGTTACCTATGGTCATCCTAGTGAAGTGAAGTCTCTGTCATGAACGGTGTTATATAACGAGATATTAACACTTCATGGTCAGGTCTTATACCTGTCTCTTATACACATCTAGATGTGTATAAGAGACAGTCCATAGCGTTACCAGGATAAGGTTTCCCTCCTATATCCATATACTACAGACCATTTTGGTTATCACTCAAGACATGATCCCTGTCTCTTATACACATCTAGATGTGTATAAGAGACAGACCTATGGTCATCTTAGTGAAATGAAGTCTCTGTCATGAACTGTGTTATATAACGAGATATTAACACTTCATGGTCAGGTCTTTTACAAACTCATTGTATAGGATACCCCTGCTCGCATGTCCCCAGCACGAATGATCAGGATCAGACCATCTGTGACAAGTCACAACACTTGTGACCATTCCACAAAGTGAGCCGCATCCGTAGCATTACCAAGATAAGGTTTCCCTCCTATATCCATATACTACAGACCATTTTGGTTATCACTTAAGACATGATCCACTTGTATGTCACCACATACACTACAAGAAATCTGACTTCTTCTGACGTCACATTTCATTGGAAACGTGTGGAAAATTCGTAAGGAGAGCCTCTCCCAACGAATAAACGTTCGTCGGGAGTTTGGTCTGGAGAAACCCTTCGGGAGAGGATCTCCCGACGCCATTTTAAAGTCCGTCGGCAGATCTCCCATAACTTCTAATGCCGTTTGTGCGTCGGGAGTTCCCCCAAAACTCCTGATGCCATTTTAAAGTGAGTCGGGAGATCCCGAACTCCCGACGGTTGTTCTATGTGTCGGGAGATACTATATGCGTGGGGAGTATTAAAATTTAATATATCGTTTATAACTTTTTAAAATTTGATCTGAAAACCTGTAAAACATATTAAACCAAATAAAGATTCACATAATTAAAAAACGAAAATGAAGTACATATTATAATAAGTAAATAAAAAATTACAATATCCAAACGAAGTCGATACTAGACTTTCATAAACATTCATATCATAAATACATAAAAGAAATAAAATCAAAACAACATCTAGAACACGTCTCGAAGACAACATCTTCAACAATTGTCCCAGCTCATCTTCGAACATCATTCTACAATAAAACAAAAACATTGAAATGTTATATCGATAAACATCCACAACACGTTCAAACTTTAATACGGATGGTAATAAAACTCTACCCACCCCTCACAACAAACATGTAACCTCTCGAACATCAAAAACACACAAAACGCCTCAAGAATGACCAACACACATAAAACTCAAATTTTTTCCCAAAACGGTTTATTCTCAACCCCTCCCCCCCCCCCCCACCCCCACCACAACACATTAAACTTCGTAAACATTCATAAATACACAAATAGCGGAGTTCAAGGGCATGACAGGTGTAATGGAACTCTACCCACCCCCTACGACAAACATGGAACTCCCGAACATCAAAAACACACAAACGATTAAACAATGACCAACACACATAAAACTCAAATTCGTCTCCAAAAATGGTTTATCTCAACCCCTCACCCCCTCCCCCCAACCACCACAAACACATAAACTTCATAAACATTCATAAATACATAAGATAGCCAAGTTCCAGTTGTTTGGCTACCATAATTGCATGATAGCCAACAATTCTTTAATTATCATTAAAGCTACTTAAGATATCAACTACTTTGCTACCATAACTGCCAGGAATAGCAACATATTAGACAACTAAATAATGTAGTAATCATACCTAATTTGATGGGTCTCCTCTCTGTGATCGTATCATGTCTTCAATCATTTTTTTCATTTCTTCCATTTGTCTTGCATGAATCTCTTGCATTTTTTTCTGAACATCTTCAAGTTCCTTAATCCTCAATTAAGTCTATTGGAAATTGGCTCTCAATTCCTCCATTCCCACCTCTATTCCTTGAGTAGATGACGAGCTTGATGAGATGCTACTCCTTCTTGACTTAGGCTTAAGGCCCCAACCTAGGCCTTTTGAATATCCGGGTTGTCTACCCAATACTGTCTCACAGATTTCATCCACTGTTAGTAGTTGAGAACCTTCTAGAGTGGGGCTAGATTGTAATAACAACATTTGATATTAGACATAATAATTAAATGGGTAAGAAGGAGCGACTAAAGTTAAAAGTGAAAAAAAAAACACGATAGTAAAGCAAAAAATGTTACATGTGTATTTTCAGCTGCCTGTTCACAAACTTGCCACCTTTAGAGTGTGTTTCCCTAAATAGGCCAATATCTACCCGTTCCACAATATCTATCTTTTCCCAAATTGAATTCATACAATTCTTGCATGGACATCGTATTCGTCTGGAATCATTAACATGAAACCTTGTCATATCTAAGAACTGTGATACTTCTTCTCTATTCTCCACTGATAACTAATTCCATAGTTCAGTCCATTCTTTATTCAACCTTGAAAATAAATATTTTATGACCAACTTGTAATCCAAAACAATAACATTGATTAGAGGACAAAGTACAAAGTATTATTAAGCATTGAGTTCCATAATTTTCATTTTTTAAGGAAAAATAAACGCATAGGTCCCTTAATTGTGTGAACAACTTCCAAATGTTTTATTTAGTGCGTCTCTAAGATTTCAATTTTGTGTCTAATATAGGCCTTTCATCTATTCAACATCTTCTAAAATTTACAAGCCTATTGGACACAAAATTCAAAGTTCAATTTTCTATTGGACACAAAATTTAGTTTTATGTCTAGTAGATTCTTTAAACTTTTTTAAAATATTAAATGTGTTAGAGACATATTAAGTACCAAATTGGAGGTTTAAAGATTTATTTTATATTTTTTAGATTTATAGATTTATTAGACACAAACATATAAACATAAAAAAGTTCATATACTAAAAATAGCACATAGTATCTATGTACTAATTTTCTTTCTCCTTTCAAGGAAAGTTCGAAATGTTAAATCATGTATGCTTAGACTCCAAATAACCAACATCATATCATTTTGTAGACATAAATATATTGTTATAATCAACTTGAAACTTAAAAGAATTGTATAATGTTTATCTCTAACAAATTATGACATGTTCGTTCTAAAATTACTCTTAACAATTTCAGAGAATTGCAAAACAAATATATTCTGCAAAATTGACAAGATATTAATGGGCATGATTTGTACAAAAAAAATTTCAGAGAAGATTTTAATGGATATAATTTTAGTGGACATGATTTGTACAACAATTTCAGAGAATTAACAAAAGCGAATACAATATCGAAACACATTTTCATAGGCATGATTTGTACAAAAAAAATGTGAAATAATGATTTAAATAAATATACAAGATCAAATAAAATGAGAAGATTACCGACAAGGAGATGACAGCGGTGGCGGATAGTTGATTGTAGCTACTGACCAAAGGGAGGAGCGGCGGCAGCGGCGACAGAAAAATGGAGGAAAAATGGGGAAAAATGGGAGAAAAATGGGAGAGGGAGGGAGAGGAGTTGGTGGCAAGGGGCGCGGCGAGGGCGGAAAAATGGGAGAAAAATGAGAAAGGAGCGACGTGGCGAGAGCGGCGACAAGGTGTAAAAGGATGGGAAAATGGGGAGAGGGGGGGAGAATGATAGAGAAGAATGAGGAAAATGGGAGGAGGGGCGGTGAGGGAAAAATTTGAGAGGGAGAGGCAGAAAAATGGAAGGCGGCACCAATTAGGGTGAAGATGGGTTAGGGTTTTGGGAAAATGGGGGGAAAATGGGGGAGATGGGAGAAGAGAGTCTGTTTAAAACCATCCCTCTCTTGAAGCCGCCGACGAGCATCGGGAGATCCGTGGGGAGTTCCCCAGGAACTCCCGATGCCGGTTTTAGGCGTCGGAAGTTCCCGAGACGCTCCCGACGATCCTTTACGGCATGGTCTCTCCCGTCGACCTAACTCCCGACGCTCTATTTAGGCATCGGGAAAACTCCTTTTTCTTGTAGTGATACATGCTTGAGTTACGTACAGATAACCAAGGATTTTAAGTTTATTGGTTTTTGGTAAAGCAAATAAAACATGCAACTAAGCAAAAAAAACAAAATGTAAAGTAAATATCATATATTATACAACACAGGCGTTCATACAAACTGTTCACAAACTACAGGACACGAGACTTTAGGACATCAACAAGATGACACGACCTCAATTCTGAGTGTTTTGGGAACTTCTACCTTTGAGGGCGGTCCATTGATTAATATGGGTTAGAGAGGCTAGATTGCCAACTCAACATGCCTACCTTTCTGGGGACTTGTCTGATCTGGGAGCTGAGAGCTCAATCTACTAGATGGAATTCACTCCTTTCCCGAAGCAGGGATAAGTAAAGAGATTGCTCCCAAGTGTTTGGATTTGATCAGAATATTGATGAGCCTTGTGTTTACAAGAAGATCATCAACAACTCAGTAGCTTTCCTAGTACTGTATGTGGATGATATCCTACTCATTGGGAATGATGTAGGGTATCTAAGTGACATTAAGAAGTGGCTAGTTGCCCAGTTCCAAATGAAAGATTTGGGTGATGTACAGTATGTTCTCGGGATCCAGATCATTTGGGATAGCAAGAATAAACGGTTAGCCCTGTCTCAGACATCATACATTGATCAAACGTTGATCAGGTACATGATGCAGGATTCCAAGAATGGTTTGTTACCCTTCAGGCATGGAATTGTTCTATCTAAGGATCAATGTCCAAAGACACCTCAAAAGATTGAGGAGTTGAGATGGTTTCCTTATGCTTTTGCTGTAGGAAGTTGATGTATGCAATGTTGTGTACCAGACCCGACATTTGCTATGCAGTGAGGTTTGTCAGTCGGTATCAGTCCAATCCAAGATTTGATCACTGGACGGCAATCAAGATGATCCTCAAGTACCTTCGGAGAACAAGGGACTACATGCTCATGTATGGAGATAAGGATCTGATCCTTATAAGATACACGAACTCTCACTTTTAGACCGATCAAGATTCTCGAAAATCGACATCGTGGTCAGTGTTTACTCTGAATGGAGAGGTTGTAGTCTGGCAAAGCATCAAGCAAGGATGCATCGCGGACTCCACTATGGAAGCCAATACATAGCCGCTTATGAAGTAGCTAAGGAGGCTATTTAGCTAAGCAAGTTCATTTCAGATTTGGAAGTTGTTCCAAATATGGATTTGCCTATCACACTTTATTGTGATAACAGCGGGGCTGTGGCAAATTCGAAGGAACCTCGGAGTCATTGTAAGGGTAAACACATCGAACGGAAATATCACCTGATCAAGGAGATTATGCATCATGGTGATGTGATAATCATGAAGATCGCATCGGTGCACAACGTTGTTGATCCCTTTACAAAGGCCCTCACGGCTAAAGTGTTCGAAGGTCACCTCGAGAGTCTGGGTTTACGGGGCATGCGGCATCTTGTCTAGAGCAAGTGGGAGATGATACTGGGGTATGCTCTAATTTATTGTATATTGTATATTTTTATATTGTATTGTACATTAGTCTCCCGAGTCATTAGGGCAAATGGGAGATTGTTGGGATTGGTGTCCTAATTCTCCCGGAGTCTCGTTGTTTTGTAAAGATACACATTGTTTAATGACTAAAATAAGTGTTATTTAATTCTGGCATTTACTCATATCCAATAAACATAGCTCCTTGGTTATCTTATGTGAACTTAAGCATGTATATGTGATATACAAGTGGATCATGTCTTAAGTGATAACCTAAATAGGTCTGTAGTATAAGGATTAAGGTGGGATACCTAATCCTTGTGACATTACGGATACAGCCCACTTTGTACAGGTTTGCAAGTGTTGTAAACTACTATAGATGGTAGATCCTAACCATTCATGTGGAGACGTACGAGCGGGGGTGTTCTATACAAAGAGTTTGTATAAGACCTGGACCACAAGATGACTAGACTCTGTATATAACGTCGTTGATACTAGAGACTTGCATCTCACCTAAACGACCATAGGTGACATGACCTCAATCCTGAGTGTTTTGGGAACTCTTATGTTGGAGGGTGGTTCTTTGATTAGTATGGGTGAGAGTGGCTAGATTGCCAACTCAACATGCCTACCTTTTTGGCAACTTGCCTGACATTGGAGTTGGGAACTCAATCCACAATATGGAATTCACTCCTTTCCCGAAGCAAGGATAAATAGAGAGATTACTCCCTTAAGTACTGATTCCAGGGCTTGAACATAGTGGCTACAACTTCTCTTTGAAAGAGAGGACACAATCATAGTAGGACTATGACTTATATTCATTAGAGGGATAAGTGGTACTTCAGAAGACAAATGTAACTACAGGGGCATAACAGTTATTGGTGCAGTATATATCAGTGATCTGTGAAGGGTTGTCACATTTTTGATTGGTTAAGATGGACAAATAATATATCTGTGGTAAGGACAGTTTAGTTGTCGGTCTTTAGTGGAGTGCCTGGCAGTTAACAAATGGTGGATCCCATGACTAAAAAGTTTTGTCAGTTATTGATGGAGCTTCGAGCTACAGGTCTATAAGGTCCTCTTAGTAGCTCAATAGATTCTGTTGATGATCAGTTCTTAGTGTTGATTTGAAATGTTCAAATTGACAAAAGGTATTTTGATTATATATGATATAATCGGTATGATGTATGAGATACATCTAGTGGAGGATTGATGTAAATGAGACTTACATTAAGTACCATGGAATAGAAAAAGATCTATGGTTTATATGTTTCATGAGATGAAATATTAAAACTATAGGTTATAAATATAGTATGATAAGTTGGTTATCATTTATATTTATAATAATATAAATTATTGGATAATTAATTCTTTTTCTCTAATAACCAATTGAGTGGCAAGTTATTGGTGGTTCATGGTAACTGTGAGTTAAAAGGAAATTTTTTTTTTCATAAGTTTAGTAAGTTTTTACAAAAGGCAATAATTGTTTTTAAGTTTTCTCTCGTAAAATGAAACTCACGGGTGTTTTTCAAGTAAATATCGATTTACTAAGCGACAACCTTTTTTTAGTAAACGATCGTGTAGTGTTTTGTAGGTGACAGACACTGAGCTAAACGATCACTTAGCTTTTGCTAGACGATCGATTAACTTTAGCTAAACGATTGGGCATCGACCTATGCAATAGGTTTCTGTCTTCTCCCACTTGCCCAATCATGTACACGATTGTTCATTTCACTCCTTCGTCTACCTTATACCAAGTCCGAACAGAGCCCACCCTCTGGATTCTAACACCTAGAATACCAAGGTAACCTTCTTGGTGGTGTCATACTCAGCTCGACACCATCAAGGTTCTGTGGAGGCTGTTCGTGTTGCTGAGGAGTTCGTGATCGAGGCAATCGTAGAGGACGAGTACGCGGTGTTCGTGCTGCAGAGCGATCGTGTTCTTCGAGCATTTGAGGTTACTGCATTCAAGCGTTCGTGAGCAAGAAGTGTGGCGACGAGTCTACAAATGTTTGTAGCTTTCATCTTGTTCATTTGTAGTTGTGCATGTTGTAATTTCTGTAACAATTGCATAACTATATGTTTTGTTTTCGACTATAATTTGTAATGTTCATTCATGATTGTAATTTGGAATGATCTATATTCTGCTGCTCATTAAAATCTTGAGTTCAATTTCCTTCAATTGGTATCAGAGCCAAGTTGTTCTGATATTCCAAATTATAACTCTGTTTTGAACTCATTTTACAGTCGCGGTGGGTTTCTACATTTGTGGTTAATCGTTTTCTGCATTTATGGTTGAATTGATGAATGTTTCGGGTTTAATTTCCTATTATTAAGCTTTCTGGTATTACAAAGTGTGAATTTGTAAGGGCCCCTGTGTTTTTGGGCGTAATTAACTTTGCAATCGATTGTAATTCAAAGAATTTGAGTTAGTCGAGCCATTCGTGATGAAGCTTTAAAGCATAGTGATGCGGTTCTCAACGAAGAAGAAGACCAAGTGTTGGTCGTATCGTGTAGCCTCAGGTAAACAATTGTTGGGATTTAACTAAGCGTCCGTTTAGATTTTTCTAGATGATCGTATAGTATTTTCTAAATGATTGTTTAGCTAATGCTAAGCAATGGGGTAAATCGTTTACTCCATCGCATAGCATTGGTTACGCGATCGCGTAGGCATTGGAGGTAGGCGATCGTAGTGGGAGCATGTGATGCTCGTCGTTTAGTAAAAGGCGCGCGTTAGACGATCGTGTAGTTAGCAAGCTCCATCCTTTAGTTACTACCTACACGATCGCGCGTATGCGATATGGAGGCACTAGCTAAGCAATTGCTTAGGCGATGATGCTTCACGACATCGTAGTTATTTAGACGATCACGAAAGGCAGGCGTTGTGTGGAGCACGCTAAGAGATCGTGTACTTCAGGCTTCATCGCTTTGTAAAAGGTAAACAATCATGTAGTAATAGCTAAACGATCGTTTAGATTTTTCTAAACAATCGTGTAGTAAATGCTAAACGATCGTNTAAACAATCATGTAGTAATAGCTAAACGATCGTTTAGATTTTTCTAAACAATCGTGTAGTAAATGCTAAACGATCGTTTAGTTCTGGCAACACTGTAAGTGATAAAGCAAAGCATTTATTTTATCGTGTAGACGATCGCGTGTGCTTAGTACACGATGGTTGGAGACGCAATGCTTTGCCCGAGCGGTTCAAGACTCGGTTCACCTCTTTGAACCGGAGACTCCTTGTTTTTGTAATAGTTAGCTTTCCTTTTGTGATTTTAAGGCAATTTTACCCAGTTCATCAACATTGGTTCCTTATACATGTGATATATGGTGTTTATATTCCCATGTGTTTGACATATAGTTTAAAACCCACCTTAGATTGTGCAATTATTCATGCATCATGTATTGTAATTGTTATAATCGAGCATGAAGAAATTACTTGAAAGCATGCGCACGCATCATGAAATATAAGAGTTATATTTTACATGCAGTGAGCATTATCATGCATCATCCTTTTATTATAAGTGTTATAGTCTAAGGGTGAATGGAAACATGTTTTACTTGTTTCATTGTTGTTTTGTATAAGTGTTATATAAAAGAAGTAACAATGAATGGACAATGCATTGAGCATGACACTTAAGCTATTTATAATCGTTATGAATGCCCTTCATGTGTTAGCTTAGCATTGTGGTGTTGATTTCATTTTATAAGTGTTATAAAGGAAATTAAACCTAAAATCAATAATTCAGAGTTGCATGCGGCTGGGGTTCTTAAGTTGACGGAAACGTAACACCCTTACCTGGGAACCTACCTAGAAAGGTGAACTGGATATATTTTCAACAAGCATGCAACGATTTATTCAAAGATTCTGTTAAAGAGTTTAATGGATGATGATCAAAAGTTGTTTCACCATCCAAGGTAAAAGTTACTCTTGGGCAAACCTAAAAGTCACTTAGTTAAAATTCTTAGCCATGTTTTTTCTATGTAAGCTAAACCCTAGGTTATAAAATACTCAGTGGGAGGAAGAGGTGTATTAGATATGTCTATGATTCCACTCACGTTTCTCCCTGTATGTTCACACCGTGAGATTCATGCTTGGCCTTATGGTGCCCAGAATGCATTCCCCTTTGGATAGTGTTTGCATGAGTCAATATCAAAGTGAACGGAGAGAGTGCTTATAGTAAGTGGGTGAAGGGTGTGTGTCAACATGTCTTATGGTCTCTGTCATTGGTTCACACTGTGAGATCATTTTATACTCCCTCGTGTCACCTTTATGTGTCCCCCTTCCAATGGGTTTTGTGCAATTGATCAAGATCAAGGTGAACTGCAGAAATGGATAGGGTCACTTTAGGTTTTGCCCCAATCGGATTTTTCTCTTTGAATTGGCCTTTTGGGACAGACCTCAAGGGCCTAAAATGGCGGGTCACTTACGGGAGATTGTTAAGTAAGTTAATGATCTTTTGGCCAAGTCAATGATGGCTAGTCGTTATAGGAGCAAGAGTTGTTCTAGTATTAATGACTGGTTGAGAACTTCTCAATTTAGAGGAGGGATAACTAACCTCCCTTCAGTGGCTTTTGTCTTAAACCTTTGAAGCGTCATTGCGAAACTAGATGTCACACGGAGTTCATGTTAGTTTTGCTAAAACCTTATTGGATGTTGTTTTGTTTTACGACGGGTATTTGCTTAAAACCTAAAGTCGGTCAATGTGTTTTTCTTTTCAGCAACTCGTTAGTATTTTTGTCTAAAGCTTTTAAAATGGCCGAATACTTACAGTGGAAATAATTGTGTGAAACGAATATCGTGGCAAACGACCTCGATCTCACTACTCTCCAAAAGAGGAGACGAGACAGTAAATATGATTTATTGGTCTTGGAGACATGTTTGGTAGAAAATGATGATTCTGCCTGGATTCTTGATTCAAGTGCAACCAATCATGTCAGTTCCTTTTACCAAGGATTCAGTTCCTGGCAAACGTTGCCACAGGGAGAGATGACTCTTCGAGTCGGTACTGGTGAGGTTGTTTCAACTGTTGCTATAGGCAGGATGAAGTTATTTGTTGACAAGAAACGTTATCTGTTACTAGATAATTTTTTTGTAGTTCCTCATATTAAAAGGAATTTAATCTCGGTTTCTTGTCTCATTGAACAAGGCTATACCGTCTCTTTTTCTGAGAATAAAATGTTTATTTTCAAGAATGGAATGGAGATTGTTATGGTTCAATGGAAAATAACTTATATGTACTAAGACCGTTAGTCATAAAAGCTTTGTTTAATACTGAAATGTTCTCTTAAAGAAAACACCCATCTTTGGCATCTTAGGTTAGGTCACATCAACCGAAATAGGATTGAGAAGTTGGTGAAAAGTGGACTTCTAAACAGTTTAGAAGAAAACTCCTTGCTGGTATGTGAATCATGCCTCGAAGGCAAGATGACCAAAAGTCCTTTTATTGGAAAAGGTTACAGAGCCAGGAAAGCGTTGGAGCTTGTACATTCAAACCTCTGTGGTCTGATGAATGTTCAAGCTTGAGGTGGGTATGAATATTTCATCTCTTTCTTAGATGATTATTCAAGGTTTGGGTATCTCTACCTAATGCAACATAAGTCTGAAGCTCTTGACAAATATAAGGCTGAAGTTGAAAACATGTTAGGTAAGAAGATAAAAACACTACGATCTGATCGTGGTGAAGAGTATATGGACCTCCAATTCCAGAACGATATGATAGAATATGGGATTGCTTCCCAACTCTCGGCCCCTGATACACCTCAGCAGAATGATGTATTAGAAAGGAGAAACCGTACCTTGTTGGATATGGTTCGGTCTATGATGAGTTATGCTCATCTTCCAGACTCGTTTTAGAGTTATGCAGTGCAGACTGCGTGTTATATCCTGAACAACGTTCCCTCAAAAAATGTTTCTGAAACACCTTTTGAATTATGGAGAGGCCGTAAAGGTAGCTTACACCACTTCAGGATTTAGGGTTGTCCAACACATGTGTTAGCGATAAACCCAAAAAAGTTGGAACCGCGTTCAAAGGTTTGCCTCTTTGTAAGCTACCCCAAGAAAACGAGAGGTGGATACTTCTATGAAGTGAGAACAAAGTGTTTGTTTCTACAAATGCTATCTTCTTGGAAGAAGACCATATGAGGGATCATATGCCATGAAGTAAGCTCGTTTTATGTGAGATCTCAAGTGAGAATGAGACTACTTAGGGTTTAACAAGAGTTATTGAACAGGTCGACAGATCAACAAGAGTTGTTGAGGTTGGAACGTCTAGTCAACCAACTCAAGAGTTAAGACTGCTTCGACATAGTGGGAAGGTTATGAACCCGCCGGATCGCTACATGGATTTATTTTAGCCCAAAACGTCATTACGAATGATGGGGTCAAGGATCCGTTGTCTTTTAAGAAAACAATGGAGGATATTGGCAAATATGAATGGGTTAAGGCCATGAATCAGGAAATGGAGTCCATGTAATTCAATAACGTTGGGAGCTTGTTGATCTACCTGATGGGATAAGACCTATTGGGTGTAAGTGGATCTATAAGCAAAAGAGAGGTGTAAATGGAAAGGTGCAAACCTTTAAGGCTAGACTCGTGGCAAAGGGTTATACCAGGTCAAGGGAGTTGACTATAAGGAAACTTTCTCACCTGTTGTCATGCTCAAGTCTATCCGAATTCTCCTGTCCATAGCCACATTTTATGATTATGAAATATGGCAAATGGACGTCAAGACAGCCTTTCTTAATGGTAATCTTGAGGAGACCATCTATATGACTCAACCAGAGGGGTTCATTGTTTCAGATCAAAAGCAAAGAGTTTGCTAGCTTAATAGGTCCATTTATGGGCTGAAACAAGCATCTAGATCTTGGAACATCAGATTTGACACTATTTTCAATTCGTTTGGCTTTGATTAGAACGTTGATTAGCCTTGAACAAGAAGCTCATCAACAACTCAATAGCTTTCCTGGTACTATATATGGATGACATCCTATTCATTGGGAATGATGTAAGGTATCTAGCTGACATTAAGAAGTGGCTAGCTGTCCAGTTCCAAATGAAGAATTTGGGTGAGGCATAGTATGTTCTCGAGATCCAAATCATTCGGGATCACAATAAAAACCAGTTAACCCTATCTCAAACATCGTACATTGATCAAATGTTGATCAGGTACAGGATGCAGGTTTCCAAGAGGGGTTTGTTACCTTTCAAGCATGGAATCGTTCTGTCTAAGGATCAATGTCCTAAGACACCTCAAGAGGTTGAGGAGATGAGACGGATTCCCTATACTTCTGCTGTAGGAAGCTTGATGTATGCAATGTTGTGTACCAGACAAGATGATCCTCAAATATCTTCGGAGAACGAGGGACTACGGAGATAAGCATCTGATCCTTACAAGATACACGGACTCTCATTTTTAGACCGATCGAGATTCTCGCAAATTAACATTGAGGTCAATGTCTACTTTGAATGGAGGGGCTATAGTCTGGCGAAGCATCAAGCAAGGATGCATCACGGACTCCACTATGGAAGACGAATACGTAGCCGCTTATAAAGCAGCTAAAGATGCTATTTGGTTGAGGAAGTTCCTTTCAGATTTGGAAGTTGTTCCAAATATGGATTTGCCTATCACACTTTATTGTGATAACAGCGGGGCTGTGGCAAATTCGAAGGAACCTCGGAGTCATCGTCAAGGTAAGCACATCGAACGAAAATATCTCCTGATCAGGGAGATTGCGCATCGCAGTGATGTGATAGTCATGAAGATTTTATCAAAGCACAGCATTGTTGATCCCTTTACAAAGGCCCTCACGGCTAAAGTGTTCAAGGTTCACCTGGAGAGTCTGGGTCTGCGAGACATGCGGTATCTTGTCTAGAGCAAGTGGAAGATGATACTGGGGTATGCCCTAGTTTACTGTATATTGTACATTTTTATATTGTATTGTACATTAGTCTCCCGAGTCATTAGGGCAAGTGGGAGATTGTTGGGATTGGTGTCCTAATTCTCCCGGAGTCTCGTTGTTTTGTAAAGATATACATTGTTTAATGACTAAAATAAGTGTTATTTAATTCTGGCATTTACTCATATCCAATAAACATAGCTCCTTGGTTATCTTATGTGAACTTAAGCATGTATATGTGATATACAAGTGGATCATATCTTAAGTGATAACCTAAATAGGTCTGTAGTATAAGGATTAAGGTGGGATACCTAAGACTTGTGACATTATGGATACAGCCTGCTTTGTAGAGGTTTGCAAGTGTTGTAAACTACTACAGATGGTAGATCCTAACCATTCATGTGGAGACGTGCGAGCGGAGGTGATCTATACAAAGAGTTTGTGTAAGACCTGGACCACAAGATGACTAGACTCTATATATAACGTCATTGATACCAGAGACTTGCATCTCACCTAAACGACCATAGTGGACTGACCTCAATCCTTAGTGTTTTGGGACTCCTATGTTGGAAGGCGGTTTCTTTTATTAGTATGGTGAGAGTGGCCAGATTGCCAACTCAACATGCCTACCTTTTTGGTGACTTGCTGATCTGGAAGCTAGGAAACTCAATCCACAAGATGGAATTCACTCCTTTTTCGAAGCAGGAATAAGTAGAGAGATTACTCCTTAAGGGCTGATTCCGGGGCTTGAACATAGTGACCATAACTCCTCTTTGAAAGAGAGGACTTAGTCATAATAGGATTATCACTTATGTTCATTAGAGGGATCAGTGGTACTTAGGAGACAGAGATGTAACTACAGGGGCATAACAGTTATTGGTCCACCTGTACTTACGAGCGATCTGTGGAAAGGTTGTCGCACTTCTGATTGTTTAAGATGGACACATAATATATCTATCGTAAGGACAGTTCAGCTGTCGGTCTTTAGTGGAGTGTCGGGTAGTTTAACGGATGATGGATCCCGTGACTAAAGAGTTTTTAGTCAGGTATTGACGTACCGTTGGAGCTTCGAGCTACAGATCCATAAAGTCCCCTTGGTAGCTCAATGGATCAGTTGAGGATCAGTTCTTGGTATTAAATTTGAAATGTTCAAATTGACAAATGGTATTGATTATATATGATATAATCGTTATGATATTTGAGATACATCTAGTGGAGGATTGATGTAAATGAGATTTACATTAAGTACCATGGAATTAGAAAAAGAACTATGGTTTATATGTTTCATGAGATGAAAATATTAAACTATAGGTTATAAATATATGTATGAAAGTTGGTCATCATTTATATTTAATTATAATATGAATTATTGATAATTAATTCTTTTTCTCTCTAATAACCAATTAAGTAGGAAGGTTATTGGTGGTTTCATGATATTCATGAGTTAAAAGGAAAAATTGTTTTCCCTAATTTAGTAAGTTTTTACAAAAGGCAATAATTGTTTTTGAGTTTTCTCTTCGTAAAAAGAAACTCACGGGCGTTTGTCAAGTAAATACCGATTACTAAGCGACCAACCTTTTTTTAGTAACGATCGTGTAGTGTTTTGTAGGCAACATAGACTAAGTTAAACGATCGCTTAGCTTTAGCTAAACGATTGGGCATCGACCTATGTGATAGTTTTCTGTCTTCTCCCACTTGCCCAATCATGTACACGATTGTTCATTCCTCCTTCGTCTGCCTCATACCAAGTACGAACAGAGCCCACCCTCTTGATTCTCACACCGAGAATATCAAGGTTACCTTTTTGGTGGTATCATACTCAACTTAACACTGTCGAGGTTCTGTAGAGTCCATTCGCGTTGCTGAGGAGTTCGTGACCGAGGCGATCGTAGAGGACGAGTAGGCAGTGTTCATTGTTACGGAGCGGCCGTGTTCTTTGAGAATTCGAGGTTGCTGTGTTCGAGCGTTCGTGAGCAAGAAGCATGGAGACAAGTTTACAAATGTTTGTAGCTTTCGCCTTGTTCATTTTTAGTTGTGCATGCTGTAATTTCTATAACAATTGCATAACTGTATATTTTGTTTTCGACTGTAATTTGTAATGTTCATTCATGATTGTAATTTGGAATGAACTATATTTCGCTACTCATGGAAATCTCGAGTTCGATTTCTTTCAATTGGTATTAGCGCCACGTTGTTCTTATATTCCAAATTACAACTCTGTTTCGAACTCATTTTACAATCGTGGTGGTTTCTACATTTGTGGTTAATTGTTTTCTGCATTTGTTGTTGAGTTGATGAATGTTTCGGGTTTAATTTCCTTTTGTTAAGCTTTCTGATATTACAAAGTGTTAATTTGTAAAGGCCCCTGTGTTTTTTGGCATAATTAACTTTGCAATCAAGTCTGTAATTCAAAGAATTTGAGTTAGTCGAGTCATTCGTGATGAAGCTTCGAAGCATGATGATGCGGTTCTCAAAGAAGAAGAAGATCAAGCATTGGTCGTATCATGTAGCGACCATTTAGATTTTTCTAGATGATCATGTAGTATTTTCTAAACGATGTTTAGCTAATGCTAAGCGATGGGGTAAATTGTTTACTCTATTGCGTAGCATTGGTTGCACGATCGTGTAGGCGCTAGAGGTAGACGATCGTAGTGGGAGCATGTGATGCTTGTCATTTAGTAAAAAGGAATTCGTTAGATGATCATGTTGTTAGCAAGCTTCATCGCTTAGTTACTACATGATCGTGCGTATGCGATATGAAGGCGTTAGTTAAACGATCGCTTAGGTGATGATGCTTCGCGGCATCGTAGTCGTTTAGATGATCGCGGAAGGTGGTCGTTGTGTGGAGCGTGCTAAGTGATCGTGTAGTAATAGCTAAACAATCATTTAGATTTTTCTAAACGATTGTTTAGTAAATGCTAAACGATTGTTTAGCTCTGGGAGCACTGGTAAGCGATAGAGAAAAACATATGTTTTATCGTGTAGATGATTGTGGGGTGCTTAGTACACGATGGTTGGAAACCGATGCTTTGATAAAATGTTTGTCAAGTATTTGATGCAAAACTCCGAGAGAGGCTTACTATTATTCAGGCATAGAGTTACATTGTCTAGGGAACAGTGTCCTAAGACATCTCAAGAAGTTGAGGAGATGAGATGGATCCCCTATGCATCAGCTGTTGGTAACTTGATGTATGCGATGTTATGTACTAGACCTGGTATTTGCTATGCAGTGGGGATAGTCAGTAGATATTAATCAAATCTGGGATTTGATCATTGGACTATCGTTAAAACTATCCTCAAGTATCTTTGGAGAACGAGGGATTACATGCTTGAGTATAGGTCTAAGGATTTGATCCTTATGAGATACATAAACTCTGATTTTCAAACTAATAGTGATTATAGGAAATCCACTTTGGGATCAGTATTCACTCTTAATGGAGGAGCTGTAGTCTGAAGGAGCACCAAGTAATGGTGCATTGCTGACTCCACTATAGAGGCAGAGTATGTAGTAGTTTATGATGTTGCCAAGGAGGTTGTCTGGCTCATAAAGTTCTTGACTGATCTGGAAGTGGTTTCAGACATGTCAAAGCCCCATCACCCTTTATTGTGATAATAGTGGTGTTATGACTAACTCTAGGGAGCTTAGGAGTCACAAATGTGGGAAGCACATCAATGGAAGTATCATCTGATACGAGAGATTGTGCATTGACGGGACATGATCATCACACAGATAACTTTGGCGCACAATGTTGCTGATCAATTTACAAAGGCTCTCATGGCTAAGGTGTTTGAAGGCCACCTGTAGAGTAAGGTCTACAGAGCATACAACATCTAGTCAAGAGCAAGTGGGAGATTTTATACTGGGCGTATGTTGTATTCCATAATTTTTTGTTTTTGTGTACTTTTATATTAATTTGACTTTTATGATGTATACTTCACTAGCTTTAGGATAAGTGGAAGATTTTTGGGGTTGATGCCTTAAATCTCATTGGGTCTTGTAGTTTGTAATTGTAATGTACAAATAGTTTATTTATTTAATAAAATATGATATATTTTACTTGACATTTAATAGCATTAACCCACAAAACCAATAAACTAAGATCCAAGGTTATCTTTTGTAACTTGAGTATGTATGTTGAGACATATAGGTGGATCATGTTCAATTGATAATCTAAAAGATCTGTAGTAGATGGGTAAGACTGGGTACCTTATCTTGATGACGCTACGAATACGGCCCACTTTATAGTTGTTATAATTGTTGTAAAGTACTACAAATGATCTGATCCTGATCATTCATGTGGGGTCATGTGAGCAGGGTTGTTCTATATAAAAAGTTTGTATAAGATTGGACCACAAAATAAATAGTCTCACTATATAACACCGTTGATAGAAGAAACTTATATTTACCAGGATGACCATAAGTGGCATGACCTGAATTTTGAGTGAGTTGTAAACTCCTGCCTATGAAGGCGGTCCTTTGATTTACATGGATGAGAGTGGCCAGTTCGTCGACTCAATAAGTCTACCATTTTGGGGATTCATCTGATTGGGGAGCTGGGAACACAACTACACAAGACGATACTCACTTCTTCCCAAATGCCGAGGTAAGTAGATAAATTGTTTCCTTAACGACTGATTCTGAGGCTTGAATAATGTGGCGCTACACCCACTCTTGGCCCGAGAAAGGTTTGGTCATAGTTGGACTATGTCCATAAGGTCTCCTCGGTAGCTCAACTGGGATTATTGAGAATCAAATTAATTTTCGATTAATTTGAACTGTTCAAATTAATTGAGGGAATTAATTATTTGTGATATAATTAATATAAATTAATTATATGTGATATAATCAACATAATGTATTCGATATGTTATAATATAGAGTTTATTTTGAGAGAAAATAAATATTTGAATATGATTCAATTATTATTTATTTGAATTGGATCCATATAATTATTTAATATGAATTTGATATATATATGTATATATATAACTATTACTATTTAATTAAATTAAAAACGATTGTAGTTTAATTTTAAATTAAAGGGAGGGAGTTATGAAAATAACTTCCCTCCCCTAATATCTCTCAATCATTAGTGGGATGTTGGTGGTTGGAGGAGTTCGATCTTCTTCTTCCGAAAAACAGAAGGTCTGTGTTGATCAATCAGTATTGTTTTCCCCAAAAATTCTCTCTCCACCAAATTCTCTCAAAATATTACTCTCTTGCTCTCCCAAAATTGATACAGAGCCCACAAAACTCCTATGGATTCTCATTCCTTTAAAGAATACCAAGGTTTCTTTGTTGGTGATGTCTTTTTGGTGGAGTTGCTGTTCTTGGAGGTTTGCGTTCGTTGAGTTCATGCAAAGCCAACGCAAACCTCAGGAGAGGATCGTGAAGATTTGTGAGTCTTCAACGGTTAGTTCTCAAAACCCTAATTTCTCTTCTTTTCTCTATTTTCTAAAAGCATGCTATAAATTTTTGTTAGAATTCATATTTTTCTTCTCTGTATTTTTCATATATTGTGAAAATCGAATTTGGGATACAGTCTCACTTCTGCATTGGTTTTGACAAGCCTTCATAGTTGTATGAGATACAATTAATATATATAAATACATTGTAATATAAAGTTAATTTTAAATATGAGTGACAATTAAGCTATATAATATAAGAGAGTAATATATTTGAATAAGATTCAAATATTAGTTAAAAGAGAGATATGCATTTGAATATGATTTAAATACATATTTAATTAAATATGTGATAATTAATAATATTAATTAAATAAATACAGGATATTTAATAATATTAATTAATTAATTAGATTAATTATTTGTTATTTATTATTTATTATTTAGTCAAAATTAAATAAATTTGTTTTTAATTTAATTTTTTATTAAATTTAAAAAAAAAAAAAAAAAAAAAAAACTCCTCTACAACTGAACGTGAGAAGAGCTATTCTCCCTCTCACCGCTCTTTCTTTTCTTTAAAAATGCAAATTGTTTGCAATAACAGAGGACTGGTTCTTAATTACGTATTGATCTCTGTCTCAAAATCTCTCACTTTCTCTAAATATCTCTAAAAAAAAGACAGAGGACTCTCCGCGTTTTGACTACTCCCACGTTCCAAAAGAGGATCCCACATTTCTTTTCCTTTCTAGAGAATAGCAAGAAAGTCTTAACGGTGGTGTCTGAGGTTACTGTTCGTGAAGAGAATTTGCAAAAGAAGGGACATCGAAAAAAGTCTTCAAGGGAAAACTCTATCTCCTATCTCTGTAACTTTTAAGTTTAAACAACATGCTTCATTTACTGTATGTTTCTTTCTCCATTTTCTATAAAAATCCAAACGTCAAAATTTAATAGTATGCCGTTCATACACTTCCACTGGGATTCAATCCCTTCATTGTTCGCATGAAGTTTTTGGAGAAACATATTTCGTGGAGTTGAACTTGAGTTTAAGATGATTTGTGCGGATGTGACTCGATCTCTAGAACTTGATCCACTGATTCTCTCTATTGAATGCATACGCTTGATTTAAGGATGTGAAGCACTTGATGTTCATGAAGTTGGAATCTTGGAAGAATATTTGTATCTTGAGAAGACTTGTAGCTTAAAGGAGTCACAACAAGAAATCTGAGCATTTATGTCAGTTGAAAAAAACTAAAAACGATATGCAATGTCGGTTTCTTGAGGAAAAGCATATCTTTAATGTCGGTTTAAAACCGACATTTATCCACTTTTTTTAGGAAGGAAAGGAAAATAAATATATAGGAGAATTATTATTATTATTATTATACACGTTTAAGAGTTAGGGTTAAAAGGAAAAAAAATGTACTACTGCTCTCTCTCGTCTCTTCATCAGTTCGAGCGCTCCTCCGATCACCCACGTTGCATGACACTGTCGAAGCACGCACGAGGTTGTTGCTCGTCTGCCTGTTTATTCGGCCACCCCAATTAGCAGCACCACGGGGTTTCGTCAGTCGTAGAGCACCGACGCCGCTGTGGGTTTAGACAATTTGTGTTCCCATTCATCAGATCTGCCGTGGGTTTAGATCTATTCATTCCCCATACGTTTCGTCACTCAAGCTCTGTCATGCATTCCGCCGTTTGCTCCATCACTCAAATCTATTCTCGATCGTCATTCTTCCAACTCTATTAGCTTATTTCGTATGTTGTTCATCAGATCCATTCGCATCGTGAGTCCCGTCGAGCTTTGTCGTTCTTCCAACTTCGACCTCTGAACTTTTGTTTTAAATTTTTTTTTTTTTCTAATTATATATCATACGTGCCTGACGCGAGATTTTTTTTTTTTCCAGATTTTTGTGAACTGCTTTATGTTGTTGCTATTGAGCTATATGAAAGGCTATTAATGACATTGATGTTGAAGCCCAAGCTAATTAATTTCTTCTTCTCTGATTAGAAGTAGGGAAAAAAGGAGGTTCAATCAAGGAAGATCCCCTAGTTGTATTGTGTATGGGAAAGAAATAATGGGTTTAATTATATTGTTCATAGTTTTAAACTGCATTTAATATTGTATTTTAAGTAGTAAAATATCAATTTTGTTTTACTTATTTGTGTAGGTATTTTCAGTTTTGTCAAACTCTTGCTAGCTTGTTTGCTTTTAAGGTCTTTCACATTTAAAAAGGAGGATTATCTGGAAAATATTTGTATATCCCTTCAAATGTTAAAGATTTGAATTGCTACGCCACTTTTGTTTATGAGATAAAATAAAAAAGGAAGAATAAATGAAGATTGCTAGATTTTATTTTTTTTATTAAGAGAAACACATAACTTTAGTCGACCATTGATGATAATATTTTATCTACTTTGTTATTCAATGTCTAGTATAATATTATTTTATTGGGTAGTTGTAGTTGAATATTGTTAGTATTGGGCTAATAGTCAGTATAATTTTATACCAATAATTTTCTTTCTATTCAGAAACAAGTAAATGTTTGAATCAAATAAAGAGATATGATTTTATGGATAGTTATAATTATAATTATATTTATGAATATAATTAATATTATGTAATGTATACAAAAGTTTATCATAACCAATTCATCTATTTGTATCTTTCAATTCTCAAATATGAATCTTAAAACACTCTTCTGATGCTTTATCAAAATACACTTTTGAGTACCGTTTACTTTCTCCGAAAGCACTAGTAAATCACTTCCTAACACAATTATTTGAGTGGAAAGTGCATTTGATTACAAAACATAGCCTTAGTCTTTGTATATTCTTTCATTTTAACAATCATTTAGGTGGTTGCTTTGCTTTTGTTTGCGAAGAACCATGATGAGATAGATCTTGAGTTCTTATGGAATACTAGAGACAAAGATTGGAGGGTTCAAGACCAATATTATGGGAATGAAGTACACAACATTTTCCGTAAGTTTTATGTTTTAAATCTTTGTTTAGATAATCAATTAAGACAACAAAGAGGAAGAAGAGAAAGAAAGAGGGAGCAGATTCTATCATATATTTGAAGTCTCTACTAAAATTTAGCTTTTGTGATATATATGTTGATTTTATGGTTTGTTTTGTTAAGAAGAGTAAGATTTTGATGCTCTTGGGATCTATGTCGAATCCTCTCTCATGGATCAAGCTACAACTTTAATGGCTATTACTCTAGCTAACAGAGGAGTGAGTTTTTATCTCTTACTAAGAAAATATCAACCTTTGTTTTATTTATTTATAAGAAGAACGAAAACATTTATGCAAAATTATGTTTTTTTTACTTCCCTTTCCGATTAATTAGTCAAGAGTTTTCCTAAAGAAACGAAGACCAACTTTTATAATATATAATAGTTAGTGAAAACATCATGTTGAGTAATCTAAATATTTGCATTGATGTTTAATTTTAAATTGTAGTTTTCTATAAACTAAAAAAAGACATGTTTTTTTGTCGCAGGTAAACTCCATATTGGCAGGATTTTGTCGGTATGATCATATTCAATTATATGATTATTTTAATTTTGTTCTTGTTTTTGTTGGATGTATCTAAAAGTAGACAACCAACTCTCTAGATCTTTAAGCTTTTGAGCTTTATGTATTTACTCGTCAATGTAACTTGTTGATAGGTTATTTAGTTATACAACTTCCCAATCTTTTGGTTGTGTATTAGTTAATTTTGTATTTGTTAAAAGTTGAGTTATATATTTAATAGCAATTAACATTTTATTTTGTGTATATATAGATAAAAGAAAAATATTATTGATTTGCACGAGCGTAAAAAAAAAAGTGTACATGTTTTTTTTTTCAATAACAAAACAACGACAGATATTAAATAACGGACAATTATCGATAAAAAGTAGGTGAAAACTGACATTAAAGATGATGTTCAATGTCGGTTGAACCAACATTGAAGATAGTATTCAATGTCGATTGAAAACTGAATTGAAGATAATTAGCATTGAATTTTGGTCATTTATAATGTCGATTTTCAACTGACATTAAAGACAACCGACATTGAAAACTTTTTATAACATGATCTTCAATGTTGGTTTTCAATCGACATTGTATCCCTATAATGTCAATTTTAAACCGACATTAAAGCCAATTTTGTAGTAGTGAGTGTTCAACTTTAGGAGTTAGGGAGTCTTCTGATCATTGGAAGAATTCTCTTCAGGCTCTCTGTAGTCTAAAATTATGAAACTTTCAAATGAAATAGAACTTCTCTATTTTATAAACTTTTCAAGTGAGTTTGTGGGCTTGAGCTTGGTTGGTCCATAGACATGGCCCTTGGACCCAATTAACTAAATCTTGGGTTTGGTTGACATTTGTACCAAATTAAGTCTATTTTTAGGTTTAATTAGACTTGAGCCCAAATCTTAATACCAAACTAGACCAAAATATTTTATTCGATTCAATGGTCATGACAAAAATACTTGACATCATCGGGATTTGCCAACTTATGTTTTCAATTTCAACTTGGGACAAGTCAACTTTTAATTAGTCCCAAATTTGATGATTTGCAATCTCATCATTAATTTGAGAAATGACATGATGATTTGTGATTATTCTAGAACTACTCATTCAACACTCATTTCTTATGAGGAATTGTTTGAAGCTTTTGAAAGTATCCAAAATGACTTAGAAAAACTCTGTTCCAAATATGTTGTGCTTAAGAAGAAATACAACATTGACTAGTGAAAATAAATTTTACTTGATGATATTGCTTGCTCTACATAAAATAAATATGTTTTGCAAATCGAAAAGAATTGAACGTCTCTTGTGACCTATGAAGCACAAATACTTTATGTGAAGCAAAGAATCAGTATCAGACATGTATCAGATGCCGATACTTCTAGATACGTATCTGACACGTGATTTGACATATCTATATTTTCAGATACTTTCCAGATACGTATCTGATACGCGATTTGACGTATCTATTTCTATGCGTACTTTTTTTAAAAAAAAACAAAAGACAAGTAACTCATCTAATCTTTCCCAATCTAAAATTAGGGAACCTATTCAAAAAGCTCAATACTCGAGTCCAAAACTAAAAGAAAAAATAAATAAATAACGGACCAAACCCTAGACTAAGAATCATATAATCTCCATCTTCACATTTGAGTCCCCACAAAGTTCACCAAAATATAAAACATTTGGATATCTTCAACAATTCAATGAAGAAGTTCTTCGTTTATCTTCATACTTCTCCCTCTAATCTTCTTCTTCTTCTTCGTAATATGATTCACTTTTCTATTGTATTTTATTAACTATTGTACTTCAACATCTTAGATGTTGCTTTTTTTGTATTGTATTCTAGTGTTTGTATTCTATTTTGTGCTATTGTTATTAACTTGTATGCTAAATTTATCTATATCCTATATTTTCTTAAAGAAAAAAAAGTATCTTCAACGTATTAGTATTCTCATTTTTTATAAATATATATATTAAAAAAATGACGTATTTGTATCTTAGTTTTTTAGAAATTGATGAATCATCGTATCCGATCGTATCTGTATCGTGTACCGTATCTGTATCTGTGCTTCATTGCTTGTGACAAACGTGTTTGTGATTGTGAGGAGAAAAATTCTTTGCTTGATAAAGTTAGATTTTTTAGCATGATGCTTCTGAAAAAGATAATTGGTTATATTGCTTAAGGAAAAAGATAATTTGAAGTAGGCTACCTTTATGGTGATAAGAGAAGTTTAGGTTATATTGATGAATACTCTACTCCTTTAAATTCTAAAATTATATTTATTAAAACATCTTCTATCATGTTTAAGCTTAATATGCCGAATAGTGTGTTTAATTGTGCTAAACAAGTTTTATGCCTATATGTCATGATTGTGGTGTTTTGAAGGTCATATTAGAACTAAGTGATTTAACTTGAAGTATGCTCACACTACTTTAAGAAGATAATTTTCCCAAAAAGCAAAGTTTTACAATACTCCCAAGAAAGAATTTCTCCAAGAAAAGTAATGTGCATAAATTTGTTGTAAGAGATAAATCATTGCATAATGTTGTTTGTTTTGTAGCAAGTATGGATATAAAATTTATTCTTGTTACTTGTTTAGATTCATTGTTTTTATTGTCAATGTAAAAATGAAATGGATTTCCTACAGAGTTCATTTGATACCGTTCTCATTTCTTATTTCTTATTTCTGTTTCTCAATTTTTAAGAAACTGACATGTTTGATAATCGTTCATATTTCTTGTTTCTAAAATTTGAGAAATATTTTAAAAATAGAACCAAATTTGAAGAAGTACCAAAAGTAGTTTCTCATTGTTGTATTCCATATATTTAATTTCGTTTCTTAATAGATAAAAAATTGGTTTGGCTTGTTGGCAAGGAAGCGCGCCCAAGGTTATCTCTAACATTTTTTAATTGTGAGTTTGAATCCTACCTAAGGCAATACCATTTCATTTTCTTTTCTATATTAATTTGGCTATATATATTTTTTTTGTTCTTTATTAATATTTTTATATTTATATGTTTAACTTAATTTTGAATACTTAGATTTCTATATTATTTTGACTTTAAAATTTGAAATTTTCACTATTATGTTTAATTATTTTTTGAATTTTGACTTTTAAATTTTACAATATACATGTGTTCACACAAGGTTTCCGAAGAAACGTATTTCGTAGAGTTGATGTTGATTTGATGTGATGTGGTTTGATCTCTAGTACTTAATCCTCTGATTCTCTCTCAGTTGAATGGATGTGTTTGACTTAAAGAAGAAAGACATCTAACGTTCTTGAAGCAGAAGTCTTGGAAGAGTCTTTGTGTCTTCAAGGGTCTTCTGTCTTCTAGGAGTGCAACTTCAGGAGTCTCGAGAGTTTTCTATGAATTCTCCCTAGCCTCTCTGAATGTAAAATTCCTAACCCTTGAAATGAGAAGAATTCTTCTATTTATAAGACTCTTTGATGGGCTTCATGGGCTTGGGCTAGCTAGCACATGGGTTTAGTTGGCCCATGAGTTTGGGCCTGATTGACCCATGCATTTAATGGGCCTGTAGATTTGGGTCTAGCCCTTAGGCCCAATTATTTGGATCTGGGCCTACTTTGGTATTTAGGCCTCATTAAGCCCAATTTTGGGCTCAACTGGACTTTTATCCAAATAATTATATTAGATTGGGCTAAATTAATCTTACTCGATTCAACGGTCATGATGCGTGACGTCACCAAAATTTGTCTTCAACTTCAATTTGGGACACGTGTCAACTCCTAATTAGTCTAAATTTACTGATTTAAAATTTCGTCATTAATTTAGTAAATGACGTGATAACTTGTGATTGGTCCAAAATTTGTCATTCAAACAACATGTTTATATATTATTTTAAATTTAAATTTTTTATTTTTAGTATATACAAAATCAATGAGAAATAATATTGCAAATAAAATTTTACCAATATGTGATTGATAGAAACCGTTGTATTATTTTTCTTAATTTTACATCGGAACATATGTGTATTCTATAATGTAAATATTTAATAATTATTTTTTACATTTTAATGTATGAGATATATTTTGTATGTTATATAATTATATTATATTTAAACTATAAATATGAGAAAATGTATGGGAAGAAAATATAAGAAATGAGAAACAAGAAATGATTATCAAACAAGTTTTTTTTTTTTTTTTTTTGTTCATTTTTTCAATAAACAAAGAAACAAAAATAGTTACCAAACATATTCTTGTTTCCAGTTCTTAAAACATAAAAAAAAAAAAAAAAAAAAAAAAAAAGGCAAGAAACAAGAAACAAAAATGGGAAATGGGAACGTTAACAGACCTTAAGTTTGTAAATGCTAATACTCTTGGACACACACAAATATGGATACCAAGAATCAATGACCCATTTTTAAATATAAACAATAACTAAAAATATCTACACTTTATAGCAAAAAGTTTCAAAAGTACAAAGCACTTTTGGACTTTTGGAACTTTTTTATATAAAGTTTAAATATTTTTTTAGATTTTTCTATTTATAAGAATTTCCCAAGAATCAAACTTGAAATTTTTTTATTCGTAGGTTTGTTTGAAAGCTCCCAAGAAAAATAAATGGTATTTGAATAGTGGTTGCTCAAGGCACATGTTGGGAGACAATTCCAAGTTTATCTCTTTCTCCAAAAAAGGATGGAGACATAGTAACTTTAGGTAATGGCTATACATTTTCTGTTAATTTTGTGACAACAAGAAAGGTAAATTATTGGTAAGAGTATAATATAGGAAATGACTATTCTATTTTGATTGAAAATGTGTTTTTAGTTGATAGTTTAAAGCATGATTTACTTTGTATTAGTCAATTGCCTAATAAAGGATTTCGAATTGTATTTGACAAAAATAATTACATTATTGAAAATGTTGGTGATAGAAAAGTTTTGTTTGTTGATAATAGGGATGGAAATATATATACATTACTGATTTGAATGATTTCCCTATTAGTGATAAATGTCTTTCGGCTTTACATGATGATTCTTGGTTATGACATAGAAGACTGGGACATGCTAGACTACATTTAATTTCAAATATTTCTAAGAATTCGTTGGTTAGATGTTACCCCAAATTAAATATGAAAATGATAAAGTTTGTGATGTTTGTCAAATGAATAAACAAACTACGTTCTCTTTCAAATCTAAAAATGTGATCTCTACTGTCATGGACTTATTTAACCCTTCTAGAATTGCAAGCTTTGGAGGGAATTATTATGCCTGATAGAGTATATTAACATGTAGCGGAGAAAATCAGAATCAATAAACACTCTAATTATATTTAATTTGAGTTTAAAACATGCTTCAAAGTAACTATTACAGAAGAGGGTTTGTTGAACACAATACCTTTGATGAAACCTCTTCAACACCAGTTGCGTTCCACATAAATGTGCTTCAATCTATACCCAGACCACCATGAAGATCTTCTCTACTATTCTCTTGCAAGGATTTTGTGGTGGAAGCACTAAATTGAGTTGGATTTAATGAAGATATGAAGAGGGTTTGAAAGGTTTTCGATTTCTGCAGAGTTCTTGAAAGCTTCATCTCATTATTCAACTCAGTACTTTAATTTACAAAGCTTTCATCATGCATATTCATAGTTTTCATGAAAGCTAGCTCCTACTTCATGGAGAAAATGGAATTGGATGAATAAGGTGCTTTACACCATAGTGGAGATTTCAATTATTTAATTGTAAATAAAACTAACTAATTAAACCTTTTAATTAATTTTGTTAATTTAATGTATGATATTGAATTAATAAAAAACCCAATTCCACTATAATGTAATTAATTTTATACAATTAATATTTTAAACATATTTTCAACATTAATCGATTCTCCAATTTCGTTCAATTTCGATAAAATTAAACATTTCAATTGTATCGAATACAATAAATAGAAACCCTAATTGAATTTGAACATTTCAAATTCTAAACCTAATTTCAAATCTCATCAAGATTACTCAATTTACTAATCCAAATTACAAACTAGTAGAGAGACCTTATAGAGCTTCAACAATTTGTAATAAATTGGTTAAACTCTTAAACCAAATTAATCACTATTCCTTAACTACCAAGACATTCCACTATAGCTCGATAGTTGCACTCTTCTCACTGTAAATATATTTCGTTCCATTTTAACCATAATCAGTAAATCAATCCTTCACAAGTCGTTCGTATTTACAGTTGGGTCAAAGATTACTGTTTTACCCCTGTAAATACATATTGCTCTTTAAGCTCTTACTAATCCTCCATTGAACAATTGATTTATAATCTAACTTATAAATCATAACCCTCTCTTCCATGAGAGAGCGGGGCCCCATTGTTCAAGACAAGGCATCAACGCTTAAGAGAACAACCCATCTGCTAACCCTAAACCGGGTAGGAGTGAATTTCATATTGCAAAGTTTTGTCCCCAGCTATCTATCTGGTCTTATGAAGGAAATTAGACATGAGGATATCCATGAGCAACGGAATGATCGTTCCAAATTACATTTGTATTTGAACATAAACAATTACAATCAAGAAATGGAAACTAACTGGTCATGCACAATACGAAATTATAGCATGCTTTCAACAAGATCAAGGAAAAGATTATCCTACCTTTGAAGACTCATCTTCAAACACCCTTGATCTCAAACGCTCGTACTATCAGCAAGACAACAATCACGAACGCTTGAATGCTACAACCGCAACACAGCATGATCACAGCAACCATGAACACAATGATCTCCAAGATCACGAACACAGTGAACGACCTCCAAATACCTCAACTTCAGTCAAGTTGAGTACGACTCCACCACAAGGGCTACATTGGTATTTTCGATGTGAGAATCCAAAAGTGTGGGCTCTGTATGGACTTAGATAGAGGAAGAGACCGGAGGAAGAACAATCATGTAAACGATTGAGCAAGTGGGAGATGATAAAGATCTAACGTATAGACGATGCCCAATCGTTTAGAAAAAGCTCCGCGATCATTTAGCTAGTGGCCAGTTGAGTGAACTATCGTGTAGTGTCATTCCATGATTTCTTAGTCTCTCTACAGCTATCGTTTAGTGAATCTAATCCATTTGAAAGCCAACCGTGAGTGATTTTTTAGAATGGAAACTCTTTTTTAACAACTACTAAATTTAGTAAAATATTTTTTCTTTTATCTCACGGTTACCATGAAACCACCAATAACCTTCCACTTAATTGGTTATTAGAAAAAAAATATAACTATTCAATAATTAATATTATTATAAATATATGATAACCAACTTACCATACTATATTTATAACGTATAGTTTTAATATTTCATCTCATGAAACATATAAACCATAGTTCTTTTTCTATTTCATGGTACTTAATGTGAATCTCATTTACATTAATCCTCCAATTGATTTATCTCATACATCATACCGATCATATCATATATAATCAAATTACCTCTTGTCAATTTGAACATTTCAAATCAACTCCAAGAACTGATTCTCAACTTGAATTCATTGAGCTACCAAGGGGACCTTATGGATCTATAACTCGAAACTCCAACGGTACGTGAATAACTGACTAAACTAAAGAGTCATGGGATCTACCATCCATTAACTGTCAGGCACTTCACTAAAGACCGATAACTAAACTCTCCCTGCTACAGATATATTATGTGTCTATATCAACCAATCAACAGTGCGATAACCCTTCACAGATTACTCGTAAGTACAACTTGGCCAATAACTGTTATGCCTCTATAGTTACATCTAACTCCTTAAGTACCACTAATCCCCCTAATGAACAGAAGTCATAGTCCTACTATGACTAAGTTCTCTCTTCCAAAGAGAAGCTGTGGCCACTATGTTCAAGACCCGGAAGCAGCCCATAAGGGAGCAATCTATCTATTTACCCCTGGTTCGGGGAAGGAGTGAATTCCATCTTGTGTAACTGAGTTCCTAGCTCCCAAATCAGACAAATCCTAAAAAAGGTACGCATGTTGAGTTGGCAATCTAGCCACTCTCACCCATACTAATCAAATGACCGCCCTCAAAAGTAAGAGTTCCCAAAACACACAAGATTGAGATCACGTCACCTATGGTCGTTTAGGTGAGATGTAAGTCTCCAGTATCAACGGCGTTATATATAGAGACTAGTCATCTCATGGTCTGGTCTTATACAAAACTCCTTGTATAGGACATCCCCGCTCGCATGTCTCCACATAAAGGGTCAGGATCTACCATCTGTAGTAGTTCACAATACTTGCAAACCTCTACAAAGCGAGGTCATATCCATAGTGTCACCAGGATCTGATATTCCTCCTTTATTCTTATACTACAGACCTTTTTAGGTTATCACTTAAGGCATGATCCACTTGTATATTCATATACATGCTTAAGTTTTCATACAATAACTATGAAGCTTTGTTTATTGGATATGAGTAAATAACAGATAAAATAACTCTTATTTTATTCATAACAATGTGTACATAATACAAACTACAAGACTCCGGGAGAATTAAGACACCAATCTCAACAAATCTTCTACTTGTCCTAATGCCTCGGAGACTAATGTACAATAAGATAAATAAATTTACAATATACAATAAACTAGGGCATACCCCAGTCATTCCCACTTGCCTTAGACAAGATGTCGCATGTCCCGCAGACCCAGACTCTCTAGGTGACCCTCGAACACTTTAGTGTTAAGAGCCTTTGTAAACAGATCAGCCAGGTTGTGCTCTGATGCGATCTTCGTGACTATCACATCACCACGATGCACAATCTCCCTAATCAAGTGGTATTTTGTTCGATATGCTTGCCTCGACGATGACTCCGAAATTCCTTCGAATTTGCCACAACCCAGCTGTTATAACAATAAAAAGTGATTGAAAAATCTATATTTGGAACAACTTCCAAAACTGTAAGGAGTTTCCTCAGCCAAATAGCCTCCTTAGGGCTTCACAAGCGGCTACGTTTCGGCTTCCATAGTGGAGTCTGCGTGCATCCTTGCTGATGCTTCGCCACACTACAGCCTCTCCATTTAGAGTGAACACTGACCCCGATGTCGATTTACGAGAATCTCTATCGATCTGAAAGTCAGAGTCTGTGTATTCTGTAAGGATTAGATCCTCTTCTCCATACACGAGCATGTAGTTCCTCGTTCTCCGAAGATACTTAAGGATCGTCTTGACCGCCTCCAGTTATCAAACCTTGAATTGGACTGATACTAACTTTATAATCCCTACTGCATAGTAAATGTTGGGTCTGGTACACAACATTGCATACATTAAGCTTCCAACAACTGAAGCATAGGAAATTTGTCTCATGCCCGAAAGGTAATAAACTCCGCTTGGAATCCTGCATCCTGTACCTTATCAACATTTGATCGATGTACGATGCTTGAGACAAGGCTAACCTCTTGTTCTTACGATCCCGAATGATCTGGATCCCTAGAACATACTGTGCCTCATCCAAATCTATCATTTGAAACTGGGCAGCTAGCCACTTCTTATTGTCAGTCAAAAACCCTACATCATTCTCAATGTAGGATATCATCCACATACAGTACCAGGAAAGCTACTGAGCTATTGATGATCTTCTTATAAATACAAGGCTCATCAACATTCTGATCAAAGACAAACGATTTGACCGCACTATCAAATCTAATGTTCCACGATCTAGATGTTTGTTTCAGCCCATAAATGAACCTATTAAGCTTGCAAACTTTTTGCTCTTGATCTGGAACTACGAACCCCTCTAGTTGAGCCATGTAGATGGTCTCCTCAAGATTACCATTAAGAAAGGCAGTCTTGATGTCCATTTGTCATATCTCACAATCATAAAATGTGGCTATGGACAAGAGAATCCTAATAGACTTGAGCATGACAACAGGTGAGAAAGTTTCCTCATAGACCACTCTCTTAACCTGGGTATAACCCTTTGCCACGAGTCAAGCCTTAAAGGTTTGCACCTTTCCATCTACACCTCACTTTCGCTTATAGATCCACTTACACCTTATAGGTCTTATCCCATCAGGCAGATCCATAAGCTCCCAGATGTTATTGAAGTACATAGACTCCATTTCCTGGTTCTTGGCCTTAATCCACTCATCCTTGTCAACATCCTCCATCACTTGTTTAAAAGAAAATGGATCCTCGACCTCATCATTAGAAATGACGTTTTGGGCTTCAATCAATCCCATGTAGCGACCTGGTGGGTTCATAACCCTCCCACTACGTCGAGGCAGTCTCAATTCTTGAGCTGGTAGACGAGATGTATTGACCTCAACAACTCTTATTGATCTGTCAGTCTGTTCAATAACTCCTGTTGAACCCTCAATAGTCTCAGTCTCACTAGAAATCTCACGTAAAACAAGCTTATTTCATGGTTTATGATCCTTTATGTGGTCTTCTTCCAAGAAGATAGCATTTATAGAAACAAATATTTTGTTCTCATTCGAATCATAGAAGTATCCACCCCTCATTTCCCTGGGGTAGCCTACAAAAAGGCAAACTTTCGAACACAGTTCCAACTTCTTCGAGTTAGTCACAAGCACATGGGCCGGACACCCCCAAATCCGGAAGTGGCATAAACTACCTTTACGACCTCTCCACAACTCAAAAGGTGTTTTAGAAACACTTTTCGAGGGAATGTTGTTCACAATGTAACATGTAGTCTCCACTGAAAACGAGTCTAGAAGATGAGCATAACTCATCATAGATCGAACCATGTTCAACAAGATTCTGTTTCTCCTTTCCGATACACCATTCTGCTGAGGTGTACCTTGGGCCGAGAGTTAGGACGTAATGCCATTCTATCAGATAATTATGGAATTGGAGGTTCATATACTCTCTATCACGATCAGTTCGTAGTGTTTTTATCTTTTAACCTAATAAGTTTTCAACTTCAGCCTTATACTCCATGAACTTGTCAAGGGCTTCAGACTTACGTTGTATTAGGTAAAGATACCCGTACCTTGAATAATCATCTATGAACTAGATGAAATATTCATACCCACCTTGAACCCTAACACTCATCGGACCACAGAGGTCTAAATTACAGGTTCCAAGGCTTCCTTGGCTCTGTAATCTTTTCCAGTAAAAGGTTGATTAGTCATCTTGCCTTCGAGGCATGATTCACACACCACAAGGAGTTTTCTTCTAAACACTTTAGAAGTCCACTTTTCACCAATTGCTCAATCCTATTGAGGTTGATGTGACTTATCCTTAGATGCCAAAGATGGGCGATTTCCTTAGCATAAACCTTCGGTCTTTTAGCTGTTGTCGTTGTACTAAAAATTTCAGTATTAAACAAAGTTTTTATGACTAACGGCCTTAGTACATATAAGTTACTTTCCATTGAACCAAAATCAATCTTCATCCCATTCTTGAAAATAAACACTTTAATCTCAGAAAAGGAGACGGTATAACCTTGTTTAATGAGACAAGTGTAGGATTGTATCAAATGCAGCGGAAGAACAAGGATCACCTAAGCACTAATTTTGGCATAATATAAAATGGGTTTCAAGACATACTTCTTGAAGAATTTCTTCAAATCTCTATCTCGTGCTGTAATCTTCTCCATATCTTGTTGTAGACTACCTCAAGATCTTTCCTACTATTCTCTTTGTGCTCTAGATTGAGTTGTGGGAATCAAAACAAACTTGAATTAAAGGATGAAGGAGAAAAGCTCACTGTTGCAACAAGGTTTAAGAACCTTTCTTCAAACCAGTTTTTCTCTCAAAAACCTTTTGATTACATGCCCGATTTTCACTCCAGTCTTCTCATTATATTGCAGATAAACATGCAAAGAGAAGAGTTCCATGTGTTTCAGTTCATGCTTGGAGAAGACAAGGCCAAATGGTTGCTTCATGAGTGAGCTAGTTAAATGATGGATAATGGAAAAATCCATTTTTCCATTTAAATGTGTTTTTGTTTTCTTTTTCTTTTATTAAAACAAAATTTTGTTTTAAAAAATATTTTTTTTTTAAATGAAAAAAAATAATTAATTTCATAAATTAATTAATTAATAAATAACTTAATTCATTTAATTCAAATATTAAATTAATTTAAACACTATCCATCTTTATATATATTTATCATATTTAAATATATAAATTTTCTTATACCGTTAATTTTAAAATTAAACATAATTATATCTCATATAATTCTAATTCCTTAATTCTAATTTAAACGTTTCAAATTAACTTATCACGATATCTATTTATCGTGATAAGTAAATTGTCATGTTTTTATCAAGATTCAAATTAAATCAAAATTTTAGCTCAAAATTTTAGTATATTTCAATTTTTACATTGGTGAGAGTTGGATGCGAACCAAATTATTGATTTGAATTCAAATTATAGTCAAAATCAAATTTTTTGAAGACAAAATTTGGCATATTCCAAAGATTATGTCAAATCCAAATTGGAATGAGACAAAATACTATTCGGTACCAATAAAATTTTATCCAATGTTGAAACTTTTATATAACTTAAGTGTTTGCCTTAAATGAAAATATAGGTGCATTCGAGCTTCACCAAAATCAAGGTTGAAACAAAGAGAAAGACGAACTCGAAATTCTACTCCAAATCAAAATTGAAGCAAAGAGAAAGAAAAGTCAAAATTTATATTCAAATTTGCATGAAGAATTGAGATTATTCCGAACTAAAAAGAAAATTGTTAAAATTTGGGGATACTACTCAAAGTTCAATTTGCAATTAAGTGAGAATAATTCTAATTTAGTTTCAAATTAGAGTTTACTCAGGAATAAGAAAGTCAGAGACTGAAATTCATTTTTGTTTATTTGGCGAAAAATGTGTCAAGCAAACAAAATTTCAAATTAAAATTTTGAGCTAAATTCTCATATTTTGATCATGATGATGCATCAAATTAAAAGAGTCAAAATCATATTTTGATTTCAAATTACATTTTTCGAGATTCATCCACCCATTATTGTGCCTAATATCTCAAAAGAGGCATTTGTTGAATGAGAAATTTTGGACCAATAAAAAACTGTACCATCATTCACTAAATTAATGATAAAATTTCAAATCATCAAATTTGGACCAACAAGGAGGTGTCATGTCACACCCCGCCCAGAGCCCGCCTTCTGAGCCCAAGGTGAGGACTGATATTAACTGATAATACTTTGGCTAATCTACTAGTTTCTTTTACTATGTCTACAGCGGAAAAATATTACATGTTTTTATTAGAAACTCGTTTACAAATTCAGGTTACATTTACATGAAACCCTATCCCGACAACCAATCTCATTTTCATACTTTTCTAAACTTGTAGCAGACCTTAACCAACACCATAATCTGGACTCGTCAACTACCTGCAAGATAAGCACAAAGAAAACCATGAGTTTTACAAACTTAGTGAGTGTAACACAAATACAAATCTTCCACAAATAAAATCATGAAGTTCCCAAGCGAACCTCCACCATATCATGAAGTTTCAAAAAACCTACACATACGGTAGATAGTTAACATATCATAATTACAATAAAAAATATGTGCACATAGTTCCCCTTTCATGGGCTCGGAGGCTAGGCCATCGGCCCTCTGACCATCCTAATTTCAAATTTTTTCCGTCCCACAGACTCAGGCACTAGACTCCTCGGTTTCCAAACTCTGTCAGATTCTATTTTGGGCTCAGGTTCTAGGTCCTTAGACCTGACTATCCAATGTCATACATTTCTCATAGCATAACCTATAGCATATTAATTCACAATATGATCAAAAGAACAAAGGAAGAAACCAATCTCACAGTGAGTTGTTGAGAACTTCTTCGCAGTTCACTTGGTTTCCCTTGTTCCACCGTTGGATCCTATTTCATGTTTAACTTAGATTACTAACGTTTTGGCCTTATCTCAAGATATTCCCTTCTTCAAAATTTGTGGAATGTCTTAACTATAATTCTTAAAGTTTCGCCTTCAAATTCTTTGGCAAAGTTTGGGTCGAACGTTTATTTCTTTTGGCTCGACTGTCTCCTTACTGGTGAGCCAATCTCGGTTTTTCTTTATTTTGACAAACTTAACATTAGAATTTTGTTGAGGCATCCCTCACGCTTAAACTAAACTTAATTTAGAAGCTTTTGGTTTAAGAATCACCTGATTTGCACGAGTAGTTTGGAAGAACTTCTTGTTTGAAGTTAGTCTATGCATCTGTCCGTACAGTTCTACTCCCTTTGCACCTTTGCTTGCACTTTCAACCGAAACTTACTTTTCCTTCTCTTATTTTTCCCTCTCTTGTGATCTTTTTAAGTACTTATTGATGTGTAGGTCGAAGTGAGGCATTTCCCCTTTTTATAGGCACTCAACACTCTTCTTTTTCCGACACTCCTCCCTTGGCCATATCCAAGTGTTTTCCTTAGCATCTACCAACTTCCAGCCTTTCTCACCTCCTGTTGAGGGTGTCTTCACCTCACACCAAATCACAAACGTTTTATCAACGCTATAAGTGTCTTTCTCCATAGCAAGCGTGAGACTTAACTTTGCATGTCTACTCGTGCACCTACCTCATTTTTTTAAGGCCTAAGACTCTTCTTAGCAAGCCACATGTCTGATGACGTCCTCCATATGCGTTCATCAATCAATATATGTTTAACTAGGATGATGACAACACCCCTTTTCAATGCATTCTACTAGCCTCGGATATCATGCCTAGTATGCATCAATGCATAGTATACATCAACGCATAGCAACCCTTGCTCCACTTGGTTTTAATCACACATCATCGCATCTTCTACAACGCAACCAACTCACTTACTTTTTCACCGTAAGCCTTAACAATTGCAAGAGCAAACCACTATGCGTCCATCTCTAGCTCTTCCCATCGTATGGCCTATGCTTAGCAAATTCGCCGTGTCCAACGTATCATCGTGCATGCCTTCGTCTACTTCCAATGCATAGCACGGTCGCATGGCATCAATGCATAGGACGGTCGCATGGTATCAATGCATAGGACGGTCGCATGGTATCAACAACATATCTTTTACCGTAAACCATCGGCTGCCTAGCCCATCGCATCCATCGCATCCAACGCGACCATCATGTCCGCCTCTATCGCCGCATGCCACCCTCCAGGGCATGCCTCGTACCACGTCATCGCACACCTCGCGTCACCGCATGCCCTTACACGCCTGCCCTCGCGCACCACAACTTCCAACACATCTCTTTCAGCTGCATGCCTTCAGCCGTATGGATGCATATCCTCGTGTCCAAGCCATCCAACACAACCGTCGAACTCTATGCGTTGATCTAACCTCCAAGAGCAGCGGCTGCCGCATGCGTTATTCTTAGCCCTACTATACCTCTCCATTTGCCCAAGTAATCTATCAATTTTATGGTTAATGCATGACAATACCTAGTCCAACACTTAGTTATTTTCACAACATGGTTTATACTTAGCCACATCTCCACTATGGTTATTTCCAAAGTACTTAAATTCTTTTCATCACTTAGGGATTTCCTACTCTTGTCCTAGAATTTAACTTTTAGTTAATTTCTTTTATTTTCTGCTACAAAAGGAAAATGGGCTCTTTGAGATTGAAGTCCTTCGAAGATACAAGCATTCTGAAGATAGACTGAGATCCTTTGATGCAAGCATCCTGAAGACTGAAGTCCTTTGAAGATACAAACACTCTGAAGACTAAAGTTCTTTTGATAAAAGTAATTCTACATTTAGAGAGTCCAAAGAGAATTCATCAACAAGAAGAAGACTCCCAAGACTCCTAAAGTTGCACTCTTAGAAGATAGAAGATCCTTAAAGACTGAAGTCCTTCAGAGATACAAGTATTCTTCCAAGACTTCAACTCCACGATCATCACGTGCTTCGCTTCCTCAAATCAAGTGTACGTATTCAACTGAGAGAGAATCAGAGGATCAAGTATTAGAGATCGACCACATCGCATCAAATCAACTTCAACATCAACACCAAATTAAGTTCAACTCCACGAAACAAGTTTCTCTGAAAGACTCGTGCAACACTAATCATCCAAGAAGTCAACAAGCCAAAGGCTGAATACTAATCCTCCAAGAAGATCAACAAGCCAACGTGATCATCCTAGAAGTATCAAAGCAAAAGTCGATCATCCAAGAAGATCAACAAGCCCAAAGGCCGATCCTCAAGAAGATCAACAAGCCAGGACATTCATCCAAGAAGATCATCAAGCCCAAAGGCAATCATCCAGATCATCAAGCCCAAAGGCTGATTCATCCAAAAAGATCAACAAGCCCAAAGGCTGATACCCAAGAAGATCAACAAGCCCAAAGGTCGATTAACAAGAAGATCAACAAGTCCAAAGGCGATGTTCAAGAAGATCAACTAGCTTAAAGTTTATGTTTTATTTCGCAAGCATTAAATATTGTGTATTAGAGATTGTACTCACTTTCCACAAAATTAATACAAATACAAAGTTCAAGTTCCACGAAATAAATTTCTCTTGAAATCTCGTGCGACAGTAGCATCGATCGAAAACATATTCACAGACTTCTGTGTATTTTTTGGCCGGAAAAAGATGAAGTTCCACCCAAACCACATGTAAGTTAGAGAGAAAATAGGAGAGGGAAGTTATTTAATAACTCCTCCCTTCCATTTAAATTCCATTTTAACTAAATTTTATTTAAATAATAATATAATAATAATTTATTATATAACTATATGTTATATAAATATAACACATAATATACAGTTTATATTATATCAAGTACAATATAATCTATATTCGTATTTCTTCATATAATTTATGGTATTTAATATAAATCAAATTTACATTAATTTAATTATATGAATTTATCTATATAATCAATGTTTGAATCATATTCAAATATTTATTTCTCTCAAATAAACTTTATATGATAAATGTAACAAAAATATTATATTAATTAATCATGTAATTAATTTATATAATTATACCATATATATTAATTTCCTAAATTAATTTGAACAATTCAAATGAATCCAAAATTAATTTGATTCGCAATTACCCAATTAAGCTACAAAGGAGACCTTATGGACCTATAGTTTGAAGTTCCAATAGTACTTGATCAATTAATTAAACTTTTAATTTAAATTAATCAATTTTCATTAATTGTCAATCACTCCACTAAAGGCCTAAAACTGCACTTTCGCACTACAGATATATTTCTTCCATTAGTATGTCCAATCAACAGTGATAACCATTCACAAATTACTTGTAAGTACATTGGGTCAAATTACCATTTTTTCATGCTTAGTTAAATCTAACTTCTTAAGTACCACTGATTTTCTTAATGTAATATGTCATAGTCCAACTATTGATAAGAACCCCTTTGGCCAAGAAAGGTGTGGCGCCATAGTGTCCCCAGGTTAAGATAACCCAACCTATTTATACTATAGACCATTTTGACTATATTAATCGAACTTGATCTCACTTATATGTCTAAACTTTTATCCACTTTTGGCTATATATAGTTCAAGTTATTCATGCTTAGTCAAGGGTTCTTAATTTATTGGATTTAGGGTTAAAAGGTGCAATTCACATATTCAATAACTTTTTTATTGAATAGCCTCAATAACGACTTTATTGTCAAATAGAAAGGCCACCCCTTTTGAAGTGGAGAATGTGGATTGCAAGTCTGCTTTTCAAGCATGCAGTATTCCTTACACATCAATGGTTAGCCCCGTGGATGCTCAAACCTACTAGAGGCAATGATCAGGTGACCGCCTTCCCTCTTTTATTTTTGTTACTGCCAATGGATTATATTCAGCGGATTATTGCATAAATTTTGTACAATAGGAGCAGATCAAAGGGGTCCTTTTTATTTGAGAAATGACATCTCACTCATTTTTCTTTGTGCACGACGTAGTAGATTTTTGTAAAAGATAATGATGCTATTTGATGAATGTTTATTACAATATTAAGGCATTTTGAATTGGAGTTTGGCTTGAGCATAAATTTAGAGAATCTACCATCTTGGCCATTAATTGTGAATAATGATCATGCTGAAGATGTGCCTATATGGGGTATAAAGCATCGGTTCGTGCCTATATGGGGTATAAAGCATCGGTTCTTGCCAATCAGTTATTTGGGAATCTATTCGTTGGTAAGCCTCATACTACTTCCTTTTAGAGAAATATGTCTTAAAATTACAAAAGAAGTTGAGTACTCTTATATTTCCAAAGGGGAGAAGACACACCCTCATACAATCTACGAACAAGCCTTCTGATGGTATCTATTTTTAAAGATCCTAAATCAGTATAGAAAAATGTTGAGAAGAATTGGAGAAACTTTTTATGGAAGACAACAACGGAGGCCATAACTCACACTTAATAAGGTTGGTCAACCATCACTCTCCAAAAGAAAAAGGTGCGCATGGAATTTACAACATGGAGGACACACAACTTTGCCTTGCTTTGCAAATGGCTTTGGTGTCCCACAATAAAACAGCCCGCTTTGGAAGAGAATGATCTTATCCAAATACATGCATACGTACAATGGTGAAGATTTCTATTGTCGGTAAACACAACAGCTTGAAATCTCCTTCGCACTCCATTGTAAAGGCATTGAGTGCTTTGATGCTAATATTTCTTGGAAGATTACAGTGCTGAAATATATTCTTTTGGAACACTAGAATTTTGGGCTTTAATATCGGTTGTAAAAAGTGAAACTGGTATAATGTTGGTTTTGTCTTTTTAAAAAAAGTGGATCTTTGATGTTGGTTTAAACCGACATTTAAAGATCCACTTCATTTTTTCCTCATACTTTCTATTTCCCTCCATTTTTTTTTTCATTTCCCTCTTCACTCTCCCCTTATTTTCTTTTTCCTCTCATTCTCACATTTTCACTCACCCACAACCCACGCGAACGAACATCCTCTCGTCCTCTCTATCTCCGTCGTTGACACCTTACTCGACCACAACCAATTTGTCCAGTTCGGCAACTTCCAAACACAGAACGCCTCCATTTTCATCCATTCCTCATCTTCTTTGCCCTAATTTCCCTCTTCACCTTTTTCATTCAACTTCACATATACATCTAATGCAATCAAACTCAATCCGTTCACCTCAGCACTGCTAACATCGAAGGTAGGTTTTTTTTATTGTCTTTCTTGTTGAGGCGGTGTATTCATTTCAATCGTGCAGATCATGAGATTTTTTGTAAAACTGCAGAAGAAAGAGCAAGCTAGAAGAGAGGGCTGCTGAATTGATTGGAGCTCGAGAAGTAAAATTTCGATCAATTTTATAAGTCAACTCAAAATCCTGTAAAGATAGAGGATCTTGAGTTGTTGAAGCTGATTTGGAGCTCTTGAGTGGTTTTTTAAAGCTTCAAAACTTGAGGTTAGTTAGTTTAGAGGTTAATTTGAAGTAATATATGTGAAAACCGAAAACTGAAATGAAATTGCTAATTTGAAGAAATTAAACCTAGTTATTATATTGGAAGCACTAGAAAATTGAGGGGAAAATGGTGGTTGTAGTCGGTTGGAGGTTAAAGAAGACCTCGCACCAGTGGCCTGCTCATGTGCCCACCATACGAATAACTGGATTACCAAAGACAAAGATAAGTTTAGGTTTTCTGAAGGTGGTACACAGGTTTCTTTAAATTCATGTTTTTATGTGCCAGACTTTGTTTAGTTAAAGTATTTATCTGTGTGAAGCTTTGTTTTAAGAATATTTACTTTAGATGAAATTTTTAATCTTCAACTTCGTATAGTTGATGGATACTTTGCATGGGCAGCACAACCAGTTTATAAGCATGAAGTAGTTCTAGAGGAACAATGGGAAGGTAACTATTTATTTTCTTAAGATCACATGTGATGATGTGTTTTAGCCAGTGAAGTTTGGTCTGGATTAGCAATTCTTAGTTAGCAGTGTAAAATTTTACACTCTACACTTATCTCTATTTGTTCTCTTAGTAATACAAAACCATTCTCTTGCAAGCTCTTTTTGTCCTCTTCAAGCTTAGTTGTTTATGACTTTTATTGAGTGGTTTATGTAGTGGAACTTCTTAGGCATTCTTTGTTGCCGAAATTTTTTAAAACATAAGAGTTATAAAGTTAGTTGTAGGTTAAAATATGGTAATGTTCCTTAATTTAGAATTGAAATTTGAGATCATTACAATGACGATTGTCCAACTATGGTAGTTATTTATGGGTTGAGTTCATTTCTTTCGTTATTTAAATTGCTTATATTAACACAACTTATATTGTTTTGTTCATACACTCTCATATGATATAGCTCGAACGAGTATTAGGGAGGTTCTGGATAGAGGATATAAAATTCATCCATAGAATATGATTCACAATCACAACCTTGCACCATTGAATCAATTCGAAGGTGCTGAAATTGGGGTGTTAAAATATTTAGGGCACACATCACTTGTTTCTAATACTATCAATGCTAGTTTTTGGCTTTGATAGTTGTTTTATTATTATTATTTGTGTTGTGTAATATTGATAAGCTCTTGGTATGTTTGCTTATTGGAGGGGAAGTATACATTCTTTTGTGGTTTTGGGAGGAGTTCATGTTAAGGATTGAGTGGTAAAAAAAATGATCTTATATAAAGGGTGTACATAGTCTGGGTTGAGCTGGGTTAGGGTAGTTTTTCGGACCAACCGAAAATTTGGGTTGGCCTTACAATTAACTCTATCGGTTCATTTTAAGGGTCAACCCACCCAACCCAACCCAATTTTTTCGGGTTGGGTCGGGTTGGATCATTGGGTTGACCCATTTTTTTTTCTTTGTTTCCCCTTCCTCTCCTCTCATTGGATCTATTTTTGTTGCTATAGATCGAGAGACTGGGTGAGATATCGCGAGATTGAAAAAATAACAAAAAACACATAATCAGAATAGAATCAAAACCAAAGAACTCAAAATCACTAAAATTAGAGCTTAAAATAAATAAGAATTCGATGGAACGAAAATTGGGAGAAATATAAAGAAGAAGAAGGCAATTAGTAATTATGGACCTTATCAAAAGAAGCTTTCTTCTTGAGAGGAATCAAATGAGATAAAGCACTAATGAGTTGAAGTTAGAAAAATTCTGAGTGAGAGGAAGGTTGTAAGAGACGAGATGGAGATGGAGAGGGAGACCATGGTGAGCGAGCGTGAAACTGAGGAAGGTGGCTAGTAAAGATCTAATGCGGATCAGTGAAGACATGATGCTGATCGATAGAGATTGATGGAGGAATGCTGATGTGAATGACTAAAATTGCAAATTCATTCGAGGGGGAAGGAAGGGGCTGCTTAGCTAGGTTAAACTTAAGGGTAAAGTTTTATATATATATATATATATATATATATATATTCGGGTCAGGTCGAGTTGACCCAACCCTAAAATGGGGTAATTCGAACCCAACCCGAATTTAATATTTTTTAACATTTTTAACCCAACCCAATCCAAAATAAAATCTAACCCAACCCAACCCTTGCGGTTTGGGTGGTTAGTTTACCGGATTTTTTGAACACCCCTACTTATAAATACTTGTATCTAGATATGCTTCATGTATCTGATGCCATTAATTCCTAGTGTCCTTTTAGTTACATGTGCTTTTGTATTGTTTTTATGTGCAATTTTTTAAGAGTCAATGGATATAATTCTCTACATATTTTTGTTATTTTTTCCCCTTAAAATGTTGAATGTACCTTACAACAACTTATGATTCTATGTTAATTCACAAGTTTGTTTTTGTGTATAGCTTTATTTTACAATCTTCATGTTTCTTAGCTTGTTTGGCTATTGAGAGAATGGAAAGTAAATTTTAACTTTTTGTAACACTTTCATGATTTTTTTTTTATAGAGTAGGTGATATTTGGTTAAAATGACTTCAAAGTTCTGCTACCGCATTGAGGGTGGAAAAGTTTACTTTTTGGTTTTTCTTTATGGCTTTTCTTCACATGTTTGCAGACCTTGTTGTTTACTCTATTGGGTTACAATCTTGTTATCCAAACATTTGAATTTGTCATTATTACTTTTATAAATAACATACATTTATTATAACTGTATCAATCTGTAGTACAAGATTGTTCTATGCCCATGTTCTTTTTCTATAGGGGTGTTCAAAATATTTAACTTTTTCCTATATAGTCTTGATCTTGTTGGCCATAGTTTTTCGTAGTTCGGATCTTGGTAATGATGTGGTGGATAATCAAAACTTTTGGGACGTTCTTGTATATTTTTCTTATTGCACTTTATGAAGGCCCTTCTTTAGTTGTTAATTTGTCTTTGCAGAAAGTCACAGTTCAGGAGAAGTTTGGTAGTACGTTAAAGGGCAATAACTTTAGAATTATAACGATTGTGTTTTTTTTTAGAGTCTCTAAGCTAATCTCTCCATTGTGTGGTTCTTATACATGCATTGTATAATATGTAAGTGTCGAGAATTTTAGCGATAGAATATATATTATACTTAGTTGAAACAAAATAATATGCATACAAGATTAAACACTACAAGAATTTTGGACTTTACGTCTTTGTTTTTCAACTGCTACTCAGTTTGTATCTTCTGTTATTTCTTCTGTTGTTTACTAAATTTTTTGCTAGTTTTTCAATTCAAACTTGTTCTTATCTGATTATATTTTGCTAGCTTTATATTTTTATATTATAACCATTCTTAGTTAGCTCTTTGGATATATGTAAACACAGAAGGGGAAATAGGTATTTATGCAAATGTCTTGTTGTGTGACTCTGATTTTATGTCTTTTCTTATCCATTTGCTTGTTCTGTTTGCTGTTTTAATCTTTTTTGGTGGCATTTGAAGAAGCAATATCATTTTCTTCATTGGTGGTGTAGGTTTTTTTTTTTTTTCTCATGGTTACATTTCGGTTTATGGAAGGGGAGCCAAATTTAATAAAAGATTCTAATGGATAACATGCAATAACAATTCAAGCCTTCATGTTGATTGAAGTTGCATCACATTTGTATTCTTCTAATCTCTTCCTCTACCATATACTTTTAATGGTATTGTTTGTGTGTTTTTTTAGGTGTTTGGAAGGGGTGGGGAGGAGATGGATTTCTTGCAACAGCAAGAAATTCACATAAAAATTGTCCTAGTATAGTGCATTTTTGAATGCTTGCAGTTTTAAGCACAGTTTCTTAGTGTTTTCAAGTGAATCTAATGATATGGAAATTCATGTTTGAGAAGTTATAGTGTGCTTATTTCTCTTTGGACCATATTGGATTAGATGTAACACCGTTTATGACTCATGGGAACTATTTATTTGTAGTTTAGATTTCATTTTCATGTACCATAGATCATTTTGACTATTTACTCGAACCCGATCCACTCTTATGTCTCCACATAAAGTTTAAGTACTCATACAATAGTCATGGGTCTTAGTTTATTGGATTTAGACTTTCATACAATTTATGAGATCAATAACAAGTATATTGATAATATAAAATGTTTATCATTTTACAAACTGTGAGTTTTTAAGACATAAAACCCAACAACAAGAAACTGAGATTAAGATCCTCTTAATATGAGAAACTACAAAAACATTATCCAGTAACAAATAACGTTTCTTGTCCAAAAATAACTTCAGCCTGCCTATAGCAACAGCTGAAACAACCTCACCAGTATCGAATCGAAGAGTCATCTCTCCCTGTGGCAACGTTTTCTACGAATTGAATCCTTGGTAAGAGTAACTAACGTGATTAGTAGCACCTGAATCAAGGATCCAGGCAGAATCATCATTCTCTACCAAACACGTCTTTAAGACCAATAAATCATATTTACTGTCTTTAAACATCTTCCTTTTTTGGAGAGTAGTGGGATCAGTATCAGAACCTAAATAAGCTCCAAGTTCTATGTCGGGACGAGTACACAACATTGCATACATCAAACTCCAACTATAGATGCATATGGAATTCGATTCATCTTCTCAACCTCTTGAGGTGTCTTAGGACTCTGCTCCTTAGACAAGTGAATTCCATGCCTGAAAGGTAAAGATCCTTTCTTGGAATTTTGCATTTTATATCTAGATAATATCTTGTCTATATAAGATGCTTGAGATAATGTCAATGTTATGTTCTTGCGATTTTGAATTATTTGGATTCCAAGAACATATTGTGCTTCTCCAAAAACTTTCATTTGGAATTGTGAAGCCAGTCATCTCTTAACGTCAACTAGATATTCTACCTCATTCCCAATGAGTAGAATATCATCAACATATAATACCAAAAAAGTGACAGTTTTGTTGACGATTTTCTTGTAGACAAGGTTTGTCAATATTTTGTTCAAAATCATAAGATTTGATCGCAGCGTCAAACCTCATATTCCAGGATTTAGAAGCTTGTTTTAATCCATAAATGGATCGATTAAGCTTGCAAACTTTTTGCTCTTGACCCTGCTATATAAACCCTTCTGGTTGAGACATATAGATACTCTCTTCAAGATAGCCATTCAGAAAAGCTATCTTGACATCCATTTATCATATTTCATAATCATAAAATGTGGCTATGGACAAGAGTATTCTAATAGACTTTATCATGGCAACTGGAGAGAAGGTTTCTTCAAAATCTAAACCCTCTCTTTGGGTAAACCCTTTTGCCACAAGTCTAGCTTTGAGATCTGTACCTTACCAGCTTGGTCTCATTTTCTCTTGTAGATCCACTTGCAACCGATGGGTTTTACCCCTTCCGGTTGATCTACAAGATCCCAGACATAATTGAAATACATACATTCCATTTCAAAGTCCATGGCTTTAATCCATTGGTCTTTGTCCACATCTTTCATTGCTTGATTAAAAGACAATAGATCCTCTAAACCATCATCTGGTATGATGACTTGAATTTCAGTTAAACCCATGTACTAGTCAGGCTGTTGCACAACCCTCCCACTACGACGAGGAATTCTCAACTCTTGAGAAAGATGTGAAGTATCAGTTTCATCAACAACTCTTGTTGACGAATCTGCTCTATCAACAACTCTTATTGAAGAACCTGCTCGATCAACAACTCTTGTTGATACATTTGTCGTTTCTCTGGATATTTCTTCTATTACTAGCTTAGTGTGAGGTTGATGATTCTTTATATAATCTTCCTCCAGGAAGGTTGCATTTGTCGATACAAATACTTTATCTTTCTGATGATCATAAAAGATACCACCTTTTGTTTCTTTTGAGTAGCCTACAAATAGACATACTTTTGAACGGTGTTCCAGCTTTTTAGGATTCTGCACCAACACATGTGCTAGACAACCCAAATCCTGAAGTGACATAAATTTCCTTTACGTCCCATCCAAAGCTCATAAGGCATTTCAGAAACTCTTTTTGAGGGAACTATGCTCAAAACATACACTGCAGTCTCAACTGCGTGTTCCCAAAAAGAATTTGGTAATTGAGTGTAACTCATCAAGGAACGAACCATGTCCAACAAGGTTCTGTTTCTCCTCTCTGCCACAACATTCTGCTGGGGTGTGTCAGGGGCTGTGAGTTGAGACTGAATTCCATGTTCTATCAAATAGTTCTGGAATTTTGTGTCCATATACTCACCACCCTCGATCCAATCGAAGTGTTTTAATCTTTTTACCTAATTGGTTCTTAACCTTATACTCTTTAAACTTACCATACTATATTTATAATGGTTATCATACTATATTTATAATAATATTGATTATTGGATAATCATATATTTTTCTCTAATAACCAATTGAGTGGGAGGTTATTGGTGGTTTCATGGTAATTGTGAGATAAAAGGAAAACTGTTTTCCTAAATTTAGTAGTTGTTGAAAGAGAGTTTCCATTCTCGGAATTCACTCACGGTTGGCTGTCAAGTGGATTAGATTCACTAAACGACAGCTATAGAGAGACTAAATGATCATGGAATGACACAACATGACAGTTCACTCAACTAGCCATTAGCTAAACGATCGTGGAGCTTTTTCTAAACGATTGGGTATCGTCTATGCGATAGACCTTTGTCATCTTATCCCCAAAATGGAAGGCTTATTGAGCAGTGTTGTTGGACTACTCACACCTATACAGATCAAAGGATAATCTCAAATAAACAGGAGTTCATAGTTAGCTCGGGATTAATATCGAGTTACCCTAGGTCATTGAGTTTGAGATAGTCAGTTTTAACAGTAAACAGTTGTTATAAAGAAAAGTGACTATTTCGAGATCCGTCTTATGCAAACTCATTGCACAGGATCCCCCACTTACATGTCTCTACATGAATGATTTTTGAATCACATCATTTGTATCAGTAAACAAAATGGGTTGCATCCAATAATGTCACCAGGATGAGGTACCCAATCTCATCCGTATACTTATAGACCATTTTGGCTACATACTAAAACTTGATCTACTTTTATGTAGTCACATAAAGTTAAAGTATTCATATTATAGCCATAGATTCGTTTATTGGATTTTCATAAAAGGATGCAATATCAATAATAATTTATTGATTAAAAGACTCAACAACATTTTATTGATAAATAGAATATGCTAACAACATTTATGAATTGCGAGTTTAGGACATTCCCAACAATGTCTTTGTTATAATTGATGATTTTTTCAAATTTACTTGGGTTCTGATAATAAAACATAAGAATGATCACTCTAAAGCTCTATATTTCATCATCATGGCTACTGTAAAGTAGTGTCAAGGTGTCATGGTGAATTTTCTATGGTTTATGTCGTTTACTATTTCGGCGTCGTAGCGCCCTCTTTAGCATCGCGACACTCTTGCCCACTGCTGTAACGTTCTCACAAAGATTGCAAGGCCCTCCCTAACTATGTTCTCCGGTTGCGGTGTCGCACGTAGTGTTGTGCAGCGTCGGGTGCCACTATTTGGGCAAAATGACCTTCTTTCTTTTTTATTTCGGAGTAGTCTTAGCCCCATTTTGACTTTATTGGGCAAATTTTGTCCATTTTCACTCTCTTGAACTCCAAATCTTATGCTTTTGCTCAATTCTTGAAGATCACTAGCAAACAACATCAAATCTAATAATGTTAAGCAAAAAAAACATATTAAATACAATATAAATAATGCATTTTTCAAGTGCATTTGAGCAACAAACAAAATGATTACGAAATAAGGTTAAGATTGATTACATCACCTTCCCTTCAATTGATTATTAATAATTAACAAACTTCTTAATTAATTATAATCATATCACAACTGTAAAAGAAATATTTTTATAATGTTAAGATAAATATCTTTCTAATTGTTTAAACCCCTTCTGCAAGTTCATTTTCAGTGCCTTTTTTTTCGTTCTACGAAGAAAGCGAAGGCACTACAGCTACTTGTGTTTTAGTACCACGCTTCAACAACGTGAACCATTGAATATTCAAAGTTCTATTCTTATAATTGGTTTTCTTATTGTTTTTAAATTGCAAAATTATACTCCATTATAGAAATGACTGAAACTTAATTACTTTAATCCATTGGCTCAAATCTAAAGCAAAAATAAATTAATTAAAAAAATACTAGCAAGTAGTTTATCATCGAGTTGTTATTTTTTTTAATTGTAAACCAAAACAAAAAAGTTGATAGTTTGAGAAATTTAACACCACTGTTAGTTGACATTAGTTGACAGCTAAAAAAAATGTCAACTATAGTAATATATTTTATCATTCCAGTTTAAATCAATTATTGATACTATATGAAACGTTGATAGAAGTCTATTAATATTTTTTTTTGTTTTTTTTTCTATTTTTATAAATAGTTTTGACATTTTTTTTATATGTGAAAATTTTATGTTGTCAATCAAAGAAAAAGAAAGCTTGTTAATTTCACGAACACCACTAAAAACACAATGGGAAATATCTCATATATTTTCATTTATGTCCATAAAATAAAGTTGTGTCCTGAAATTCAAAACTGTCCAAAATGAACAAGTATTGGAAAAACGTGTCCAATGGCAACGAAGCAATGCTTGATTTGAAATGAAGTTTCAAAAAAGGACGAATAAAAGAAGGAAATAATAATGAGAGATTATGAATGTGATGGGGAGTTCAAATAATGGAAGTATTTGTGATATTTTTGCAAGTTGTGTCGAGGGCCATGCATTTTTCTAGGCTCCTTTTCTTTGATTTAACACTTCACTCACGTTTGGCCCAACAACACGACAGCCAAACTTCCAATTACATAACCTTTACTTAATTATAATATTAAACAGGACAAGTTATACCATCCAAAACAATTAATGTATGTTGCCTTATGTGATGGCTTGCCAAATCAATAGGTAAGTTCGCTAACATTTATGTGAAATTAGGCTTGCCCAAGAGTAGGGTTGTGTAACATAGAAAGAAGTCTACTTGTTCATTTTATAGTCAGTCTACGGTTATATAATTAGATAGTCATTCGATCAATTTCAAAGGACAATTAAAGAGGCTCAATCTTGGCTATGATTTGTCACTCTAAGAAAAATTATTGAAGGAAGTTGTTCCTATATGATTATCGAGATACAAGATTATATTATGTTTGAAAACTTCCCAATGGTAGTTGTTTTGATTTCATAATGCTTATATTTATTTTAGAGCTTTTAAAGTATATAGCCAACAATACAAAATTATCAATAACCACCACAATATGATAAAGTAAAAAGTTAGTCCATTTTGATGTTCATCTATACACTTTTTTATGAAAAGCTCTTGAGGAGATTTATTTTGTTGTTTTTTTAATTTTATAATGAAAGTTGAAAAGGAGGAGAGTATCTTAGATTTTTCTGTACCCAAACAATAAAATAAACATTCCTCTCTCACTTTTCAATATACTTTTTATAATAAATAGATAAAATAAAAATGAAGAAGAATGCAAATTGACTATACTTATATATTGTGACCTGCCCTGTGACAAGAGGCATCTTCACTTTTATTAATATTATAAATATGTATTCAAAGACAGACAATGAATAGGCCAAATTTGTTCCACCCAATGTCTTTGGAGTCATTTTCCATGTTGTAGGGATCAAGTGCAAAATTTATAATATGGTTTTTATTTTATAACAAACAATATTATTATCAAATTGGGTGTTATTATTATTATTATTATCCTAAAATGGTGTGAAAAGCTTTTTTTTTTTTCCTTAAAATAATTAATATATGGCTGTCATTTGTTAAAATGTCCATTAGCTGCCTTCCACAAACACCTATTCAACGTGGGACTAATTTCATTTAGACTTAATTAATTATTCTATACCTAAATATCATTCTACCAGAGAAAATTCAATTCCACTTGCCTTTTTTCCTTTCTTGTTTATTAGTTAGTGGGCGAGTCAAATTAAATTTTAATTTTTTAAAAGTAAATTAGAATATTAACATTTTGGATCTCTAAAATTAAATTTAGTCTCTGAAGTCTAGGAAAATAATTGTTTTGGACGTTGCCTTTATTTTTCTTTTAACAAATAGATAATGTTTAATGTGTGACCATGAACATGTAATCAAACTATAAATGTTGAGGACAAGTACCAGGTAAAAGCAAATATTATGTATCAAAGTGATATTTTTTTTAACTGATCAAATTAAGGTATAATATTTTATTTTTATATTTTTTTAGTTTTTGAAAAATTAGCATACAAATAGTACTCTTAAGTCTAAGAGCCATTATCTAGGAATGTTTTGGATCCAAGTTAAGTTTTTAAAACTAAGAAGAATAGTTTTTGTATTTTAGATTTGATTAGATGTCCATTTGAATTGACTAAAGAAAAAATATTTTTTCAAGAAAGTCATTTTTATTTAAACTTTTTTTGACAAAAATAGTTTAAAATATATTTTGAAAATATTTTAAAAGTTATTTTGAGTGGTTATAAAACACATCAATTTTTTTCTAAAATAATTTATTTACAAAATTAAACACTTGAGAAGTTAATCCAAACACACTCGAGGTTGTGGCTTGAGTTTGGTTCGTTTGATCAGTTTGGTACATTTGTGGCTTGAGTTCTCCATTCTTCTTTCTGTCGTTCGTGTTTTGTGGTTCGGGATCTTTTCGTGAATCGGCATCTTCATCTGTGATTTTTTTTTTATCTTTTCTCTCTATTCTGTATTTGTATTGTTGGTTGGTTCATTTTTTTTTTTTTTTTTTTTTTTTTTTTTTTTGCATTTTGGTGTATATCTCTCTGTGGGTGTGCTCCACGCTTCAGATCTCCTTCCATTAGTAATATATCTATTGAAATAATGTTTTATCGATGATTTTTTTTAAAAAAAAAAATAGAATAATTCAAAAGTTTCTTTAAAAAAGATGAAGAACACCCTAATGAAATATACCTAAATCTTAATAGTATAAAATAAAAAATGAAATCATTATCCAACAATTACTTTTGAAAGGTACAAAAGCTTTAAAATATAAATTTATTTTATTAAAATTGAAGAATTAAAATAAATAGTGTTTAAAAAAACTAAAATAAACATATCGAGTGCCAAGAGATAAAAACGAAATTTAAACTAAAAAAATCCATAAAATTAGTGGTTTAACATAAACATCTAAAATTCATCGAACTTGATTCACTAATAAGATTCGACCCTCTTAATTTTTTTTAAAAAAAAAAAGAAAAAAAATTGATTAAATATAGAATTGAATAAAGGGAGGGAGGAAAAATGTAGAATAGGGTGGCGGTGAGGGTGAATGGTGAGCATAAAAAAAAAAAAAAAAAAAAAAAAAAAAAAAAAAGAAAAGAAAAGAAATGAATGAGGGGTAAAACAGTAAAAATAGTAAAGTGGAATGTAAATGAGAAGGATTCCATGCGTGTGGCGGCCACAAAAAAAGGTTAAAAAAAAGGGGAAAGGAAAGTAGGGTCCGGAGATTGTGGAAAAGGTTGGAGCGGGGAGGAAACTAGGTTTTTAATTGCCCTTTGAGTTCCCCAAACAACATAGGGCCACTTTCAATTTGCCCTTCTCACCATCGGACGCGGCTAACCTTTCTACCTTCCTTCTTCATTCCTCTAATTATATCACATGCACAATTTATCCTTTCATCTTGGGAATTGTACTCCCTCTACACATACATTCATGCATCTTTCCCATCTCTATTCTTAACCCTAACTCAATCTATTGAATGTTGTTTCCGCTCTATAACAAACAAATTCAAAATACTTTTAAATTTTAACTTAATCAACTTTTTAAATTTCAATTTCAATTTATACCATTTTTTTAAATCTGTTTCATAATATAACAACTATCAAACTTTAATCACTAAATATTAGGTTCAATATAAAATATCACTAATTAATATATAAACTTGTTTTACACTCAATTTTTTTTTGTAATATCATATGATGTATAATATATTATATATAATACGTATTTTAATTTTACAAAACTCATTGTGTTTATAACATCAAATACTATATCTGTTGTTGTTTTTATTTTCTAATATAATTCTGTATTTTAAAATTTTGAATTCATAATTAAGATACACAAAAAAACAAAAAAATATTCTTTTTAGAATCTGTGTTTATTAATCTCTTGTGTAGTAATGGGGGATTTTATTTTATTAATTTTTTTAAATAATGTATATTAAGTTTGCTTTGAATATATGAAGACAAACTATTAAATACGTGTAGTATATTATCTAAAAAATTCATATCTTAATTATCACTACAAGAACTTGTGATATCATGCATGTTGAATTACTACAAAAATGTTAGTTATATCAATATTTTAGATATATGAGAAGAATATTGATATAAATTGATATTTCTACCAAAGAATCGTGAAAATGTTTGAATATTAAGAATTTTCTTACACGACTATTCCACAACACGAGTTCCGGAAATTCATGTTTGAGCAGTGAATTATGGGAAACATGTACAAGTTTTCTTTCACTGTCACAAGCTTTTGTTTCTTTCTTTTAATTTACATCTCTCGTCCTCTTGAAGTTGATCGTCCCCAAGTGGACAATTTGGTTTTGAATTTGACATTTTCGTCATTTTCCCTTCCCCCACCAATAACGCCCCTTCCAAATTCTCCACATATTTCCCACTATGAACCAAGTAATTTCAAATATATGACATGATAAAATAAAAAAATATCTGAAATAATACATGAGAAAGGAAGACGATAACCTTCTTAATTTAATTATCGTCCCTTATGCATGAAGAAATTCGAACATTGGGAGAGGAAAAAAAACGGTATTTACAACTTAATATTCACATATATTCATTATTTTACAAAACGAATCCAACGTCTTTTTCTTCAATTTTCGATTTTCCATTGAAGAAAAAAAATGAAGAAAAAAAAAAACATTTTATTATTATTATTATTATAGTTTGTCTGTCGCTGTCTACTCAAAACACCAACATCGAATTCTTGGTGTCGTAATTCATCTTCTCCAAATTGGGCTGTACCGCAAACTGAATCATCGGCGGCGGCCCACAAACCAAAGCCAAAGTATCCTCCGCCGCTGCCGGAATATGCTTTCTCATAATATCCTCCGTAATAAACCCAGTGCTGTATTCCCACCCTTCTCTAATACTCTCTTGCACCACGTACCATACTTTCAATCTCTCGTTCTTCTTCGCCCACGTGTCCAATTCCTCCCTCAGCAGTATATCATCCTCCGTCCGATTTGCATACACCACAAACATCTCCGTCTCGTCCTCCGGATCCTTCAAAATCGCTTGCACCACTTGATATATCGGGGTTATTCCGGTCCCACCTGCCAGCATGGCAAGCCGCTTCGCGAACCGGGGCTTCCCATGAACCGTGAAGTTTCCGCGCCCTGTGTACTCGATGTGGCCTAATGGACCCTTAATCTCCACCGACGAGCCCACTTCCATATTGTCCAAATACTGCGACATGAGCCCGCCGTTGGGGAACTTGGGGTGCACGTTTTTGAAGTACACTTTAACCACCAATTCGAAGTAGCCTGTCTGGTCTATCGGGGTAGAAGGCGTGTAGGCTCTCATGCATAGCTTTCCGTCCACTTTAGCGCATATGAAAATGTGCTTACCCACGGGCAGCCCGAGTGACTGATCCAGACCGCCGGGCAGTTCGAATCTGAAGACACGAACATCGTGTGAGATTGCGGTTTTGGAAATCAGCTTGCAAGGGATTTTTTCGTTAGGTGTCAGCGCCACGCGTCTCGTCAACATTGGGGCTTCCTTGATGGGGGCTAAGTGGGAGAAATTGGAAGCCCCGTGGGTGGAGTTGTTGGGGGAGCTGGAGGAGGAGTCGGAAGCGTAGCCCGTGGTGATCAATTCTCCGATTCGGTAATCCTCGAGCATTTTCTTGGCTTTGTCGGAGTGGATGGCGTCGAACTCTTCGGTGCAGTCGGTACCTGCGTTGATTAGGATACTATCGGAGCCGCCGGGGTGGTCTTTCAGGAAGCGTGTGCAATCATAAACATGGCCGTGGACAATGATCCAAGCGGATTGAGGAGAGTTGTGCTTTTTGACTTCGGATAAAGAGTAGGTGTTGGAGGCGGTGTTCATGAATGGAGTGGACACACTCTTCTTTAGCGTTTGGTTCGATTCGGAGGACATCTCTAGATGTCTCTCTCTGTCCATCCATCCTCCGGATTGGTTGCCAGGAACCGTTGGGTGTTCGAAGATGATTCCGATTTCTCCCTTGTGGGGTTTGCATACATTGGTTTTCACTCTGAACCAACAGTTGTTCATCATTCCCATGAGGTTCCATATGAGTTTCTCAGGTTGGGTGTTGAGAGTTTCATCCCAAGCCCGGACTGCAATCTCCTTAGCGCCAAGCAAATCCAAGACCTCCACTTCCAACGACCAGAAACACCAGCACCAGTATTTTCCATATTTGTTTGGCTTCTCCGGATGGTCTAACGTGCACACTTGCCATGTCTCTCCACCGTCCATTGTTACCTCCACACGTGTCACCTTCTTCCCACCACCTACACATTAAAATAATCATTTTACTCATATATTCACTGGATCTACATCACCTTTCCTAAATAACACTAAAGTAAACAAAGGCTTTTATTAAAATAAAGTGTTATTCCCAAAATGAGAGATTCCTTAATTAAAATATGCCTGTGCCTAGGACTAGTAGGGTCAAATATTAAAAAAAAGAAAAACAGCGGCGGCTCACCGGAATAAGAATAGCCTCTCAAGGTGTACGGCCTCTGAGTGGTCCAGGAGTTGATAGGGAGAATCTCCTCATGGCAGGGGGTGGTTATGACTGAGTTTATGTTCAACTCGTTGATTATATACTCCGGCTTGTACCACCATGCTGCATATATTAATTAAACATTTAATTTTAATTAAGGTAGTAAATTTTGAATTTTCCCCGTTTTTAAGGTAAAAGAGTAATTATTTACCTTCGGCGTTAGCCAGCTCAGCGTCTACATGGGAAGGCAAAACTCTATTGTCCTTGAAATGGTAATAATTTTCGGATTCTTTGGTTGTAACAATGATGCGTTTGAGCCATTTGACCATTCTACCCCCGATGAATCCCGGTATTATCATCCTCACGGGAAACCCGTGGTCCGGTACCAATTGCTCTCCGTTTTGCATATAGGCTAAAATGATGTCCCTAGCCGGATCCATAGCTAGCTCTTTCTTGATACTGGTCCCGTATTTGGACCCACCGCCACCTGGCAGGTCCTCAGCCCCTTCAAAGCATACATTCAGCGCACCTTTCTTGCGGCTCATAATCCCACATCGCTTCAACACGTCACGCAGCGGGACCCCCCGCCATACTGACGTGGACACACCCGCCGCTCCCCAGTTGAACCCGATGCTTTTTTTCACCATGTTCTGCTCCTTCCGCCGGTTTCCAGCGCAGACTAGCGTGGCTGGAAACTCCCGGAAGCGGAACTCATTCACGAGTTGGTCCATGGTGAACTTAGTGGGCCGTTTAACAAGCCCACAGACCTCGATGGTCCAGTCGCTCCACTTGGCCTGAGGAACAGCTCCGTGGTTACGCACGTAGTGGAGTGGGACCGGGGTGATGAACCCATGGTGCATCAAACGGTTGAGAGGTGGCTCCGAGTTGAAGGGGTGCTTCCCTGTGAGACGGACCATGGAAGAGTTCCGCTCGATCCAATTATCAGCCGTCCCTTCATCTCTGGGGTCCACAATCGACGGCTCCAGTTCACGGTTTCCCTTCTGGATCAACTCACGAAACTCGTAGTTATCATTCTCGTCTTCACTACACGAATCCTCCTCCTCTTCCTGTTGTATATTGACGGAACTTTTGAGAAGACGGCCGTTGTTATTATTGTAATCGATGTTGGAATTGGGGAAGTTGCAGCCACGAACGGGGGAGTCGGACCGGTGGTTAGGACCGGACTTGAAGGAGCGAACGACGCCATTAAGCGGTGGCTGGAGAGAGCCAAATTGGCGGTTGTCGACGGAAGCCGCCATGGGAGAGATTTGTTGAAAAAAGAAATGAATATACTATTACTTTCCCCCACCACAGTCGTAATTTGAATTGAAGTTTTGAAGGTGGGGAAAAGTAAAGAGGCGAAGGTGAGATTATATAGGAGACGTGTGTGAAGAAAAAGCCAAATGTGAGGCAGGACCCATTCGGCAAGAAATTTCCATGAGCTATGGCCGTTGGTACAAAATGACGCCGTTTTAAAACTGGGGTAGCCGTAGGGCGAGCCAGACGCAGTACTTACAAGTCAGAACCTGTGGTTGCTGTGAGCCGTCGGGTTCATACACGTCTCAGCCACACGATGCAATCAAACATTTCTCTTAAAATCAACAAAAATATCCGCCACATCTTTATTTTCTCACAACTTTTCTTTTTTCCTAATTTTAAATGCCTTCTTTCTCCCCCACTTCTTAATTGCATGCACTATTAATTATCACAAAATACAAAAATCTCCCCCAACACTTCTTAGTTTCAATTTTCTTTTAAACTCTCCATTCTTAATTCTTAGTATTGTCTTTCAACAATTTTTACTAACCCATAAATCTACTTTTTTAAGTTACGACTTCAAATAGAGTTGTTAAACTTTTTTAAAAAAATATTTAATCATTTTTGTCAACTATATATAGTGTAACATTTTATCTGTTTTTAGTAATGCAACTATAATCATTTATGTCAACTCTAACATGGTTTAAATGATTAAATGTTCAAATCTTCATTCAAGATGTTATTAGAATTCCTAAAAAAAACAATGCAATTGTTCTATGTTTTTGGAGGAAAAGAATTGTAATTCTTTTCGTTTTCTTTTTACAATGGATTATAAAAGGAATTAATTTAATGCATGTTTGAAAGTAATTTTGAAATGGTTAAAAAAAAAATTTTTTGTCGTATTTAAAATTACTTTGATGCATACTTCTAATCTATAAAAATCAATTCAATATTTAATTTTACACTTTTAAACACAGTTTTTCATACTATTATAATTGATTTTGAATTATTATTTAAAGCATTGTATGAATGATTTTGAAAATGACAAAAAGTGATTTTAAGTATTTTAGAATCACTTTTAAACATGAGATTAATCTTCTTCTAAATAAAGGAGGTTTGATGCGTGACTTTATATTTATTAATTCTATTTTTCTTCGGTAAACATGTACTTGTATGCTAAAAGTTTGAAAATTAAAATTAAATCAAATATGAAGGAGAAAGGGAATGTTTCTACGTAAAAATAGAAAGAGATATGTAGGGATCTTAGCAAGCAAAAACACACAAGTATATGTATATATATATTACTGATGGAGATTTGTTGAGTTAATTAAAATTTAACAATAATTTTTCTTATCTTATAGCCATGCATAATTAATTTCTAAAAATATCTTCTTCAATGTGTCAAGCGAGATATTTTTGCTGACATACCAATTAAAAAGATAATATTCTTCCATTTCTTTTATTAAGACGTCTCTCTCTCAATGAAGAAAAAAAGTGTAAAGTTCTTAAAAAAAAAACGAAAAAGAAAAAAAAAAGCGTAAAGCAAACCATTTAAAAAGTGAAATGATTCTTTAAAATACTATTGAAATATTTATCTTTGAAAATCACTTTTTTGGCCATTACTATGTGCCAACTAGTTTTTCTACCAACAATAAAATAAATGGGCAGTTTCTTAAGGGTTCTTTTTTCTTTTTTTTAATATATATATATAATTGAGCTGTTTCGTTAAGTAGCTTTTTAAAATCTAATTATTTAAGTACGAAATCTTTGACAAAATATTTGACGGAATTTTAGTATTTTCGAAATAAATATCCAAAGGAATACAAATTTACGGTTATTTATTTTTTTATTTTATTTCCATTATATTTTTTAAAAAAATATGTAAAGTAGGGATCAAACTTAGACCTTGAAATTGATAGTATAAATTCATAACATGTTAGCAATATAGTTACGATCTTAGACAAAGGGAGTGGACAAAGACTTATAAAGTGGTTTCCTTCCTTTGAGATATATTAGGCAATTATGCCACATGAGGCCTACATGATACAATAGTGTAAAAGGTGTTAGTTCAATCATGAATGTTATATTGAGTATGAATAGACAATGATGATATCGAATAAGTTTATAAGTTATAAATAATAGTTGTACCACACAATAATTTTCTAATATTAGTTCATTCAATAAGAATATAATATTTCTTTATCTCATAGTCAGAAATGAACATAACTTAATTGATATCATGTTTATATTATTAACCTCAAGGTTAGAGGTTCAATTCTCCCCTTTCACATATTATTGTCAAAAATCAATGTTTGCTTATCTTGTCACCAAGTAAAGGGAGAACTTAGAAACTAAAATGTAAAAAGTTGTAATTAAATTAAGTACAAAATCAAAACAAAAATCCAAATTGGTATATTGTGTGCAAATCCATTTTGAAGACGAGGAGCGTCTCGTTATAAACTCTTCCTTTTCTGCTCATTTCACACAAGGCTTGGCTAAAAAGGTCCTTTGGAGTAACATGGTTAGTGTTTCCCTTTAGTGTCTATGGTTGGACGGTAATAATCGCACCTTTTATTAAGCAAGTAAAATCTAATAAAGCTTGCCTACTTTATTATTTGACAAATGAGATATATATAGCCAATTGATACAAGAGAATTAACCAATTAACAAACAATAACAAACTCAATAAAATAACCCCTAAAAACCCCCTCAAGATGGAAAAGATTTATCAATGATTCCCATCTTGGACATTAAGGAACGAAACATAGGAACATGGACTGCTTTTGTGAACACGTCAGCTAGCTACAAATGAGATCTAATTGGCATCAATCTAATAACATTTCTGACAACATGTTCTCAAATAAAATGACAATTTAGTTCGATATGTTTTGTCAGTTCATGAAATATGGAATTAGTTGCTATATGGAAAGTAGCATCTTTATCACAAAAAATCAATGAGGGAGAAGGCAGGATTCAGAATCTACATTCAGCCCCTAATGGCCCCCACATTCCTTGCGACCTTGCTTTTTAGAAGTGAAAGTTGTCCCCACAAATCAACATGGGTCCTTTCAGGATGCTTTGTCCTCACTCACATGCATCTTAAAGATTGTTTCATGCTAAGCATGCTTAACTTTAGAGTTCCTATGAGCCACCGAAAAGGAAAGTGCACCTTGTTGGTATAGATAATAACTTTCAATTTTTTTAAGTCTTTCTTAATCATACTTTCATGTCCTCATGACCCTCTCATTCAGATGTGATACTGGTTCATTCATGTACCCCTCCTGAACTCGGGTTGTTACAGGATGAATCTTGAAGGAAAATTCCTTGCCTCAATGAATTCTTGAGAAATCGTAACAAGGAAAGAGCAATATCATAATGAATTTTCGAGGCTTTGAGACAAATTGACTAAGCTTGTGTACTACAAATGTGATATTTAGTTGAGAGATGGTGAGATATAATATCCTTCCAATTAGTCTTCTATATTCAGTATGATCAACAATAGAAGTCCAACATCTGATTGCAACTTAAGGTGTGGATCTAAATGTAAAGAAGTTGGTTTACAAGCCAATAAACCATGGTTTTCTAACAACTGCAGAGTATAATTCCTTTGAGACAGTGAAATGCTTTTAGAAGATCTAGCAATTTCAAGTCCTAGAAAATATCGCAATACAACCAAGTCTTTTGTTTGAAAGTAGCATCATGATGAAGTTTGAGAGTATTAATTTTACTAGCTGAAGCACCAATGATGATGATGTCATCAACATAGACAAGCAAAACAACGAAATATTTTCCTTTTCCTCTCATGAACAAAGAATAGTTTGACTTAGATTGAGAAAACCAAGGAGCAAAAGTGCATGTGAACACTTATCAAACCACTATTTGAAGCTTATTTTAAACCATATATTGATTTTAGAAGACAACAAACAAGATGTTCCCCTTGTTTTTTAATAACATTATGTTTGTAACCCAAGGGTAAATCCATATATACTTCTTCAATAAAATCACCATGAAGAAAAGCGTTATTGACATCTAATTGTACTAATGGCCAATTCATGGAACCAACTAGTGTTAACAGGACTTTAATTGTGACAAGCTTTGCGACTGGTAAATTTTTTTCAATATAATCGAGGTCTTCCTGTTGGGTATAACCCTTAGCAACTAATCTTGCTTTATAGTGTTTGATCGTACCATTAGGCTTGTACTTTATTTTATGTGCCCACTTACATTCAATAGAATGTTTGTCTTTAGGCAATGAAGTAATATCACAAGTTCTCTTTGTTTCAATTGCAATTAACTCATTTTTCATGGTTTCTCTCCAATGAGCATAAGGAACTACTTCATGGTAAAATGTAGGTTCTGGTGGGATTGGAATTCCCACAATAGAAGTGTACGAACGCCTTGTGTCTCAAATTTTGTTTGTAGAACTCAATAAGCAGAAAGACGGAAACACAGGGATAAACAACAAGTCCTAAGTATGCTTTTTCTACTGAATTGACTGAAAAGAATAATGAAATCGAATATTAACCCTTGAAGAACCTGTTTTTGTTTATTCCTCTCTGGTGAAACCATGAAAACCTTCTCTACTTCTCACGAACTTAGCAACACAGGAGAACACCAAAGCTTCCAAAAATCAAACACCACCACAAGACTGCCTTGTTATTCTCAAGGTAAGAATCACAAAGAGTTGTGGGATTTTGTTTAATTTTAGTGAAGAGAGATGAAGGGAGTTCTACAGAGAATTTTGGCAGAGGGATGAAGATCTTGGGAGAAGCTTTTTGTGAAAATTGAAAACACGTAATAATACTATTGAACAAATCATCTGCCTTATTTGCTGTTGGGAATGTCCTAGAACTCGCAGTTCATGTTAAACATTCTATTTTATCAATAACAATGACTTATTGATTTTGCATCTTATTATGAAAATCCAATAAACGCATTCTTGGCTATAATCTGAATACTGTAACTTTATGTAATGACATAAACAGGATCAAATTGACAATATATAGCCTAAATGGTCTAATAAGTGTATGGATGTAATTGGGTATCTCATCCTAGTAACACTATTGGATCCGACCTACTCTGTAGTTATTATAAGAAGTTGTAAGATGCTATAAACGATGTGATCTATAAATCGTTCATGTTGAGACATGAGAGTGGGGACATCCTATGCAATGAGTTTGCATATAGACTAGACCATGAAAATAGTCACTTTTCTTTATAACGACTGTTTATTGTTAAAACTGACTATTTCATTTATTATATATAACCTAGGTTAACTCGATCTTAATCCTGAGCTAGCTATGAACTTCTATTTTTTTAGGATTATCCTTTGATCTGCAAACGGTGAGAGTAGTCCAACAGCACTGCTCAATAAGCTTACATTTTGGGGATAAGACTAGATAAATAGCTGGGGACTATGAAGCACAAATACAGATACAGTTGCACGATACGGATATGATCAGATACGGCGATTTGTCAATTTCTAGAAAACTAAGATACGGATACGTCTAAGGATACGTCACTTTTTTATATATTTTTTTAATATATATATTTTTGAAAAACGAGGATACTAATACATTGAAGATACATTTTTTCTTTAAAAAGATCTAGGATATAAATAAATTTAGCATACAAGTTAATAACAATAGTACAAAATAGAATACAAACACTAAAATACAATACAAAAAAAGCAACATCTAAAATGTTGAAGTACAATAGTTAATAAAATGCAATAGAAAAGTGACTCATATTACAAATAAGAAGAAGAAAAGATTAGAGAGTGATGTATGAAGATAAACGAAGAACTTATTGTTGAAGACATCCAAATGGTTTATATTTTGGTGGACTTTGTGGGGACACAAATGTGAAGATGAAGATTACATGATTCTAGTGTATGGTTTGGTCCGTTATTTATTTATTTTTCTTTTAGTTTTGACTCAAGTAATGAGCTTTTTAAATAGATTGCCTAATTTTAGATTGGGAAAGATTATATGAGTTACTTGTCTTTTTTCTTATAAAAAAAGTATGCATAGAAATAGATACATCAAATCGCATGTCAGATACGTATCTGGAAAGTATCTGAAAATATAGATACGTCAAATCACATGTCAGATACGTATCAGTGAAGTATCTGGAAGTATCGATATCCGATACGTGTCTGATACTGATTCTCTGTCTCATATGAAGTATCTGTGCTTCATAGGCTGGGGACATAGCCTTGCAAGATGGAATTCACTCCTACCCTATTTAGGGTTAGCAGATAGGTTGTTCTCTTAAGTACTAACTCCAAGTCTTAAACAATCGGGGCCCCGCCTTCTCATGATAGAGAAAGGATTTGATTCATAGAGATTATGAATCAGAATTTTTCATTAGAGGATCAGTAGGAACTTAAGGAACAAAATGTATTCACAGGGATAAAATGGTATTTTTGACCTAGCTATGATTACGAACAACCTGTGAAGGATCGACTTACTGATTATGGTTATTAAGTGGACATAATATATTTACAGTGAGGGGAGTTCAACTATGGGTTATAATGGAGTGTCTCATTAGTTAACGAATGAGGGTTTAGATCGGACTAATGAGTTTAGCCGATTAATCTCAAATCATTGGAGCCCATGATCTGTAGGTCTGCGAGGTCCCCCTACTAGCTCGTAAATGGATAAGTTTTAGAGTAACTTGAGAAATTAATTTGAAACGTTCAAATTAAACGGAATAAGAGAATATATATTTAAATATGATTTAAATATATGAAGATGATTATTGTGCAAAAATTAATTTAATATTTGATATTAAATTAATTATTATTTTAGATTAATTTATGAAATTAATTATAGAAAAAAAAATTTCAAATTTTATTCATCAAAATAGTTCTGAAGTCATTTTTTGGTTTTAAAAAGAAAAATGAAAATTGGTTTTTGCATGTTGCACAAAATGGAGAATGCAGATTTTCCATTATCTTCATCTTCATGCTCACCCAAAAGCCATTAACTTCTCTTCACTAATTCTCCAAGCATGAGCTACAAGCCATGCACTTCACCTCTTTGCATATTCATCTGCAATATATAAAAAGATTGGAGTCATTTGAGAAGGATTAATGCATAATTTTTTAGAGAAAAATCTCTGTGAGAAGAAACTGTTCTTCTTGTACGGCTGCTGTGAGTTCTTCATTGTTCTTCACCTTTTCAAGCTGTTCTTGAATCCCACAACTCCGTACAAAGCTCCAAGAGGATAATAAGGAAGGCTTTGAGGTGGTTCACGGTGATTTCTAGTGAAGACTGTTGTTGTACACTCGGTTTCTTGGAGAGTTCTTCAAAGGTATGATCTTAAAACCCTCTTTTTAGAAAAACATGCTTTCGTTTCTGTCAAAATTAGTGAATTTGAATGCTTATAGATCCTTGATACTTCCACGTTATTTAACTCTTTCATTCGCACACCATGAGAGATGGGAGGGAGTTGCAGAATAACCTATAGTTTATTATATCACATATAATAAAACTTATAGTTTATAATCTCTCATATAACCATAGTTTCAATTAATATGAATCATGTTCATATTAATTTTAACCTATAATTTTTATATAAACCTTATTCATATAGTTAATATTTGAATCATATTCAAATATTTATTTCTCTTATTTAAACTTTATATTATAATGTATCATATCAATTATATTAATTATATCACATACAATTAATTTTCTTTAATTAATTTAAATAATTCAAATTAATCTAAAATTAATTTGATTTCCATTAATTCTTATGAGTTAACAAGGGAGCCTTATGGACCTACAGATTGAAGCTCCAATAATATGAGATTAATTAACTAAATTCTTTAATTAAATTAATCCTCATGCATTAACTGTGGTCACTCCATTAAAGATAGATAATTGGTAGATATATTTTTATGCCCATTAGATATAATCAATCAACAGTGTATTGACCTTTCACAAAATTGCTCGTAAGTACATCTGAGTTAAAATTACAGTTTACCGTTATAGTTACATCTAACTTCTTAAATATCACAAATCCCTTTAATGAACAATTAGTCATAGTCTAACTATAACTGAACCTCTCTCGAGCCAAGAGAGAGTGTGGCGTCACATTGTTCAAGGCCCGAAATCAACTCTTAAGGGAGGAATTTATCTACTTACCCTAACAACGGGAATGAGTGAATTCCTTCTTGTATAGGTGTTCCCAGCTCCCCAATCAGACAAATCCCCAAAATGGTAGGCATATTGAGTTGGCGGATCTGGCCACTCTCACCCATGCAGATCAAAGGATCGCCCTCAATGGTAGGAGTTCACAACTCACTTAGAATTAAAGTCAAATCACTTATGGTCATCCTAGTGAAATGTAATTCTCTTCTAATAAGGTCAAAGTATAGAAGCTAAGTATAATAAAAAAAAATAATAAACTAAGGCATACACTACAAGCCCAGTAATTCCTCCCACTTGTCCTAGACTAGATGATACATGCCTCGTAGACTCAGACTCTCCAGGTGACCCTCAAACATTTTAGTTGTGAGAGCTTTTGTAAATGGATCAACAACATTGTGCTTCGAAGCGGTCTTCGTGACGATCATGTCCCCTTGATGCACAATCTCCTGGATAAGATGATATTTGCGCTCTATATGCTTCTCACGTTTGTGGCTTCAGGGCTCCTTGGAACTTACCACAACACCATTATTATCACAATAAAGGGTGATGGACTTTGACATGCCTGGAACAACTTCCAGATGAGTAAAAAAACTTCCTAAGCCATATAGTCTCCTTGGTAGATTCACAAGTCGCTACATACTCTGCCTCCATGGTTGAGCCAGTTATGCAACCTTGCTTTGTGAAAAATAACATCTCTTGATAAGAACAACCTCTTGTTTACTATATCATAAAGGTGATATCCCATGTCTCTATAGGGATATCCTATGAAAACAGATGGCATTGCTCATTGATGAAATTTAGAACATTGAGAAGGTAGGGTGGAAGCAAAACAGAGACATTCAAAAAAAACTCCAGAGAAGTATAGTCAACATTATGTTCATTTAAATGAAAAAAAGAGTGTGCCAATTTTTGACTTTTTGGCCATTAATCGCAAATTAATTAATTAATCAATTAATGCTTTAATGATAACAAACTTACTTTTATTCATTAGAATTTTGAGTATTTTGAAGTGTCCATTGCGTAGAGCTCGGAACAACGATTTCAAGGAAATTTGAACAACTCAAATCGGAGTCCAAACGAAGAAGATATGACTGAAAAAACTTAACGGAAAAATCTTGAGCTGATGATGTGGCAGAAGTTTTTTCATCAAAGTGAACCAACTGAAAGCTGTCACTTGTAACAATAGAGGAGTGATACATGGTGGATTTTTTATTTTTTGATAAAAGAAAATGAATTTAATATTATTTTATGTTTGTGTCTAACGGTTAGTTTTGGAAACATGATGGACATTTACTTTTTGTTAGATTTTAAAAGAAATGATTTTTTTAAAAATATATATTATTATATTATTTTTTATTTGTGTCTAATGGCTAGTTGAGTTTAAAATCTCTACCATTGATTTTTCATCCAATAGCCAAAATTAAAGGTGGTTTTCAACTTTTTTTTCCTCTCTATCTAAACCCATCTTCTTTCCCAAATTTCAACAACAATTTTACACTATTTTTTCAATCCTCCATAACTCAAAACCACCATTGTTATTTCCTCTCTCTAAGCTTCAATTTTCTTCTTTTCATCTTCTTCTTGATATAGTTATTTTATGTCATGAGGATTGATTAATTGTGAGCTAAAATTTGTAAATTCATTTTTGTAGAGAGTTTATCAAGTGTGCTCTTTATTTTTCCAAACTATTGTAAGAGTTGCTCTTGATCCCGGAAAAAGAGTCGTTATAACGGTTTGATCCTCGACCATGGAAAGGATCGGGTTTGTTCTTGCGTCCAAAAAAGAACGTTGTAGCGATTCGACTCTAGTCAGTCAAGTTCGTAGTGACATACCTAAGAGGAGCTTGGGAAGTGGATGTAGGCCAGTTGTGCCGAACCACTATAAAATCACGGTGTCAATTTCTCTATCTCTCTCCTATTAATTTTGTAATTGATTTATTATTATATTTTATTTGCATGAAATTAATTGCTATAATTTATTCTTGAGATTAATTGCTCACATTTATTTATTTAGGTTGGTTGAATTTATCTTTTCATATTTAATTTACTAATCTTGTTATGAAAATTAAATTAAATGCTTGAATTTGTTAATGTCACTTTACGGGTCATTTAAAGTGAATGCATATGTATAAAACTATTGTTTAAATTACTTGTTTTTCAAAAAGTATACTAATTTGCTTAATTTTCCCTCATTAGTAAAAAGTTTTCATTAATTTAAATAAATTCTATTCACCCCCTCCCCCATCCCCCTCTGGAGTTGTCATACCGATCCTACACCAATCTAATAAGAGAGGAGTGCGATTAATTAAGAACGCAATAGTCAAAACACACTTTCTCCAAAATTGTAAAGGTAACCGGGATTGAAAAAGCAGAGCCCTGGTTACATTTAACAAATGTTAATGTTTTCATTCAACAATTACATTCTGTTGTGGTCTTTCAAACAAGAGAATTGATGAATGACTTCTTTAGAGGCAAAAAAAAAAAATCAGTAAAGGATAACTCAGGAGCTATCAGAATGAAAACATTTAATGGTAGTATGATACTGATTCTAAATTAAGGTAAAGAACTGAGGAACAATGGTCAATGTATTTGACTTTCGTTTCATTAAGAACAACTATGTCTATCTTCAAAAATCATCAACTATAGTAAAAAATATATTTATAAGTGGCATGAGAAGGAACTTGATATGGACCCTATACGTCATAGTGAACTAAATCAAATTTATTTTCAGCCATCTATTATTACATTAAAATAAAAGGTGCTTTTGTTTAGCTAACAAACAAATCAAACACATATCAAAACAATATTGTTTGACAAAATCAATATGCATAAGACTTCTTAATGAAGACAAATATTTCTTAGAAGGATATTTCATTCTAGCATGCTAAGTAGAAAAACTATGTTTAGAAAAGTAAATAGCAGCAAACTTATCAGGTCGTGTAGTAAACTTGGATGAGTCTTCAATCAAATAATGTCCTCACGATTGATTAACCTTCCTAAACATTCTCAAAGAGTAATTATCCTGAAGTACACAAGAATTATCAACAATGTTATCTTAATTGGCAAATGCGAAGTCAAAGAACTGATGGAAACCAAATTGAAACTGAAAGTTGGCACATATTGAACATCTTAACGTAAAATGTCTGAATTATGTTGCATGTTGCTTATAAGATTCACAGGTATCCGGGACTTATTTGACAAGGACACATATATATCATAAACTTTGAAAGAAACAAACTGATCCTTCATATATGACATTGCTCAATAGATAAAGAATTTAGAGCATTCACAGGTGAATCGACTTTTGAAGGGACAAGTAGATGATTTTGTAAAGTGTGATAACCCGAAGGGTAGCCATGAACCTTGTAACACTTATCTACAATGTGACCTTTTATTTTGTAATGTGTACAAATAGACGTTCTTTCTTTGTACTATTGCCAGAGTAATGGTTGTTGCCTGTTGAAGTCGAAAAAGAAGTGTTCTTTACCATTAAAGCAATAGCAGTAGTACAATCGAATGACTAATAATAGATTAATGATTAATAGCACATCAATCAACTTCTTGAATAACTAGAGAAAAGGCACGATTGATGGTCGGTTCAGACTCCATAAGCAATAACTGAGTCTAAATTGAGGCAGAAGATTCATCAAGACCCATGAAAAAGGTCATAACATACTATGTTTGGACGTAGGTAGCTAAATCTTTTACTCCTTCACAAGTACAACATCCATACAAACAAATTTGATGATAAGAAACAAGTTCATTTAATAGGCCTTTGATTGTGGGCAAGATTTGAGAGTTCACGACGAATTTGAAAAACTAACTTGAGGATGATTCTTGCATTGATACCTTTCTTGAAGATCTACCCAAATTTCTCGTATGGACTCTAAAAAAATTGATACTAGTAAAAATTTCTTTAGATAGGAAGTTGAGGATCTAGGTTGTAACGACACCATTACAAACGATCCAAGAACTCAGAAGTTCTCCAATAGATCGAGGAATATCGCCATTGACGAATCCGATTTTATTCTTGACTGTAAGGCCAATGACCACTACTTGTCTCCACGCAACATAGTTCATCTCAGTCAAAATATTTGAAACCAAGACAATGTTGGTACTATCCAAATGGTGAAGAAAGTATGGATTAGAGTGTTGTTCTAGAATGGAGGAATTTGAAGGGCCAAGACCAGATGAAGAAGAATATGGATTTGTGGGATTTGCATGCGTAGGGACGAATTTCGTCTCCCGCCATGAAAAAAGGGAGAGAAAAATCGAGGCCTAATTTTGCTCTGATATCATATTAAGCAAGTAAAATCTAAATAAAGCTTGCATACTTTGTTATTTGATAAATGGCATATATATAGCCAGATGCAAGGGAATTAACCAATTAACAAACACTAACACACTCAACAATCAAAACATGGCTAAACCAACATCTCACCTTTGGGAAGATATTATATATTTGGCTACTACGTGGTGTACTATCAACTCTAAGCTTCCCTCCAGATCTTCTTTATACATCTCTTTTGTGATAATATAACGAGCTTTTGGTGTCAAGGTATAATGAGGGTGCTAGAGATGTGTCAATTTCGTTGAGATATCCTAGTGCACATACCGATCCTTCTACCTTTATTATCTTATTAAAAAAAACAAAAATCCAATGCGCCCTTGATTTTAGAAAAAAAGAACATTGTGATGTGAAATTGAGGAGCACAACAGGAACACAGATATGGAGAAAATATAATATAAAAATAATAATATAACATAATTAAAAATTTAAAAAAAAAACTAAAATCATGAAATAACTAGAATTATAAAATTGGATAATAAAAAATTTAGTGAAATTTGAAATGGATTTCATATTAATGGGTATATCTTTTTAAGATCCACTAAATGTCACTATTTATAGACAAAGTAGCAAGTAGGATGTGAACTTACATGGACACCAAGCATGAATAACTACAAAACACATAGACAATATCAAGTGGGTGGCACATGGCTTTTGGGTCACTAAGCAATGGATATCTATTTATTATTATAATATTCATAATACTCCCCCTTAGATGCCCATATATATATAAAATATGTCTCGTTAAAACCTTACAAGGAAAAATCCAATGGGAAAAACCCCTAATGAAGGAAAAATAATACATATTTCATATAATATATACTCTTAAAAGAATACAATTATATTTACTCTCACTCATGAAAACACCACTTAAGATCTCTAAGTTGCCACATTCCAATGTTGTGCACCAATTTTTCAAAAGTTACGATTGGTAATACCTTTGTAAATAAGTCTGTCAGGTTGTCCTTAGAACAAATTTGTCGTACGGTGATGTTACCATTTTCTTCAAGATCATGAGTGTAGAAAAGTTTTGGTGAAATATGTATTGTTCTATCTTCTTTAATATATCCTCTTTTGATTTGGGTTATGCAAGTTGTGTTCTCTTCGTATAACATTGTTGGAGGATTTTTATTAGAAGACAAGCCACATGTTTCATGAATGTGTTGAGTCATTAATCTTAGCCATATACATTCTCGACTAACCTCGTGAATTGCAAGAATTTCAGCACGATTTGAGGACGTAGCCATTATGGTCTATTTTGTTGATCGCCATGTTATAGCACTTCCTCCACATGTAAACAAATAACCTATTTGAGATCTAGCTTTGTGTGGACCAGATAAATATCCAAAATCTACATAACCATCTAGATCAAAATTTGATTTATTTGAATAAAACAAACCCATATTGATTGTTCCTTGGAGATAACGGAGTATATGCTTAATTTTGTTCTAATGCCTTTTTTTTTTTTTTTTTTTTTTTTTTTTTTTTTTTTTTTTTGGAAAAGAACTATATCTTGCTTATAAATTTACTGAAAATACAATATCTGGTCTTGTATTATTAGCAAGATACATAAATGCACCAATTGCACTAAGATATGGTACTTCAGCACCAAGAAGTTCTTCATCTTCTCGAGGTCGAAATAAATCTTTCTTTATATCCAATGAACGGACTTCCATTAGAATATTTAATGGATGTACTTTGTCCATATAAAATATTTTCAAAATTTTTCCTGTATAAGTTGACTGATGAATAAATATTCATCTACTAAATGTTCAATTTGCAAACCAAGGCAAAAATTTATTTTTCCAAGATCTTTCATCTCAAATTCTTTCTTAAGATATTCTATTGCCTTTGAAAGCTCTTCAGGAGTTCCATCTATATTCAAGTCATCAACATATACAGTTATAATAATAAATCTTGATTGTGATTTCTTTATAAAAACACACGGACATATTGGATTATTTTGATATCCTTCTTTCAATAAATATCCACTCAGGCGATTGTACTACATCCGTCCTAATTTTTTCAATCCTTATAGTGATCTCTGTAACTTTATTGAATACCATTCTCGGGAATTTGATGTATATGTTTCAGGTACTTTAAATTCTTATGGGATTCTCATATAAATATCATTATCAAGAGATCCATATAAATATGTTGTGACTACCTTCATAAGATGCATATCCAGACTTTTATACACTGTCAAACCAATTAAATATCTTAATGTAATTACATCCACCACTGGGAAGATGTCTCATCAAAATCAATACCAAGTCTTTGTGAAAAACCTTGTGCAACTAGTCTTGCTTTATATCTTGTGACCTCATTATTTTCGTTTCTTTTCCTCACAAATACCTATTTGTATCCCACAGGTTTAACACCTTCTGTTTTTCGGACTAGTGGTTCAAAAACCTGACGTTTTGAAAGTGAGTTTAATTTTGTCCCGATTGCTTATTTCCACTTAAGCCAATATTTTCTATATCGACATTTTTTCAACAGATTTTGGTTCAAGATCCTCATTTTCAGATATAATATCAAGAGCAACATTATACGCAAAAATGTTGTCAATAATTACATTAGTTCAATTCCATCTTTTTCCTGTCATGACATAGTTTATTGAAATCTCATTATTATCTTTAGATAAGTCTTCTTGACTATTAATTATTTTTTTTTTCGAGGATTTTTATCCTTGAAACCCACTAGTCTACCACGCTTCTAGCATGTTTCAGACTCATTAGTGACAACTTGTGTTGGGATATCAATTTTCGATAGAACATTTGTAGCTGGTATATGTGATTTAGTTACTTTCTTTGCATTTATAAATGCATTTGGTAGTTAATTTGTTATATTTTGCAAATGAAATATTTTCTGAATTTCAAATTCACATTGATCTTTACGAAGATCTAAATGAGACAATAACGATGCAATCCATATAATTTCTTTTTCCAACTTCTTAACTTCTCCTCCTAATATTAGAAAATTTGTCTTATATAAATGACAATCAGCAAATCGTGCAGTAAATACATCACTCGTCAGGAGTTCAAGATATTTGATAATTGATAGGAAATCATATCCAATATATATACTTAATCTCCTTTGAGGATCTATCTTAGTGCATTGTGATCGAGCAATTGGAATATATATTGCACACCCAAAAATTTTCAGATGAAAAATATTTGGCTCATGACCATGAACTAATTGTAATGGCGAGTATTTATGATAAGCTACTAGCTTAATACGTACAAGTGACAATGCATGCAAAATAACATGTCCCCCTGCAGATGAAGGAAGCTTAGCTCTCTTAAATAAATTGCAATTAATTGCAAATGTTTTATGAATGATTTTGTTAAACCATTTTGTGTATGAACATGAGCTACAGGATGTTCAACACTTATCCCAATTGACATACTAATTATCAAAATATTGGGATGTAAATTCACCAGTATTATCAAGACGAATGGTCTTAATTGTATAATCAGGAAATTGTGATCTTAATTTAATTATTTGAGCAAGTAATCTTGAAAATGTAAGATTTCGACTTGATAATAAGCACGCATGTGACCATCTACTGAATACATCTATTAATACCATAAAATGTCTAAATGGTTCACTTGGTGGGTTAATAGGTCCACATATATCACCATGAATTTGTTCTAAAAGTGCAAGTGAATCAGTCCTCATTTTAGCTAGTGATGGTCTAATTATTAATTTGTCTTAAGAGCAAGCATCACATGATAATTCCTTAGATTGAAGAATCTTTTGATTGTTCAATGGGTGTCCATTTGAATTCTTAATAATTCTTCTCATCATTATAGATCCTGAATGACTTCGGTCATGTCAAATTGTAAATATATCTGGATTCATGAACTTCAAATTCATTGTTGTATATGTTTCAATTACTCATATATGAGTATAATATAATCCATAAGATAAAGAAGGCAATTTTTCCAATATACGTTTTTCATTTGAGACAGTGGATATGATATATAGATATTTCATATTATTCTTACTATCGGTCTCAATATGATAACCATTGCAACATAATCTTTAAAACTTAGAAATTTTTCTTTGATTGACTAGAAAACAATGCATTGTCAAATGTAAATTTTGTTCCTCTAGGCAAAATAATATTTGTTTTTCCAAAACCTTCGATCAAGTTTGCAAAACCTAATATTGTATTTACTTTTTCTTTGGAAAAGTATTTTTTATTTGTAAATATTATATGTGTAGTTGCACTGTCTACCAGACATAGATCTTATTTGCTCATTTTTTAAACAACCAATATATGAAAATGATCCATGTTTCTTCATTAAAAGAAAATAATTACAATAAGAAAAACAACACTTAAAATATACAAAAGTTACTAAAAAAAAATGAAGATATATAAAAGAAAATAACAACATTACGTCTAGATATTCTCAAAGTCAAAAGAAACACTTGATGTGTCATCAACTATGTCAATCTTCTCTTCGAAAGATTCAAAGAAGTCCACCACATTCAAATTTGTCATGTGGGATGGGTCAAATATGTCATTATCCTGGTATGCAAAATTTGCTTCCACATTTTTCTCTTTTTCCTTCAGGGAGGCTTGATAGAGGTCAACTAAGTGTTTTGGCGTACAACAGGTACGTGACCAATGCCCAGTCATTCTGCATTGGAAGCATTTATTTTCAACACTCTTTAAACTTTTATCTTGTGGAGCTTTTTTTTTTTTGTGATAATCATTTTGTGTGGTTCTTTTGAAATTTAAATGATTAGAACAACCACCACGAAAATAATAATTATTTCTTCCTCTGCCATGGTTACGACCTCGATCGCGACCAAAATTATTATTAAAATTTACAGCATTCATTCAGGGAATGGTGTCGTTCTGGTTGGTCGAGATTCATGATTTTTCATCAATAACTCGTTATTTTGTTCAGCCACGACAAAACATAAAATTAATTCAGAATATTGTTTAAAACCTTTCTCTTAATATTACTATTGTAGGAGCATATTCGAGACATGAAATATAGAAAATGTCTTCTCTAACATATGAACATCAGTAATTTTTTCTCCGCATAACAATAATTTTGAACTGATTTTAAATAATACGGAATTGTAATCACTTATTGATTAAAATTTTATAGCCTCAGATGCATCCACTCATAACGGGTTTAGGAAGAATAACTGTCTTTTGATGATCATACCTTTCTTTCAAATTTTTTCATAAGATACAGGGATATTTTATTGTAAGATATTCCATTTTTAATTCCTCGTGGAGATGATGATGAAAGAAAATCATAGCTTTTGTTTTGTCCTGACTGGATATTGTATTTTCTTCTTTAATTGTTTATCCCAAGTTCATAGCTTCTAGGTGAATTTCGGCATCGACACCCATGACAAATAATTATTGTCATTAATGTCAAATGCTGCGAATTCTAATTTTATAAGGTTTGTCATGACTATACTATCACAAAATATTATATTTATATTAGAAATTTAATATGTACTAAATATGCAAAATAATATTTAATTTATAAATTATAACGAAGAGGAAAACTTGACATACATTTTGGACCTACAGAAAACGATAAAAGCTCGTGCTGATAACGTATTTGAGATTGAGGAGCACAACGGGAACATGGATATGGAGAAAATATAATATAATATTAATGATAAAATATAATTTAAAATAAAAAAAAACTAAAATCATGAAATAACGAAAATTATCAAATTGGATAATAGAAAATTTAGTAGAATTTGAAGTGGATTTTTTATCAATGGGTGTATCTTTTAAGATCCATCCAATGTCATTATAGCAAATGACAAGTAGAATGTGGACTTACATGGACACCAAGGATGAATAAAGGCACATAGATAATATGAAGGGTAACACATGGCTTTTGGGACACTAAATAATAAACATCTATTTATTATTATAATATTCGTAATACATTGCATAAGGTGAGTAATTGGGTGTTTTTTTTTTTTTTTTTTGCTTTAGATTTAGTTTGTACTTTATTTATTAAGATTTATTTTATTTAAATTTTGAAATTCATAATTTTTTTTCATAAATATTTGTTTTTGTGGATAATATTTTTTGGACTTGATATAGGATCTTTGTAAGGTTTCTAAATATTGTGAAAGATATTATAGAGAATTTTTAAATATTAAAAACCCTTAATAAAACTTTTTATACATTCAGATTAAAATGAAAAAAGATATATGTATAATTTTGTAAGAACTTTTAAATTTTGTTGAAATTTTTATAATTAAGTTTTTTTTATTTATATTTAAGTGAAAAGATGAGAGGAGAGTTCAAAAGGGAAGAAGGGGATGAAGACTGAAAGAGCCAGGAGCAAAGATGAAATTTTAATTCGTCATTTTAGTAGACAACTCTCAAATATTAAAAACCACAAACAAAACTTTTTATACATTTAGATTAAAATCAAAATATGTGTATATATATATGTAAAATTATTAAGAACTCTTAAATTTTTACTTTTTATATTTATATTTAAGTGAAAAGATTAGAGGAGAGTTCAGAAGGGGAGAAGGAGATAAAACTAAAAGACGGAGGACAGAGGAGAGACAAAATCTTTTTGTTATTTTTTTTTATTTTAAAAGATGTCAAATCTATTATAAATGTAGTATTTAATTGGAAAATCACCGATTTTGACCCAATTTTTTTTCCATTGAAAAGTAACCTCATTTTTAAAATCTACTTTTTTAACATTTTTTCTAACTTTTCATACTTTAAGTGAAAGAACCCACCATGTAAAAGTACAATTTTGTTCCTCAATAAATAGTCATTCAACTGTCTTTAATATGAAATCATCGAAGTTACCTAGCTCATAAATCTTAAATTAGAAACTTCAATCTTCACTTTCACATTTGTTTTCAATATAGAAATGTTTTACATGAGGATCCCAACTTCAGAGGAATAATCATTTTTAAAGGGTCCTAACTTCAGAGGAACAATTTCTTTCTTTTTTTAGAGTTTCAAAAGAGATAAGTATGTTGAAAAATAGTCTTTTATTTTTTCAGAAAGTCGGCAAGATGAAGCCAAGAAATTACTTTTTAAAGAAATTTTTTAGTAACCAATAAAATTCTTACTTCTTTTTCACTTTTTTACATTATAAAGGAGAATTCTTACTTTTTAAGAGAAAAAGTAGAGAAAAATTTGAAAAACAAAAAATACTGGAACATGATTGAATGTGGAAAAGTTATTATTGATGCTATGATTTGTCTAGTAAAGTTCAAAGCAAAAGTCTCATGAAGTCGTCTTTCTCGTGAAGATGACCTTGTCCAACTTTACATGAAAGTTGAGTTGGTTCAACTTTACGAGACAACTCCTTTGTTCAAATTTTGTATCATGAAATTGAACCAATTAAGCTGTCTCGTAAAGTGGACCAAGTTAATTTCTGTAAAGTTGACTAAGGTAACTTTCTCGTAAAGTTGATTAAGTCAACTTTGAAAGTTGACTTGGTCAACTCTCTCGTAAATTTGACTTGGTCACCTTAAGTCAACTTTCTCTTGATTTTTTTTAATATTTATTTATACATTTTCTTTTAGCTAGTAAGTTTTATCTTCACTTGTAGAATGTCTCGCATGTTTGTTTGCTACGATGGTATTTGGAATGAGGATGAACAAGAATATGCAGGCGATAATCTAGGGGTTTGGACGTAAGAGGTGATATTTACTTTCAGGACTTCTTGTTGGAGTTGTATAATCTAAGTGGGATTGACACAAACAACCACGATCTCACCTTACGATGTTTATATAATTTTGGATCTAGAATTTCTACGTATTTGATACGAAATGATCAAGAACTTAAGTTCTTTTTAAATGGTGAGGACGCATGTAGGCTCCCTATCTATTTATCAACAAAGTCCAAATCTTTGTATGGTGATTGTTATTTAAAGAACCCCAATTTCTCATACCAAGCAGCTTTCCATACAATTTAACCCAAGAATATCTACCCCCTTTATTATCCAATAGAGCCTTCCTTCGAACAAACTTATCCATCAGGTTATGCTACATCATTAACCTCTTTAGATAATAATGTTGCCCCATATAAACTATCTTATGACAGTTTTTTTTTATTTATTTATACAATCTCGAGGATATGATCCATTATCCTCAATGTACGGTAAGGAGGATAATGTTTGTGCAGACGGGAGGTTTGGGCGTAGTGTAAGTGAGGAAAATGAGATAGAAGATGAAAATATACGTGTTAAAGTGGTTTTTGAGCATGGTATAGGAGAGGGGAACGTGAACCAAGGGGAGAATATAGTTGAAGACAATTCAGACTATGAATGAAAATTACAAGAGGAATTGGATGATGAGTCTAATGAGTCTGATGAGTCTGATGATCTAACTAAAAAGGATGACAGAGACGTTCGAATAGAGGGTAGGTGTGCTAACCGTCAGTGAAAAGGTACCAACCTATACTTGGGTAATACTCATACGAAACCTCCAAGTACGTGTCCTGAAGTGATAATGATTGTGTCGAGTCAAATGTTTGAGAGTGGGGACATTGATATTAAGGTAAGGCAGATAAATCTCTTAAAGGAGGAACTTTCATTCGCATTGTCCTTCTTCCCTTTACGACGAAATTTTGAACATAGGGTTAACAAATCCATGAAATCACTAGTGATTATTAATGTTAGAGTTGATGCCCTAAATCTCATTCTATAGTTCGTAATTGTAGTGTACAAACAGTTTATTTATTTAATAAAATATGAGATATTTTATTCAACATTTAGTACCATTAACCCACAAAACTAATAAACAAACATCCAAGGTTATCTTCTAAAGCTTAAACACGTATGTAAAGATATACAGGTGGATTGTATTTAAGTGATAACCTGAACGATCTGTTGTAGATGGATAAGGCTGGGTACCTTATCCTAGTGACACTACGAATATGACCTATTTTGTAGATCTTACAATTGTTGTAAAGTTCTACAAATGATCTAATCCTGATTATTCATGTAGAGACATGTGAGTGGAGATGTTCTATATAAAAGAGTTTGTATAAGATCGGACCACAAAATGAATAGTTTCATTATATAACATCGTTAATAGTAGAGACTTACATTTCACTAGGATGGTCATAAGTGACACTAACTAAATTCTGAGTGAGTTGTGAACTCCTACCTATAAAGGCAATCCTTTGATTTTCATGGGTGAGAGTGGCCAATTCGCCGACTCAATATGTCTAACATTTTGGGGATTCATCTGATTGGGAAACTGGGAATACAGCTACATAAGACAAAATTAACTCCTTCCCTAATATCGGGGTAAGTAGATAAATTGCTCCCTTAAGAACTGATTCCGAGGCAAACAATATGGCGCTACACCCTCTCTTGACCCGAGAAGGGTTTGGTCATAGTTGGACTATAATTTATTGTTCATTAGAAGGATCAGTGGTACTTAAGGAGTTAAATGTAACTATAGGGGCAAAACAATAATTTTGACCTAACTGTACTTATGAGCAATTTATGAAAGGTCATCGCATTGTTGACTAGTTATATTCAATAGACACAAAAATATATCTATAGTACGAAGTGTGTAGCTATCGGTCTTTAGTGCAATAACCGGCGGTTAATAAAAGTTGATTAATTTAATTAAAGAGGTATAATTAATTGATCAACTACCATTGGAGCTTCAAACTATACATCGATAAGGTCCCCTCTATAGCTAAACTGGGATAATCAAGAATCAATTTAATTTTGGTTTAATTTGAATTGTTCAAATTAATTGAAGGAATTATATATGATATAGTTAGTCTAATGTATTTGATACATTATAAAATAAACTTTATTTTGAGAGGAAATAAATATTTAAACATAATTCAAATATTAATTGTATGGATTAGATTCATATAATTAAATTTAATATACATTTGATTTATATTAAATATCGTAAATGATTAAGAGAATTCAAATTATAGGTTATATTGTATTTGATACAATATAAAAACTATAGGTTATGTGTGATATTCAATATAACATTTAATTTAATATATATTATAGGATAAAATGNATATATTAATAATTTATCAAATCAATATGAAATAATTTATTAAATCAATTTTGAATTAACTCCCTCTCCTTGTTTCTCTTTTATCAGGGACATGGAAGATTGAGAGGTTATAATGATGATTGTCTTCTTCCTGCCAAAAAGACACAGAGTGTTAATAAGATTTTGGATCTCCCAAGAACGCTCTCTAGAATAATTTTCTCTAAAAAATCCTTCCTCTCCCTCACTACCAAATTAATACACAATGTCCACAAACTCCTATGATTCTCAACTCTAAGAGAATACAAAAGGCTCTTTTATGGTGGTTTCCACACTGCGTCTTACTATTTTCTTGTCCATTGAGATCAAGTTTCAAGAGAAAAGTTCTTGATCATTTGAGAGGATTTTGTAAAGGTTTTGTGACTTCAAGGGTCAGTAAATCTAATTCCTGTTTTCTGCTGTAAAATTTTGTTAGAATGCATAATTTTTATTTCTAAATTTTAATCTACTGTGAAATTGTAAATTGGGACCGATCCTCGCTCCGCATTGGACTTCACAGTTTTTCAGTTAAGTATAAATATGGTGCCTATTATTCAAGGATTCAGGCTTGAAAGTTTAAGGATTTGGAGTTGTTTAAAATACCAAGGTATCAATATATCCATACATTCTCACAGCAATTAATGGATCACGACTATCGTCAAGCTAGAAGCAAGTTAGTTGGTCATCTGATTAAGTCCAAGTTCACAAATGTTCCTCGACTTGACTCTGTTTCAATCTAGGCCTATTGTTGAAGTATAGGTTTCTAAGCCTAGTAGGGTTAAGATTATTCCACACCACTCGCGTTCGTACCCTAAACCCAACGATAAGGTCAAACTCATCCTTACCAAATGACATCCTAGACTCGAACAAAATTAAAGAAAATTACATTTGGTCTATCATCCACAACCTCCTTGAGAAGTAGGTGATGTATTAGTGTCCATTGAGGGAGAGAGTACTATCTAAGAGAGGCCAAATATGGTTTGCCTAAATATGTCTAACTGGACCCTTGCTAACTTCATATGAATCACCAAACATGTCTTAACTAGATGAGAACACGAAGATAATGAAGCCTTAAAATATCATGTTGGCTCGATCTTCGGCTCCATAATAATTACCTATACGTTTCATAGAACATGGTACAATGTTAAAATCCCTAGTGAAAGAAAAAACCCTAGTGGCTCAAACTTCACGAGAAAAAAGCTAGACAGCCATCACGAACATTATTTGGGTGTATTCACAACATCTCATGAAGTAACTTCACAAGACAAACTTACAATATTACGAGATAAATGACAGAAAGCTTTCAAACTATTTTACAAACTTCTCACTATTACAAATACTTCACGAGACAAATATTTGCAACAACTTCACGAGATATTTGTCTCGTGAAGTTTAATACACCCAAGAAATGCAAAATCAAACCCAGACGAAGATTTATCCCCCTTATTCCACATATTTTATAGGATGAAATGATAAATATATTGTTGATAAAAAAAGGTTTTGAGTTTTTCACTACACACTCCTACCAAAAATCACACACTCCTTCTATAACAATAGAATTCGATTAATCATTTAGAAGCAAAGAAAATGGAAAAGGTACTTGTGTACCTTTTGTCAAAATCCGAATTGGATGAAGGAAAAACGGAAGACTCCAACGACCATGAAAGATGAGTCTTTTTTACAGAGATAGGAGACTCTTTGCGAGAAGAGAGTTCAACAATGGTTGAAAACTCAACAAGAAAAAGAAGTAAAAAACCCTAACTTCCATGGAAAGATGAAGTCTTTGCGATAAGATTTGTCCTTTCGAATTCTATTGAGGGACAAATTTGTATTTTTACATGGTATGTCCATCCACTTAAAGTTGGAAAAGATCAAGGTTAAAAAAAAGTAGATTTTAAAAATGAAGTTACTTTTTAATGGGAAAAAAGTTTTTTTTGATCAAAACCAGCAATTTTCCTATTTAATTGTTGTTTACACACAATTTCTTAACCCTTTTGAATTACATCTTGTAATATACACTCTTCCATATCTTACAAATAGTGTTGGGTATTTTTGTAATACACATCATAATAGAAATCATTCGCTCTCTCTAATTTATTTTTTCTACTTTACTCTCTAATTACCCTTTTCTTTGTTCTTGTATTGTTCTTATTACTATTCTTATTTTATAACAATGCCCAAATTAAACATAAATTAAAAATAATATAATTGTTGTAACTAAGAACCTTTTAAATCTATTTATTAAAATTCAGATACTAAAACGATGAATTTGAAATTATAAGGATCAAATACATCTACTTCTAAAATCTCATGAATTAAAAAGATAATTATCCCTAATCTTTTTTAAAGATTCTCAATATCTCTAATCTTTTTTAAACCATATGTTGGGAAATAATCTTGATTTTTATATATATAGATACACATACAAACACACTTTCGAATAAGTTGATAACTCTAATTGAAGTTAGTCATGGAGGATGGATCCTTTCAAATTTCTTTTAAAAATTAACATTATATTGAACTTAGAATAATTTTGGTCCTAAAATCACCTTAAAGTCACCTTCTAATTGTACATGTACTTGGTCCATAAACGTTTTAAAGTTTTGTTTCAACTCGCTCAAATTTTAGTTAGTTTAAATCTAACTGAGTTAAAAATTAAAAGTGTCCTGATTTGTCATTTTCAACTAGTTTTTTTTAGTTTTTTTTTTTTATCAAATTAAGTTGATGTAAAGTTACCAATTCGTGACATGGAGACGATGGTAATATGAACATGATACATCACTAGTAATATTTAAAAATTTAGAAAATGTAAAACGAAAGCATGTTCAATAATTCATCTACAGTTTGTAAGAAAATTAAAACAAAAGTAACCAAGGTCATACATGACGGGGGAAAAATGTCACTTTTTTCTTCTAACCATATTAAAGATACATTTGCTAGTGACTTTAAAATTATTTTTACCATATTTAAATAACTTTGAATATTCATATTTGTAGTAATTTAAAACTAGATTTAATTGTATGAAAATAGTGTTTAAAAGTGTATAAAATAAAATTTCAATAAATTTTAAGTTGTTAGAAACGTGTTTCGAAATGACTTTACATTTGTTAAAATGATGGTCTAAAACAAAATTTTAAAACTTTTGATACTAACACAACTATATACCAGTGAACTATGCTCACTTAGATAAAAAAAATGTTTTTGAAATCCTTTTCTTGATTCTAAAATTCAATTAGAATTCTTAAAACATTTCAAATAGTAAATTTTCTTTTTAATATATAAATTCCTTTCTTTTTAAAATAAATAACTTAATTATGAGATTTTTATTTATTGTTCTAAATAGTTTAGGGTAACGAGACCTCTTCTCTTTGGAACCTTTCTCTTGAGTTGCATGCGTTTTTTTTTTTTATATATGTGTTTTATTGATTTTAGTTTGTTTCTTCGTTAGATTGTGCCTTTGAAAATATATATAGTATATATATATATATATATATATATATATATATATCAAAGAACTTATATCTAAATTGGTCTTTAATAATTGAAGATTATATGAACGAGATAAAGAAAAGCAAATCTTTCCCAATAAATTATATCAGAAGAACATCCTCTTTTCTGTTTTTAGAAAATAAGTGCTTATAATAATGTACCATATCTTTGGTGTTTATCTAAGAATGAAAAAAATTAAAAGAAGAGAAAGAAAAAAAAGAAAAAAGAAAAAAAAAAGAAAAAAATAGGCCATATTTGGTGATTGTTGGATTTTTTTTTTTTCATTTTTTATAATATTTTTAGTACGAATGGTTGGCCATTCAAAGTTTAACAAATTGCCCAAAATAAAATTTTGAAATATACTTCAAAGAGGCCACAAAGTGGTGAGAGTCATTTTTTTTAAAGAAATCTAACCTTTCAAAGATATATTAAAGATTCTTTCCCAAAAAAAAAAAAAATATATTAAAAATTGATAAAATAACAACGAAAAAGAATGGTTGAAGCTTGGATAATCATTTAGTTCCTATTGGGTAATTTTTTAAAATCAATATGTAACACTTATTCTATCTCTTCATTGGTAAATATTTATTTAAAAAAAAAAGTTAAGAACTCGTTTGAAATTGATTTAAGAAAAAAAACATTTTAAAAAAACTTATTTTATTTAAACACTTTTGAAAAAATTCATTAAAATACACTTGAAAAGCTATTTTGAAAGACGGCCAAATACTTCAATTTCTTCACGACATGACTTATATTTTAAAATTCACTAAAAAATGTATTCCAAACGCAACGCCTAAGCCTATAAGTACACATTCCAACTCTAAAATTCTTACTTTGTTATCTACTGTTTATTTATATATTTTTAAAAAACAAGTTAAAATTTGAAACTTAAAAATTAGTTTTAAAATTTCGTTATTGTTATTAGAATTTGGTTAAGAATTCAACTCTTGTAAATAAGGAAGTTGCAATTATGATAATAAATTAGGCTAAATTAGGCTTTAATTTTTTTAAAAAAACTAAAAATAAAAATAAAATGATTACTAAATAAGAATCTATTTTTTTTAATCTACGTTACCATTTCAAAAATCAAGTCAAAATTTGAAAACTAAAAAAAAAAATCATTTTGAAAAAATCTGTTCTTGTTTTTGGGATTTGGTTAAGAATACAACTATTGTCATTAAGTAAAATGTATAATCATGGTAAGAAATTAAGATAAATAGACTTAATTTTCAAAAACTAAAAACAAAAAATGAAATGGTTGTCAAACGGGGTATTTGTTTTTAAAAATTAATCAAATTTCTTCTAATTTCTGACAACGGTTTTTCATCTTTTTTTTTTAGCAAACAAATAAATCAAAGTCAAATTTTTTAAAAACAAAAAGAAGTATTATAAAGCTACTTTTTATTTTTCAAAACTTGACTTGATTTTTTAAAACACTATAAGAAAGTATATAACTTTGGCAAGAATTTAAAGGTGGGAAAGTATCTATAAATCTAATTTTCAAAAATTTAAATAAAAAAACTATGACCTCATGTAACATTTGTATTTTGTTTTAATTTTTAAAATTAAGCCTATAAAACACCCCAACCATTTCTATATTTTTTTGCTTTGTCATATACTTTTTACTCGTGTTTTCAAAAACCAAGCCTAAATTTTGAAAACTAAAAAAATAGTTTTTCTTAAAAAAATGTGTGTACCTAAATACCTCTCTCTTTTTGAATTAATGAAATATGGCTTTGATGTATGATAGGTGTTAAGAATGTGTAACCTAGTTGAGATATTCATCCCCCATTACCTTGTTTTTTTCTTTAAAAAAAATAATTTAAAAACTTATTTTTGATTTTAGAATAGCTTAAGAATTCAACTCTTATACTTCAAAAAGATGCAAATCATTGTAAGAAAATTAGAGGTAAATAAACATTAATTTTTCTCAAAAAATTTCAAAATGAAAATTGACACCAAATAGAATTTAATGCTTATCAAATGGTACATTGAATTTTCAGTTATTGGGTTTTGTGATGTTTGTTATCACACACAAATTTTCTCAGTTTTCATTTTTATCTAAAATAAACACATTGAACCAATTAACCAAACATTTAAAAAAAAAAAAAAAGTATTTTAAAACTACCATTCTTTAGATTTTTCAAAAAATTCTGTACTCAATTTTGTAAAATTTAGTTTAGACAAACTTGAACCCCTTAGTAACATTGTTCTTCAATATTGGTTATTGGTCCGACATCTTACTCCTATAACATCGGTTTTTGACGGATATTATAACCAAATTTTATATCTATGAAAAAAATCAATAAATAACAGTCAATGGATAAAAGTAATATTTATAGACTTAATTTTTTTTTTTTTTTTTTATCAAACATGACATAATAAATCAGATTGTTTTGCAAATGTGGGCAAGTTACAACATTATCATCTTTACCTAACATAGAAGATAATAGGTTTGTTTTGAAAAAAAAAGGTTGAAAACAAGGAGTCTGGTTTCCAAACACTCATACTCAGAAAAAATATATATATATAAATTTTTATCTGGCGATTGTAGCTTGGATTGAAATACCGATTCAATGGTTTGAATGGTAAATTTCTTTAATCAAATAATTCTTACTAAGTAATAAATCCGACCCAGTCATTAAATACTTGGATTTGGCTGATGCAGATTAATTACTTAAGTTATTATTTGAATAATTATCTTAAAAGAGTAAAATATTAATATGTAAAAATATGATTTAATTATTCTTTTTCGTATTGGATCAAGATTAACAAATTAATTTCAATTTATATATTAAGTAAAACTAAATCAAATATACGTATATATAAATATATTAGAAGTAAAAAAATAAATATATCTTTTAAAATTAAAAATAAGTTCGGATTAGCCCACATTATTCTGGGTGACCCATTAACTAATTCAGTCTATAAAAATTTATTTATTTGAACCTAATTCAATCAAATTTGTACGGATTGTTTTGAGTTGATTGAATTTTTTCAACATTTTTTTAAAACCTCTATTTTACTCATAAATTATTCAATGAGTCTGTTTTAATGTTATTAATTGGTGTTCTAAACTTTATTAGCTGTGAATTTAATGCTTCCTGATCAAAGTCAAATTACAAAATTTCTCAGGGACTAACCTACCACACCTGTTCTTTTTTTCTTTTTAAACGATCAACCACACAAAATTTGTCTAATAAATGACTTAAATATAATCTACATGGATGTCGAAATTCAACGATGTGAAATTAAAATACTTTAATCGAAGCTAGAAAATCAAACAAGAAAATTAGGCAAACGAAACTCAATAAATATTTAAGGGTGTGTTTGGAATATATTTCGAATTATTTAATTTAAAAAATAAGTTGTTTTAGAAGAAATTGGAGTGTTTGACAACCACATAGAATAACTTTTCAAATGTATTTTAATCGATTTTTATCAAGTGTTTAAATAAAAATGAGTTTTTTGAAAAATATTTTTTTTTTCTTAAGCCAATCCAAACAGGCTCTAAGTCAACACTAGATATTTTTGTATAAAATATGTATATTTTTATTAAAGGGTTGAAAGGTTCGAATATCTCACCCAATATTGCTGAATTAAAAAAATTAATAAATATATTTAAGAAAATTTTCACATATGAAAGAAATGTCAAACTATTTATAGAAATAGCAAAAAACACACAAGTAGATACTGATAGACTTCTATCAATATCCATCAGTGATAGACTTGTATCAGTTTCTATCATTGTAGTATCAATAATAGACTTCTATCAATTTCTATCACTATAGATACTGATAAACTTCTATAAACATTTATAAAAGAAGATTAAATTTATTTTATATAAATAATTTTCTTATTTTTCTATTTTTAAAAATCCCAAATATTTAACTAATACCTTAAAAATAGAATCTTGTAGTTGTATTAATCTTATCCACGTGAACTCATTCAAGTTTGAGATTCAAGATAACAAATTGAAAGATAATGAAAAATATTTTGCTGTGAAATAAAATTATTAAAAAAAAGTTTTTCAAAAGATAATTAAATGACTAATTAATAACAAGAAATAAAATTTTTAACATGGGATGGCTCAATTAATAGGTAAGAAATCTATAACCTCTAAAAGATCTATAAGGAAAAAACAGTCGTACTCTAAACTACTTATAAAAGTTTCGAGTTTAAATAGATATAATTATTATTTTATGATTTAAATGGACAGATCCTCTAAAATTATTTTAAAGATGTAAATTGATATTTTTGTTCGATTAAATTATATCAAACTTTAATAATAGTATTGAAATCAATCTTGACTAATTGAAAATGAAATGATATTATGAGAGTCTAATTACAAGACCATTTTTCTGACACTATCAAATCACCATTTGATTTAACTCAAAAGCTTAAAGGGATTTGGAGAAGTAAAATAACAAGAAATTAATTGTTCAAATAACAAGAAATGTGGAATTCTTTCATCTCAACAAAGTTGGGTAATAATTTTAAATTCATTTTTTCTTGAAAGCAATGAGATTTCATGTTTTTAATTACCATATAATATGAACGATTAGCGATTGATTCCCATGAGAATTAGTTGATTTGTTTTCATATTTATAAAGGATATGGAGCTCTTGTTTTGGTTCAAAATTTAAATATATGTTGGAGTGAACAACATGAACTTGGCAAGTAACTAAAAAAATCCTCAGTTTTACTATATTCAAGTAAAAAGTAAATTGTTCCATGGCATTTTAGAACATAATTATCACCATCTCGGGATGACTTTTTAAGTACTTACAAAATAAAAAACAACTTTAGTCATTTTAAACGGAGTGTGAAAAAGGATTTTCAATGAGATTGGAGTAAAAAAGTTTATTAAAAAAAAATCTAAGTTTGTGATTAAAGTCATGAATATCTAAGAAGGAGAAAGGAGATAGAAACTATTATCCTCTCTTGTGTCTCTATAGTTTGTGGGGTTTGTACCAAAAATTGAAACCACACAGAAACTGTGACAAATAAGAAAAGTAAGTGAAAATGATTGATGTTTGGAAAGAGAGAATTATCAAACAAAATCCTACTAACTGTGACATTTTCCCATTGCCACCACAGAACCTTTGCTAATAATAAATCCATTTCAATATTTCATAAACCTACATGCAAGCTGTATCCATCCATTTGATACTTACAAATCATCTACCCATCAAATTTTAGTTTCCCATAATTCCTATTTCCAAAAACTCAAAATACTTACATTCCTTACCTTATACATGCATAAAACTTCATTATCTTCCTCTCCAACAAATTTTACTGTCTAAACACACTTCAAAGATGTGATGTTATTTAATATTCTAAAATCAGACCTAATTTAAAAAAGAAATGGTTAAGAAATCTACCCTTAAAATAAACAAAAAAACGTAAAGCAAACAAAAATCGACAAACAAATACACGTGGTTCACTAACAGTGTGAACAATAGAGAGTAATTTATTATTCAAGAGAATAATTCAAATTATTTAGAGTTATAGCATATATATAATACACTTCTCTAAACTCTAAGATAAAAATCGTAGGTAATATAAATATGATAGATATGAATACAACTTAAGTTTTGGGAGTAATACTCACCCAGATGCGTCGTCTGACAACTTTGATTTAAGTGAATATCATATTCAAGACATTGCGACAGATTAATTAAATGTTTTAATGAAACAATGTAGTGGTTAATCTCCAAATTAATTAGTCGGTCTAAAAAGGGTTTTCAAAAAATGACCCACAAACTTTGATGGGATGATAGTTTAAAGAATGCGCAATCTTTGAATTCAAAAAGTGCATTGTATAGTGGGATTAGAAGATGCGTAACATAAATGAATCAATAAAGTGAAGATATAATATACATATGAAAATGGGAATGCATGGCTGCCAAGTAGCTACCTCTTTGGTGAATGCAGTAAAACCAACCAAGGTGGCTTAGAGAGAACATATATAGCACATAAATCCACAAACATACATTAAATTAATGAAAAAAATTATAATAATTAAAAAAAAGAAAAAAAAACATAAAGAATAAGGACAAAAAAAAGAGGGAAAAGAAATTGGAAGAGTCAAAGAGGCAAAATAAAAGAAGTAGGGTTTTTTTAGGGTTGTGAAGTGGCGAATGGGAAGAGCCAATAGCCAAACCAAAATAGGGAGGGTATGGCTCTGAACCACAAAACCATACAAAACCAATTTGGGTCCCAAAAAGGAGAGAAGTGGCTAATTGGAACTTGGCTTTTGGGTGAACTCTAAAGACATCTTTAAAATTCATTCTTTCTTTCTTGTTGCTTGTTTCTCTCTCTCTCTCCATGGTCAGAAATTAAAAAAGGCTGTCAAAGTTTTTTAAAGTGGGATCCATTGATTTAAGGGGACCATAGAAACTAAAGGAGCTAACACAGTTTGTTTTTCTAAATTTAACCACAAATTTCACTATTTTTTCATATTATTAATATTTGTCTAGTGTCCTCCTCAAACATCTTGTCTATAAATCTTTACCACTAATACTACATCTTTTTTTTTTTTTTGCTTATTTATTTGGGAAATATTAATTATCGCTATTTATTGCATTTGTTTCTATCTTTAATTCAATATTTAATTTAAATATGTATCTAAATTGACTAACGAACAACTTCTGAAAAATATACAAGATTAGGTGTAACTGAGACTCCACCTATCATTTGTACTCCCCACTTCTCTACCACACACAAAAAGATATTAATTTCTTTTTGTTTTTTACAAAATAAAAACGCCATGTGATAGTATTTTATTATTGGATCATACATGGGAGCACATCCAATTTTCCTCATATACAAAATACATAATAGGTAGGTAACTAGTTGTTTTGTTATTAGGATAGAGAAGAATATGAATGACACACGCTTTTATTTACTTTTACCTTAGGGTGGGATCACTAACCTTTTTAGGGGAATATTTTCCACTTTTTTTTTTCCCTATCACAAGTTTAAAATGTCAATAAAGACACAAATGTCCATGAAATTTCGATAATGAATGTTACTAAACAAATTATAAAAACAAGAAATTCAAATAAATTAATTAAATTAATAAATAAGCCTTCCATAGTTTTTAAACAAGTTAAAATATTTATTATTTATATTATATTTACATTAATAATATTTTCTTTTTGCTTATTTTTATATTCTATGGATACTTTTTATACTATAATGAAAATGTCGATTTATCCTTCATCTTGATATCAAATCTATGAAAATACCAACATACTGTTGAGATATTTAGGCCTTAATTTATGTATTATGCATATATTTAGACTATAATTAGCAAGTTTGGTTATCGTCCTTTATATAAATTCCCTATGTAAATCTCAAGTTAATATACAGAAATTATTCGTTCAAATATTGTTTCCACATGGTATTTATACTTCTCAATTTATTGCTTTTGTCAACTCTCTGTCTCTATCGAATGATTGTTGACGAAGGCAGATCCATCTCTGATCTACACTGCTCTGCCATACACATATATCCAAAGCTTCCCTGTCTTTTTTCCAATCGCACGTGCTTTCGCCACCAACCAAATTGTGCGTTCTACTCAGATTTGAAAGTTTATGTGTGCAATTTCGTTCTAGTGCTGGTGTTCGACCATCCAAGCACCCATTGTTGGGCATTCCAACCCTTGCTCTTATTTTCGCACGCCTAGCCACTGACCTGCTGCACTTTATCGCTTAGATCCACCACGAGCGTTGCCCAACCCACACCGCCACGTCAATCGAATCTCCCATCGGTCCATATCAAATCCGCTACCTACCACACACAATTACTTAGATTTGTAAACACCGCCGCTCTGCTCCATTGGTGCCGCCACACCCAGATCCACGGTTTCACCTGTTTTGCCCTGTCGCCGCATGCTTTACTCCATTGTTGGTCTGTGCTCGTCATTTGTTGCTGGTACCAATTCATGGGTTCAATTCTTTGGTTGTGGGTCTCAAATCCGTCATCTAAAGCTCCGCATCGCACAGAAATACCCTCGCACACAAACGTCTAGACCTGACTTCGTACAGATCCACCGATTGTCATTCTGTCGCCCACTCCCCCACTCGATGGCACCCAAATCTGTCGCAAAACAAACCCTCGCCCCCACTCGATGCTCGCCCCTGCTCCAATCCACAATGCTCGTCATGCATAGATTTGTTCGATCCGTTCCACATCCACCTTGCCCAGATAGCTCCGACGAAGATCTACCATGGGTTCAAATGGGTTGCTCCTCTGCCACTCGTCCGTCGAGATCTTCATCGTCCAAACTCTCTCCCCTCCCTATGTCCTTCATGTATTAGCTTTTAAACCTAACCAATTTCAATTAGATCGGTTCGATTCATATGGACTGATTGGATTCAATCAACTTGGTTTTGGTTTCATTTAGCCAGCACAGTTAGTTTAATTTAGTCAGCCAAGTTTGATTCAGTTTGGTTCTTAGTTGATTCTTTTATCAATTTCAGTCTTTGTTCAGTTTTCAGATTTTCCAGAGTCTCTATTTCGTTTTATCTTTGGATATTTTCGTATATCTCTGTTTTCAGCTTAGAAGTTCGTGGGTTTTGTTTCTATATAGGTCTCTGTTTCTAGCCTAGAAGTTTGTGAGTTCCCGTTTCTAGCCCAGAAGTTCTCTATGTTCTAGATCTTCGTGGGTTTCTGCTTCCCGTCCAGATCTACTGTGTTTTCATTCAGAATTGTTTCTTCAGTTTTTGTCATCCAAGTTGCTTCAGTTTATCCGCTTACAAACTCAAGTTGTTTATATCACCTTGAGTTTGAGGGAGGGTGTTGAGATATTTATGTCTTAACTTATATATTATGCATATACTTAGGCTCTAATTAGGAAGTTTGGTTATCGTCCTTTCTATAAATTTTCTATGTAAATCTCAAGTTAATATACAGAAATTATTCATTCAAATATTGTTTCCACACATGTGTTGACAAAAATTTAATATCATAATTTTACATTGATTATTTGACTTTCAAATTAATTCTCCTATTGGAGCATAGCTAAATGAATAAAACACTAATTTTCATTTACATCGATAATTTAATTAATCTCTCCCTCCTTTAATTGTATTAAAAGAAAAAAGGGATTGGTCTTAAATCAAATTAGGTCAAAATAATCAAATTAATACAGATAGGAGGGTAGAAAAAATGAAATTTTTTTGAGAAACTTGACGATAGATCCTACTAAATAATGTGAAAATGAAGATGGATAAGATTTCACTCCAGAGATTAATGATAATTGTTTTTTCTGTAAGTCAGATTTATAAATGAGGGGAAAATTACACTTTTTAGATTCAGAGTTTTGAAGATTATGTGTGTTTGGTCTTTAAATTTCTAAAATGTATCTTTTTAGTTAGAGATTTTAAGAAGAATATGTATATTTAGTCCCTAAAAATTTCAAATGTACCTTTTTGTGCATAGGATCTAAAAATTTAAAAAAAAAAATGAAAAATATCAATTTATACCCCTGAATTTTGAGTGTTGTATCAAATTAAACTCTAAACTAATAATTATATCGATTTAAATCTAAACTTTGAGAGTTGTATCAATTTAAACTCTGAATTTTTTGAATTGTATCAATTTAAATCCCAAACTAATAACTGTATTAATTTAAACCCTAAACTTTCATAATTGTATCAATTTAAACCCTGATCTTTCGTAAATATATATCAATTTAAACCCTTAACTTTTATAAGTGTATCCAAATAAAGCATAATGGAAAGTTTAAGTTGATACAATTATGAAAGTTTAGGGTTTAAATTGATACAATTATAATAGTTCATGGTTTAAATTGATACAATTATTAGTTTAAGGTTTAAATTAATACAATCCCAAAGTTCAAAATTTAAATTGATATAATTATTAGTTTAAGGTTTAATTTGATACTACATCTAAAGTTCAAGAATATTATTGATATTTTCCTGAAAAAAGAAAATTAAAAGAACCTATGCAATATTTTTATTATTATTATTTTAATTTGGAAAAACAACTTTAAAAGTTATTTATTCACTATAAAGTTATTTCTTAAAATTACTTTAAACATCTTAAAAACTCGGGACTAAAAAGTTACAATTTGAAAATTTGGGAATCAAGTGTATTTATTCTTAAAAAAAGCTCAAAAATTAAAAGGGTATATTTTAAAAACTTATGAACCAAGCACACTTATTTTTAAAAAAAAGTCGGCAACTTAAAAAAAAAAAAAAAAAAAGTTAGTTTTGTAAGTAAAGATAATAAGAAGGATGGAAGAGAATGGAATCTTATTCCTATTCCTATTCCTTTGAACATAAGTTCGACGAACATGTTTCCCCAAGCATGCATGCTCCATGTGAATCTGTGGTTGTATGCTTAATAAGTTGTTTTAAGATTGATTAAAAAATTATTAACGTAAAGTAAACGCAATTAAGCATCAAAACACACAGAGATTAAAGACACTATAATTAATGTTATAATATATATATATATTCCATTGGCAGAATCCCATGTATTTGTTTCTTGATTCCAATACATTAGATTCCTCCTTTGAAGAGAGAGAATAATCCATGAACCTAAAGAATCGTCCAGTGAAAATAATTGTGGGATGCAGCTTTTAAACACTCAAAAATCCGACATTGATTTTAGTACCAAACTTAAAACCATTTTAGCCTTTCAAATACGAATCTCAAGAGGTATAATTTATAAACCAATAGATTTTTGTTTCTCTTTTAGTTTGTTTTTTTGGTAAGAATAAGATAGTACTAAGGAAAACGACAGAGAGTTGTTGTTGTCGTTCTGTCATGCAATAACTTTTTAAGAAAAATATCTATAAATAGTGGGTGAAGCTTGTAATTTATGTTAATTCACTTAGAAGATGGGCACGTGAATGAAGTATGAGAATAGTGTTTCTAATCCTCAATGTCTATAAAAGTCTTGAATTTAAAGTGTCTAAGAGTCTTCTAATTGATGAGAGAATTCTTTCTAAGTTATTCGGATTCTTAAAATTCTCAATCTCCAAAATGAAGATGAACTGACTAATTAGATTTAGATTTGATTTGTCTATAGACTTGGCCCCTTGGATCTAACTAATTGGATTTTTGGGCTTCGTTGTTATTTGGGCTACATTAAATTTACTTTTGGACTAAACTGGATGTGATCTAAAATATTAATATCAAACTGAGTGAAATTAATTTATTCAATCCAACGGTTATGATGAAAACATGCGACATCATTAGACTTACTAATTTTTATTTTTCAATTTCAATTTGATACACATATTGACTTTTAATTAATCACAAGCGTGATCATATGTAATGTTGTCATTAATTTAAAAAATGATATTACGGTGTGTGTGTTAAAATTTCTTATTCAATAGCCTCTACCTTAAATAATGTTCAACGTTAAAAAAAAAATTGAATCTTAATATGAAGTACTACAAATACTTTGACCTGGGTTATTTGTTTGAGAATTTTTGGTTCAATATTACCATTGATAATGCATTATTTTGCTATGGGCCAACATTTCAATGTCGTTCGGTTTGGGCCCGTCTAATAACTTGAACCGGCCCAGAGTTAAAATAGTCAACCCAACTGTTAAAAGGTATAGTATTTTGACGTTGGGATAACCAAAGTTCAAAATATCGATGTTGATTAAAATATCGAGATCTCGATTTTATAAAAATATCGATATCGATAAAAATTTTAGAAATTTTTATGGAAATTGTTATAATCAGTTAATGAAATTTTGATTGTGACCTAATTAGACTATATTTGACCATTTGTAATCATCATTTCTATGAAGTAAGACAATATTTAAAGGTATAGTGTAAATATTTGGGTAAATGTCGATGCGAGAGCAGAAATTTAAAAAAAAAAATGAAAAAATAGTTATAAAATAATATCAAATATTGACAATTAATTGTAACATCAAAGAACATGAAATGTTTGCATACAAAATAATTGTAAATTATTTATTATAAAACTTACATGCCTAATTCCAAAAAGCTAACCTTGGAGTATCTAACCTAGAATCTTGATAATTCTGATAGAAACTACAGTATAGCTCTCAAGTTTTCTTGTATTGAAAATTATAAGAAAATGTTGAAGATAGTTACTACTTAAATGAAAATGATAGAACTCGTATGACCAACATATAGACTTTATTGGTGGATACATCTCATTATTCGATGATCTTCCTCCTTCAAATGGATAATAACTATTTGATGGAAAGTTAGGCCGGAAATTGTCATTGTCAAGTCTTAAAGGACCATTATAACTTGAGTAAGAATAATTACCTTGACCATAGTTTTGTTGCATACGGGAAAATTAAAAAGATATTGTACCTTTAGAAACTATTTAGGAAAATATTGTTGTTTTCAAACTTTTGTAAAAATATTGTTGTTTTAAATAAGTCGAGGGTTGAAAATTCGACCTAGATAGGTCGAATTTTGAACCCTCGGCCTTCCTTTTTTTTTTTTAGGAAAATATTGTTGTTTTCAAATGGATTCTGTCATCTCAACAAGTCTGACTAAATAACGAGCTAATGAAGCCACTGAACTTCCCAATCAAATTCGAGAGCGAGATTATGAGAGACAGAGACAAGAGAGCGAGAGAGCAAGAGTTTGAGAGAGCGAGATTTTGAGTGAGAGCATGAGCATGAGCGAGAGCGAGAGCGAGATTTTGATAGAGAGCGATAATACCGTACAAATTTTTTTTTCTTTTTAATTATTACACATTCCACCTTCTTCTTTCTAATCCTTTCTTTTTTTTTCTTTTTAAAATTTTTCATTTTATAAAAAAAATTCTAAAAATATTTATTATTATATTAGAGGAAATGTTAAAGACAAATACTAAAAATTGGAATAAAATAATCAAATTAGGTTTAGTGTAATGTAACCATATTCAGGTTGAAGCAGATCAAACATGTATCTATACTGGTTGATTACATGTGTGGCTGTCGAAGTCACACAAAATTGTCTCTCCATCAAATTTTTAAATTGATAATTAGAATTTAAATTAACTAGATTAGTGATATAAGAAATTTAAATTGAATTAAAACAACATACCGAGAACCGTAGGCTCGTCCAACTAACTGAGCGTCTATAACATGATGTAACTGTGGAGCCATTGCTGAAAATCGCTCTCAGCCCATAGTTGCAAAAGTATAAAGAGGCCCAGCTATCTCTCGAACCTCAGGTCTTGTTGCTTTGATAGTTGTCTATACAACCATGCCAAGCATACTGCACCACGAATACCGCCCCACATCATGGAGGTTAGCTAATAGTGGCAGGAAACATCAAGTGAACAAAAATGACTTAGTGATCTCGACAAGCCATCATACCGAGTGGTACTGTTCATGTAACAAGTGGCAAGCATCGCAATTCCATACTTGCATTTTATGTCGTTGTGCTCACATTTTAACATGAACTACAAAGATTTTTATTGGGAACTACTACAAAATTGTCAACGTATGCTGAATGTTACTGCTCCTCAATTTCTAACCTGTACTGCAATGAAGATTACTGGTAGTCATGCACCCTAATATGCTTGTCTTACATCTGATCCATCGTTGTTGAGAAGACCTGGTAGACCGAGAAGTTCACGTTATCACAACGAGATGGATTGGACAAAACCAGCCACTCGACAATGTGGATTTTGTAACCAGTTAGGACATAATCGAAGAAGTGTCCTTCCGAACTAAGATGGGCTCCAAATGTTTAGGGATTGAATAATAAATAATTTTTTTTTATATATATTCATTTTATTGTATATTTAATTTTTTTTATAATAATCTATTGTATATTCAATTTATTGTCTAATGATATTCAATTATAGTATAAATAATCTAATATATTCCAAATTTTGTCTAATGATTATTCAATTATAGTATAATAAGTCTAATATTTTCAATTTGTTGTCTAATGATTATTCAATTAAGTATAATAATCTAATATATTTAATTTATTGTCTAAATATATTCAATTATAGTATAAATAATCTAATATATTTCAATTATAGTCTAATGATTATTCAATATAAGTATGATTATTAGCTCTTTTCTTCCTTTTTTTATTATATCATTCTATGGAAAGTTCAAATAAAGTGAGAAGACTCTCGCTCTCTTCTAAATCTCGCTCTCTCCTAAAGATTCTCGCTCTCTCACTCCTCGCTCTCTCTTAAGATCTCGGGCTCTCGCTCTCATCTGTTATTGTTGTTATTTTTTCTATTATGATTAATAGCTTCATTTCTTCTGGAAACAAATCACAAAACCACTTTTTTTATTATGGAATCTACTACCAGAAACTCAATGCGTAATCCTTTAGCATTCAATGTGTTATTCCTGAATAATCTCATTTTTCAATTATCAACCATTTCATTTTACCAAGTTCAATGTTAGTCAGAATTAGTCAATATAAACTAAAATTCGCTCATCTCCAATATTCTCGCTTTAAATCTCGCTTTTTCTTGAAATATCTCGTTCAACATTTTCGCTTTCTCCTACTATCTCGCTTTGAATCACTCATCTTCTCTCTTTAATCTGCTTCAGCACTTATCTTCTTAATCGCTTTGAAGTTTCGAACATGCTGTTAACTCTCGACAACCTAATATACAAAATTTTGTTCGTAGACAAAACTAATTCGGAATTGTCTTTTCATTCCAAGGCATAATTGTATCCATGCGCTTCATATTCACCTGGAATTCGCTCCTAGAATATAGCCATCCCACCCCTCACGTCAATCCCACAAGCCTCCGTCTAATTCGAAATGATAACAAAATGATAGGTTGTTAGAAGCAGCCTCGAGTACACAGATACATATAGTATACCATCTCATTACTTTATTTCTTTATGAGGGAAAAAGAAAAATAATAAACCTGCAATCTCGAGGGTGGATGTGTGTCGAAACTTCAACCTTCGACAAACCCTATAGCGAGATTCCGCGAGATTTCCCTTGTCGAAGGTTGAAGTTCG
>NC_052360.1:39908981-39929341 GCF_009727055.1 Benincasa hispida | reverse complement strand
CCTATGTATTGTTTCCAAGTTTTTCTTTGTTCGTCGAATTCTCAACGTTCGACCTCCACATTAGTCGAGTTCTCAATGTTCGACCTCTAGCCTCAAACTCCCAAAACAACAATATTTCTCTAATAAGTTTCAAAACAACAATATTTCTCTAATAAATTTTGAAAACAACAATATTAATATTAAAGGTCCATTGAATACTACTACTATGAATGATCATAGTTATCTAAGTTTTTTTCTTGGAAATGAAAACTTCCACATCAATTTAATTTTAAGATGAAATGATGAGAAATTCAATAGAACAAGGTTTGAATGAAATTTAAAATAAATCTATATTATTTTTATCAATTTTGGTTTCTTAGAAATGAAAGCTTTTGATGGAAACAAAACAAAAAAATAAAACTTACATCATCCAAATTTGAGGTGAAATGATGTAAAATTTTAATGGAAAATGGTTTGAATGAAGTTAAAGATAAATATATATTATTATTTTTCTCAATTTTGATTTTTTGAAAATGAAATCTTTGGATGGTAGAAAATAAAATTTACATCAATTCAATTTTAAGGTAAAATAATGTGAAAATTCAAAGAAAAAAATTTCAATGAAGTTAAAAATAAATATATGTCATTATTTTCCTCAATTTTGGTTTTTTGAAAATAAAAGTTTTGAATGGTAAAAGACAAAGCCTACATAAATTCAATTTTGAGTTAAATTATACATTGATGTGTGAAACTATGCAATCTATGTAATCAAGACAAATTTATAAACCTTTAAAAACTTCCATTAAGCTTAATTACTTAAAAACAAAATAGAAATTTTCATCAAAATTTCGAGAATGAGAAAAAATCGAAATTCGATACCAAAATTTAGACCGGAACTTTAAACTATGGGATAACAACACAAATAGACCTTATTTAGAACTCAAATTTCACTTTTGTTCAAAAAGACCAAATATTACACTTTTGTCCAAAGCCGTAAATAAAAAATAAAACTTCAAAACAAAAGTAGTTTGCTGGTATAAAACAAGTGAAATTTCTGGGTGAAAGAATGGATACTACATAACAATTGTGTAAAAATGGGGTCGGAAATAATAGGGGGTGTTCAAAAAAACCCAATGACCTGAAAAGATTGATCAACCCAGCCCAACCCGTACGGTTTGGGTTGGGTTAGGTTCAAATAAATGAAATTTTAGGGTTTTGGTTGGTTCATGGGTTCACCTAATGTAAACCAAACTAACCCGAACCAACCCGAATTTATTATTAATTTTTTAAAAAATATATTTTTTATTATTTATAACACAATTATTTATACATATATTGATTTTAATTTTATTTATTTTAATATTTTTTGAATAAGTTATTCTTCAACAACTCTTAAAGTAGTTTCTTTACATTTTATAAAGAAAATTTTGACTATATAAATTGAAATTGAGTTGCTAATCTTAATTTAATATATGAAAATAATTAATTAAAATTTTTACATCATTACGAGTTTTACTTTTTTTTTAGACAAAATTTTAATAAATGACCCGATTAATCCAACCCAACCCAACCCAAATATTTCATAGTTGGGTTGGGTTCATTTTTAATAAAGATTATTTGGGTTGAAAAAATTTACAAACCGAACAATTGGGTTGGGTCTAAAAAATTCTTTCAATCCAATCCAACTCAACCTATGAACACCCCTAGGAAACAACATGAATAATTTGGAACTAAAAACATTAAAAATAATAGTATTAATAAATTTATAACTAAATAAGAGAAAAGAGAGATTAGGAAATTCGCTCGAAATGAATAATGAGTGAAAAAATAATAATCCGAGTTTTGAACGAAAAATTAAATGAAAAATTGGATGGAAAAATGGTAAAAGTGCAGTGCAAATGGAGAAAAAGTGGACAAACATTTAGATGAGAAAGATAACAAATGTAATTAAAAATGAGGAGAAATTTGATAATATATATATATATATATATATATATATATATATATTATATATATATATATATATATATTGAAATAGAAGGAAAAATTTGCAAATGAAAGCTTGAAGGAAAAAAAATATGTAAAATAACATTTAGTTATTAATCCTTTGCCAAAAAAAAAAAAATAGTTATTAATATCTTAATTAACAGATCACTACTTTCTTTCTTTCCTATCTTCCTTCTTTATTTTTCCCTAAAATAATATTTCATAGAATTTTTTCATCAAGTTATATTAATTCTAAAATCATAAACATGTAATTTCATCAAATTACATCTTATTTGCAATCTTAATCTTAAATTTTAAAAGATTCATAATTTTAACTCTCTAATTGATTTCTGCTTCAAATACTTTTTTTAAAAAATTTATCCATTCATTGAACCAAGAAAACATATGTTATACATAAAATTAATAAAAATAAATAAATAAATAAAAGAGAGAAAATTGCTTTATTTATTTATAAGTTTTGGTAAAATTATTTATGTACAAATTCATGTCAGTTGAGCTATTTCCATATTATTAGTCGAACTTACTTTTTTTTTTTTTTTATATAAAACTTTATATTTATTGAGATTATTGAGTATGAAAATTTTTAGTCTTTTTTTTTCTGTTAAAATCAATGAATGAATTTGTGAAAATTAAACCAAGAGTAAAAATTACAACTACTATTTGAGTTTAAGTCAAATTTGATGAAATTAAAAATTTATTATCTAAATTAATACAATCTTGAGAGCTCAAATTTGATTTTAATTTTAAAAGATAATATTTAGTTAATTCAAAAGTGTTCTAGCTTTAAAAGGAGGTTAGTAATCTGTATCCAACCATTTTAATATGTTTAGATTAACAATTAAACTATGTTATGCCTCAACCAGAAAGGATAATTCTAGTTGATATGATATATATGAATATCATTTATTTTTGTGTGAACAACTCCCTATAAAAGATGAAATTATTCGAGTAGACCACTATAATATAATCAATCCCAGAGAAATTGTAAATATATTTCATATTTTTATTCAATGATACCTTTGAGTCAAAATTCATCCTCAATTATTTGACATCCCAAATTTTTTTTAATTTAAATTTAGTTATTTTGTAATATTTAAAGATTATTTTAGATTTTTTAAAATTAAATTAGATTATTGTAATAATTCAATTTAAATATTTGCTCAGAGAGAAATTTTGGAATTTAAAATTGTTTAAGAAAAATTTGGGATTTATGTCAAGTTATTTCAATTTTAATTTAATTAAAAAAATTGAATTAAAATTGAGAGGTTTGAATATTTGGATTTTGGAGAAGGAAAAGGAAAAGGGATGAGTTGTTATAAATAAGTAGGGGTGTTCAAAGACTCGATGATCAAAAAAATCGATCAACCCAACCCAACTCGTCCCATTTGGGTTGAGTTATCAACTCATTTGGGTTGGGTTGGGTTCAAATAAATGAAAATTTTATGAGTTGGGTTGGTTTATGGGTTCACCTAATATAATCCAAATCAATCTGAACCAACCCGAATTTATTATTAACTTTAAAATATAGTTTTTTTATTACTTATAACGTAGTTATTTATACATATATTAATTTTAATTTTATTTAATTTCAGTATCTTTTTAAATAATTGATTCTTCAACAACTCTAGTTGTTTCCTTGCACTCTGGAAAGAAAAATTTTACTATATAAATTGAAATTGAATTGCTAATGTTAATTCAATATATTAAAATAATTAAATTAGATTTTTACATATTTATATTTTTCTTCTTTTTAGAACAAAATTTTAAATAAATGTCTCAATTAATCCGTCCAACCCAACAGTTGAATTGGGTTGGTTGAGTTCACTTATTTGAATTGAAAAAGTTTACAATCTGAATTAATCTAAAAAGTATTTCAAATCAATCTAACCCAACATGTGAATATCCCTATGATTAAATGATTGGGTTAGAGTTTTATTTATAAGTTATTTGAGAAAAAGGAAGAAAAAAAAGAGAAATTAATCGAAAAAAGAAATTAAAGAATTCTCTCCCTCTTGACGGACGTGGAACGTGGGAAAAAATTGAAAGGGAACGAAACGCGCAGCCCCTTCACGGTCTTCTTCTTCCTCGCATCAGCCATAGCCGCCGCCCCGTCGCACCGCCGTTCAATCCTCACACCGCCACCGCTCTTTCCTTCCACCATCTCCATCACCTCCGAGCAGCTATGCCAGCCGTTTGTTAGCCGCTCGTTCGACCCACCAGATCTACGCGCCCAACCGGAACATCCGTCCAGCGGCACCGTTCTCTACCCCAGTCACTCGACGCCATCGGCCACCAATCTGCGTCGCCGCCTCCGCCGGAAAGTTTCTTTTTTATTGTATTATTTTGGTAGATTCTTGATAGATTTTCTTGATGCTTTTGGTTGGGTCTTGAGTGTCCATTGAGCTTTGGCTTTGTTTAATTATTACCCATGGTGTTTGAGTTTGAGATCCTAATTTTGAAAGAGTTTTTGGAACCGGAAGCAAGCTGTCCAACTTCATTAAGGGTATTTTCGACAAGATTTTGATAAGTTTTTAGTGAATTTTAGCACTTTGGACCTTTTGGATTAAAGGTAAGTGTTGAAAATTAAGTTAATAAATTTTGGGTTTGATTTATGTTAACTGAATTGAGTTTTGGGATTAATTTTGGACCAAGCTATATTTTTTATAAGTAAAATTGGAGACATTTGGACCAATTTAGCTAATTGGATTTAGACTTAAATGATTAATTTAAATTTTGGACTCATGAAAGCGTTGGTTGCTAAATTAAATTTGGTAATTTATGTTTTAGGACTGATTTAAATCCTTTAAGAGATTTAAGGAGATTAATTATGTGGATCATTTTACCAAATTTGAGGTAAATAATCTTATTATTGAAACCACCTTTGTGTCAGACAATAAATTTAAGATTAATTTTGAGGATTTCAAAACTTCCTGCATCGAGATGCATGAGGATAGATAAGCTGATCTTGATTATATTTTGAAGCATGTTATGAGTGCAAATATGAACTAAATTATTTTGTTTATATGATTTGCTAGATGAACATTGAGATGATGATATGTATTTACATATTTGTGGGACTACGTTTTATGATGCACGTTATGTTTATGATAGTGATAGTTACCCTTATCTGTAATTAGACACCCACCAAAGGTGGTGATGTAATGACCCAACCCCCTAGGGCTCAAGTTAGACCGTTATTAAATACATGCATGCATGTAACTTAAAACGACATCCTTTTATAGTGAAATAAATGCTAAATAAATAAATTGAACTCAAAAGACCTTCATTAAATTCAAATATTAAAACAGACGATAGGTACCCATAAATCATAAATGATAATAAATAGGTCTGAAAACAAATCTTAATAGTAAGTTTTGAACATCAAATTGAAAGTTGAAAAACATGGAAAGAAATCTAAATATCATGAGCGGAAGCATAAAACTGGTCCCAGGGGCTCAATCACAGATTCCGCTTGTCATTCGCCAGTGCGTCCCTACTCTTACTTGAAACATAAACATGAGAAAGGGTCAGTAAGTAATCCCACTACTGGAGTCAGGCTAGGCATCTATGTCCTCTAGATGCCTACCACTAGTGGAACATATAAACTGCTCTAGTCCTCATGGAATACATACATACATGAAAACTATCCTACTGTAGTTAAGTATGCCCATTACCTCTAGTAAGTCCCGTAGCACCCACAACCTCTGGTGGAAATACAATCTCTGGTGAATCCCAAAGGAAACACAATCTCTGGTGAATTCCGAAGGAAACACAATCTCTTACGTACGCATGGTTATGCATACATCTCTTTCATATACACATAACCCACTTAATGTGTACCTCTTTCGTACACATGGTTACGTATACAACTCTTTCGTATACACATAACCCACTGAATGTGTACCTCTTTCGTACACCTGGTTAAGTATACACCTCTTTCGTATACACCTAACCCACAGAGTATGTACCTCTTTCGTACATCTAGTTATGTATACACCTCTTTCGTATACACATAACCCACTGAGTGTGTACCTCTTTTGTACACCCCAGATCCTCTCTATAGATGTAGGGATACATACCTCTTTCGTACACATGGTTATGTATACACCTCTTTCGTATACAAATAACCCACTGAGTGTGCACCTCTTACGTACACCCCAGTACCCTCTAGGTATATATCACTTTCATACACACCAGCCCTAGTACATCTTTTTCATGTACTAGTGTCCTTGGACGTGCATCACTTTCATACAGTCACATAGTCTGGAAAGGAAAAGAGATTGCATCTAACTTCATATTACATATAACATTCACATAATTATGAGTCCTCTAAAATCTCCTGATCAAAGTTATGTTAATTAACCTCAACATACGTAATTAATCTAGTGTTAATGGATCTACTCTAGTACATCACTTTCATGCACTAAACTGTGTAAACAATCAAGTATTCGAGATTTCATAATATATAGTACGGTCTACACATTCTCATAATAAATCGCATAACTATATGAATCAGCAAATGTCAAATCCTCATCTAACTTTAAGACATTCCAGTAGGAGTGCCACTTAGTTAAGGGTTATGCTCAATCATCCTTTTAATATAACTCATAAATTTCTAAATCATGCCCATACATTAAAATGGTTCAGACATATTATCACATCCTCATATATCTTTTCTAAATGGTTCATTAAATCACAGAACAGTCAAAATTATCCTTGTAACTAGTCTTAAAATCCTAAAAAAATAAATCATAAATTTATCGCCTGGTACAAAGGTGATTCCAGTAGTAAGATTACTTACCTCAATATGAAACTGAAATAATAATTCTGCACTCAAGCAAACTCTCCAATCCAACTTCACAACCTTTAGTCCAATCCTAGGGCATGAAGAAAATTCATTTTAGTCTTCAAGCTCGATTCCATACATAAAGCAATTTTTAGAAGCCAACAAAATTCTTACCCAACTAGCACTTTAATCTTAAATCACCTCCAAAACCCAAGTCAAAATCCAACCAGGAACTTCTAATTCAATCTTGTTAATGTTGAATAGTGTGATCCCAACTTCAAACTCCGGTCTAAATTTCCAACACATTAGGCTACCGTTAGATTAACTCAAAAGTCAAAACCTCAAAACCCAAATAGCCTTGGAGGGGGGAGTGTTGTCGTGTGAGAGGGAGAAGAAGGGGTATTTTCTCCACCACACAAAAGTATGTATTATATATATATATATATATATATATATTTTTTTCATTTCCTTAATAAACATATCACATCAAACTCAAATCTTTCACCTCTTCTCCAATTAATTAAATAAACCTCAAAATAAATTCACCAATTTTAAATCACTTCTTTCCAAAAATCCTAAATCCCAAAAATAAATTCTAACTTTCCAAATTAACTTAAATTCAAATTAAAATCTTTTTAGATAATTGATTTAATAACTTTCAAATAAACCAATTATTTTTCCTAATTCTTTACTTAAATTTTGGATCCAAATTCCAAAATTAAAGAGGGTAAAATTTTAAAACCACAATTTTCCCTTTTTCTTTTCAAATTTCACAAAAACTCAAAATTTCTTATCCAAATAATTCAATTATCCATTCCAATTAATTTAAAACTCCACTCAAAGAATCCACATAACCAATAAAACTTCTTCAACTGTAACAATTTGATTCTAAATTCCAAAGATTAGGAAAACAAAAACTCAATCATTTGCAATGATTAATTTAAATTTTCATAAAAACTCGGGATGTTACAGGTGATCTCCTTCGAGATTTCACCATAGATTTGTTATTCCTTCGGGATTCGCCAGAGATGGTGATCTCCTTCAAGATTTTACAAAAGGTTTGTGTTTCCTTCGAGATTCACCAGAGGTTCGTGTTTTCTTGGAGATTCACCAGAGGTGGTGATCTTCTTCAAGACTTCACTAGAGATTTGTGTCTCCTTCGGGATTCACCAAAGGTTTGTGGGTACACCTAATCCACTAGTTAGCCATCCCATGGAAAGTAGAGGTTTATGTACATTCCACTAGAGAGTGGCATCTAGAGGACATAGATGCTTAACCTGACCCCGGTAGTAGGAGTTGAGTTTTATGTCCTAAAACTCGTGGTTTGCAAACATTAAACTTATTCTGAAAATTCAATAAATTGTTATTGAATATATGAATTGCTTATTTCGTTTTAGAAATAAATTCAATAGACTAAAAGATCCAGGACTATTACATGAGTACTTGAACTTTATGTAGAGACATAAAAAAGGATCAGGTTCAAGTAAATAGTCAAAATGATCTATAGTATATGAATAAGGTTGGGTGCCTTATTCTGGTAACACTATCGGATGCGATTGACTCTGTAGTTGTTACAAGGAGTTGTAAAGTGCTATAGAAGAAGTGATCCTAATTCGTACATATCATGACATGAGGAGTGGGGGCGTCATGTGGAATGAGTTTGCATAAGATCGGACCATGAAATAAGTCACTCTTATTTTATAACGTTGTTTACTGTTTAAGGCTTACTATTTCAAAACGATGACCTAGTTAACTTGACCTTAATCCTGAGCTAATTATGAACTTCTGTTGTTTAGGATTATCCTTAAATTTTCATAGGTGAGGGTTAGCTTAACAACGCTTGCTAAAAAAACCTCCCATTTCAAGGGTAAGATCGGGCAGATAGCTAGGGACATAGGGTGCAAGATGGAATTCACTCCTACCCACTTTCAGGGATAGTAGAGAGATTGTTCCCTTAAGTACTGACTCCAGGTCTTGAACAAGGGGCCCCACCCTCTCATTGGCCTAAGAGGGACTCGATTTGATGATCGGATCACAAATCAACTGTTCATTAGAGGATCAGTGGGACTTAAGAAACAATAGGTAATCTTGGGGGTAAAATAGTCTTTTGACCCAACTTTTATTACAAACAATCTGTGAAGGGTTAACTTACTAATTATGGTTATATCGAGTAGACACAATATATCTACAATGAGGGGAGTGCAACTCTGGGCTTTAGTGGAGTGACCCAGTAATTAACGAATGGGGGTTAATTCGGTGTAAAGCGTTTAGCCAATTAATCTTGGATCGTTGGAGCCCATGATCTGTAAGTCCACGAGGTCACCCTACTAGCTCACAAATGGATTAGCTTTAGAGTAGCGTGATAAGTTAATTTGAAATGTTCAAAACAGAATTAAGGAAATTAGTAATTATATATGATATAATTTCCACGTATAATTTTAGTATTAAACAAAATTGGAGAATCAATTAATATTTAAATATGATTTAAATATTAAATTCATGAATAGGTTTCATGATGGTGGAATTGGTGTTAAATTAATTGGATTAATTAAATTGTTTAATTAAGTATTAATTATTAATTTTATTAGAAAAGTTAATTTTTGAATTAATTTTTGTAAAATTAAATATAATTTCAATTTTAGTTATTGAATTAAAAGTTGAAATTAAAATTAATTTGAAAATAAGTTTCAAATTAAAAGAAAAAGAAAATAATTGGAAAGTGAAAAAACCTATAAAAATGGGATTTTCCGCCTACTACTTAACCACCTTACTCACTTTCCACTTTCTAAATTCAGTCAATTTTCCAAGCATGAGTTGTAATTCATGCAACAGTAGTGTTAGCATGATTGTCATGCAATAAATAGTGAATAGGTTGAGTAGGAATGGTGATGCAATCTGTTGCTGAAGTTCTGAAAATCTGGGTGTTGAAGAAGAGTTCTTCAATTGTTGAAAACCTGAAAGCTTCCTCCAAATTTCCTTCAATTCAAGCTTATTTTGAGTCCCACAACTTAATCCAAGGCACCTAGTGGATAGTAGGGAAGGCCTTGTGGTGGTTCACAAACTGAATTCAAGGAGATAGTAGCTGAGGATTGTGATTAGAGTGTTTCTTCAAAGGTATGACATGAAACCCTCTTGTTAGTTTATGAGCATGCTTTATTCAAAGTAAAAAATCAATGAATTAAAATCTTAATTATCCGTTTTTCTTCCGTTGCATGTTTATAACTCTATTAGTAGGGTTACTTACTGAGTATTTTATACTCATTCTTTCTCATGTTTATTTTTTACGTAAGGGTAAGAACATGCCGACGAATGACAAGTGAAATCCGCGATCGAGCCACTAGGACCAGACATATGCTTCCACTCATATTGTCAGGATTTTATGTTTTCAAATTTCTAGTCTTGATATTTGAACTCGAAGTTTTGGTATTTGTGCTTTAGACTTTTTTTATAAAAAAAGAATTTTCTAGTTTTGTTTTATGGTTTAACGGTACCCTGCTAAATGAATTTCAGTTATTTAGTTTTAATAAAGTCAATTATTTTATGCTATTTATTTGGTTATATTAAATCACGAAAAGATGTTGATATGAATTGTATGCATGCATGTCTATAGTAATGGCCTACTTTAAGTCCCAGGTGAAGGAAATCGTAAGGTTCGCATTGGAAGCGGGATCGTCCCAATTTACAAATTTCACAAAATTAAAATTACAGAACATACAATTATGTATGAATAAAATTTTACAGCATGCTTTGAAGAGGGAATTAGGAAGAAGTAACTTACCCATGAAGAATCCAAAGTCTTCACGTATTCCCCTCGATCCGATCACGAACACTTCGTCTGGAACTTGATCTCCTTGAGCCAAAATCAACAATGTAAAAGGTCACCACCACAAATGAACCTCCTATATTATCTTTAGGGATTGAGAATTAGGAGGTGTGAACTCTATTATATTTTGGAAGAGGGAGTATAGGATTTTAGAAGAGAGGAATTTTCTCTGAAGGAAAAAAAACACAGCCAAAAAACTTTTGTAACCTTCTCGTGAAGGATAAGAAGATGATCGTGAAAACTTCCTCCTTCCTCTCTTAGCCACACGATTGAATCAGGGAAAAAATAGGGAGGAGGTTATTTTTATAACTCCCTCAATTAATTTAATTTTCAATTAAATTAAATTTAACATATATATATATATATATATAACCAATTTATCATATGTTATACATTAAACTATGTGTTATATCAAATATCACACATATCCTATAGTTTGCATTTCTCTCATGCATGGTATTTAATATAAATTCAATTCATATTAAATTCATTATATGAATCTCATCCGTATAATTAGTATTTGAATCACATCCAAATATTTAATTCCTCTCAAATAAAATTTATATTATAATGTATCAAATACATTATATAAATTACATCACATATAATTAATTTAAATTAATTACATCATATATAATTAATTTAAATTAATTATATCATATATAATTAATTCCCTCAATTAATTTGAACATTTTAAATTAATCCAAAATTAATTCTCAATAATCATTTTTTAGCTATAGAAAAGACCTTATGGACCTGTAGATTGAAGCTTCAATAGTTTTTGAATAATTAAATAAACTTCTTTAATTAAATTATCCAACATCCATCAATTATCGGTCACTCCACTGAAGAGTGGAGACCGACATCTACACTCTTCACACTACAAATATATTTCTATGTTCATTGGATATAAGTAGTCAACAGTGTGATGACCCTTCACAAATTACAAATAAGTACAACTAGGTCAAAATTACCGTTTTGCTCCTGTAGTTACATCTAATTTCTTAAGTACCCCTAATCCCTCTAATGAACAATAAGTCATAATCCAAATCCCTCTTGGGCCAAGAGAGGGTGTGACCACATCGTTCATGCCCTGGAATCAGCCCTTAAGAGAGAAATTTATCTACTTACCTCGACATTAGGCAATGAGTGAATTCTGTCTTGTGTAGCTGTGTTCCCAACTCCCCAAATCAGACTAATTCCCAAAATGGTAGGCATATTGAGTCCGCGATATGACCACTCTCACCCATGCAAATCAAAGGACTGCCTTCATAGGCAAGAGTTGGATAGGAAAAAATCCAAAATGGGAAGTTAACAGAATCGATAGCACTCTAATTATGCTTAATTTGAGTTACAAAAGCATGCTAAAAAAGTTTTACAATAAAGAGGGTTTCATAGGTATATACCTTTGTAGAATTTCTTCGAATCCTTGTTGAATTCTAGGAACTAAATCTCCAAAACTCTAGTAGACTACCAAGAGAGTCTTATCCATTATCCTCAGCCTTGGATTGAATGGTGGAAACTCAAGATTGATTAGTATAGGAGTTGGGTTTGGAAAGGGTTGAGAGAATTTCAGAAAAATCAATTGCATGTCCCTCATTAATCTGAATTATGAAGTATTTATCAAGCTTAACACATGGAAACACTCGTACATTTAACCAATTGACACCTTAATTAGCACTAAGTGAGTGGACAAGGTGTCAAAATATGGAAAACCCCACTGCCAACATCAAATTTTGGATTTTCCCATTTTCAAATTTTAATTTAATTTAACTTAATTAAATTAAAATAAAATCCAGTTTTCTAAAAAAATCAATTTTCTAAATTTGAATTTTTATTTAATTTAAATAATTAATTAAATAATAATTTAATATCAATATTAATTAATAAAACACATAATTCAAACATGAATCTTATTCATGTGTTTGATATTTAAATCAATATTTAAATATTATAAACTCTCCATTTTACGTTTGATTTATGATCCTCTATTGAACAATTTGTTTATAGTCTAACTAGTAAACCATGTCCATCTCGGCCAGGAGAGGACGGGACCCCTTTGTTCAAGACCAGGAATCAGTACATAAGGGAACAATCTATTTGCTAACTCTAAAATAGGTAAGAGTGAATTCCATCTTGTAAGGTCATGTCCCCAGCTATCTATCCAATCTTATTTCCAAAATGGGAGGCTTGTTGAGCAGTGTTGTTGAACTATTCTCACCTATATAGATCAAAGGATAATCCTGAATAAATAGGAGTTCATAGTTAGCTCGAGATTAAGATCGAGTTACCCTAGGTCATCGAGTTGAAATAGTCTTTAATAGTAAACAGTCGTTATAAAGAAAAAGTGACTATTTCATGATCAAATCTTATGCAAAAATCTTTTGCATAGGATGCCCCTACCCGTATGTCTCCACATGAACGATTTCAGGATCACATCGTTTGTATCATGATAAAAAGTAGGCATCCATAATGTCCCTAAGACAAGGTATCCAATCTCATCCATATACTTATAGACCCTTTTGGCTATAAACTATGACTTGATCATCTTTTATGTCTCTACATAAAGTTACAATATTCATACTATAGTCATGCATTCGTTTATTGGATTTTTTATTACATAATGCAATTTCAATAACATTTTTATTGAATAAATGCTTCAATAATACTTTCATTGATAAATAGAATATGTTTCCATGATTACGAATTGCGAGTTTTAGGACATTCCCAACAAACTTCACAACTCACTCAAGATTCAGGTCATGTCACCTATGGTAATCTTGGTGAAATGTAAATCTTTACTATTAACGACATTATATAATGAGGCTAGTCATTTCATGGTCCGATCTTATATAAATTCTTTATATTGAATACCCCCGCCAACATGTCTCGAATGATCAAGATCAGACAATTGTAGCACTTTATAATACTTGTAACATCTACAAAGCGGGTCGTAACTGTAATATCACCAGGATAAGATACCCAGTCTTATCCATCTACTACAGACCATTTAGGTTATCATTTACATTGGGATTGGTGTCCCAAATCTCTCTTGTATTCTCGTAGTTTGTAAACATTGTATAAACAAATTGTTATGAATAAATAATTGTTATTTTATGAGCATTTACTCAATCCAATAAACTAAGATCCTAACATAAATATAGAGATATATAGATGGATCATGTTTAAATATTAACCTAAACGGTTTGTAGTAGATAGATAAAGCTGGGAACCTTATCCTGGTGACACTACGGATACAGACTGCTTTGTAGATATTATAAGTGTTACAAAGTGCTACAAATGATCTGATCCTGATTATTTATGTGGAGACATGTGAGCGAGGGTATCCTATACAAAGAGTTTGTATAAGACCAAACAATGAAATGACTAGTCTAATTATATAACGTCGTTCATAATAAAGACTAACATTTCACCAAGATGACCATAGGTGATATGACCTAAATCCTGAATGAGTTGTGAACTCCTGCCTATGAAGGTGATCTTTTGAATTTCATGGGTGAGAGTAGCCAAATCGTCGACTCTATATGCCTACCATTTTGGGGATTTTTTTGATTGAGGAGCTGAAAACATAGCTACACAAGACGGAATTTACTCCTTCCCTAATTTGGGGCAAGTAGATAAATTGCTCTCTTAAGGGTTGATTCTAGGGCTTGAACTATTGGGATTGGTGTCCTAATTCTCCTGGAGTCTCGTTGTTTGTAATGATACAAATTGTTTGATGAATAAAATAAATGTTATTTCATTCTGGTATTTACTCATATCCAATAAACAAAGCTCCTAGGTTATCTTATGTGAACTTAAACATGTATATGTGATATACAAATGGATCATGACTTAAGTGATAACCTAAATTGGTCTGTAGTATAAGAATTAAAGTGGGATACCTGATCCTGGTGACACTATGGATACGGCCCACTTTATAGAGGTTTGCAAGTGTTGTAAACTACTACAGATGGTAGATCCTGACCATTTATGTGGAGACGTGCGAGCGGGGGTAACCTGTACAAAGAGTTTATATAAGACTAGGATACCATGAGATGACTAGACTCTGTATATAATGTCGTTGATACTAGAGAGTTACATCTCCCTAAACGACCATAGGTGACACGACCTCAATCCTGAGTATTTTGGGAACTTCTACCTTTGAGGACGTCCTTTGATTAGTATGGGTGAGAGTGGCCAGATTGCCAATTCAACATGGATATCTTTTTGGGGACTTGTTTGATCTGAGAGTTGGGAACTCAATCCACAAGATGGAATTCACTCCTTTCCTGAAGCAGGGATAAGTAGAGAGAGGACTCAGTCATAGTAGAGAGAGAACTTAAGGGTTAATTCCAGGGCTTGAACATAGTGGCCACAACTTTTCTTTAAAAGAGAGGACTCAGTCATAGTAGGACTATGACTTATGTTCATTAGAGGGATCAATGGTATTTACGGAGTTAGATGTAACTACAGGGGCATAACGGTTATTGGCCTAGCTGTACTTACAAGCGATCTGTGAGGGTTGCTACACTGTTGATTGGTTAAGATGGACACATAATATATCTGTGGTAAGGAAAGTTCAGTTGTCGGTCTTTAGTGAAGTGTCTGGTAGTTAACGGGGGGTGGATCCCGTGACTAAAGAGTTTAGTCAGTTATTTACGTATCGTTGAAGCTTCAAGCTACAGGTCCATAAGGTTCTCTTGGTAGCTCAATGGATTCAGTTGAGGATCAATATTTGGTGTTGATTTGAAATGTTCAAATTGACAAGAGGTAATTCGATTATATATGATATGATCGATATGATGTATGAGATACATCTAGTGGATGATTGATGTAAATGAGATTTACATTAAGTACCATGGAACAAAAAAAAAAAACTATGGTTTATATGTTTCATGAGATGAAATATTAAAACTATAGGTTATAAATATAGTATGATAAGTTGGTTATCATTTATATTTATAATAATATTAATTATTAGATAATTAATTCTTTTTCTCTAATAACCAATAAGGTGGGAGGTTATTGGTGGTTCATGGTAACCGTGAGATAAAAGGAAAATTGTTTTCCTAATTTTAGTAATGTTGAATTTGTGGTTTTTCTCTCGAAAAAGAATCTTATGGAAGTTGTCTAGTAAATACATTTACTAAGTGACAGCTTAAAAAAAGTAAGTGATCGTGTAGTGTTTGTAGGCGACAGACACAGAACTAAGCGACGAGTTAACGATCGTTTAGCTTTTGTTAGACGATCACTTAGCTTTTGCTAAATGAGTGGGCATCGACCTGTACGATAGGTTTTGTCTTCTCTCACTTGCTCAATCGTTTACATGATTGGTGTTTCCTTCTTCTTATGCCTCAATCCAAGTCCACACAGGGCCCACCCTCTAGATTCTCACACCGAGAATATCAAGGTAGCCTTCTTGGTGGTGTCATACTCAACTCGACGCCATCGAGGTTTTGTGGAGGTTGTTCGTGCTGTTGGGGTGTTCGTGACCGAGGCGATCACTGTGTTCGAGTGCGAGGTGTTCATGCTGTGTAGCGGTCGTGTTGTTCGAGTGTTCGAGGTTGCTGTGTTCGAGCGTTCGTGAGCAAGGAGCGTGGAGACGAGTCTACAAACTTTCGTAGCATTTCTCCTTGTTCATTTGTATTTTCATGCTGTAATTTCTGTAACGAATGCATAACCATTTGTTTGTGTTTACGACTGTAATTGTAATGTTCATACATGAATGTGATTTTGGAATTATCTTTTCCGCTGCTCATGGAACTCCTCGTGATCGACTTCCTTCAATTGGTACCAGAGCCAGGTTGTTCTGATATTCCAAATTACAAGTCTATTTTGAACCTCATTTTACATTCGCGGTGAGTTTCTGCAATTGTGTTTAATCGTTAAGTGCATTTGTGGATGAAGTTGATGAATATTTTGGGTTTAATTGCCTTTAGTTAAAGCTTTCTATAATTACAAAGTGTTAATTTGTAAGAGCCTCTGTGTTTTTTGGGCGTAATTAACTTGCAATCGAGTCTGTAATTCAAAGAGTTTGAGTTAGTCGAGTCGTACGTGATGAAGTTTCGAAGCATGGAGATGCGATTCTCAGCGAAGAAGAAGACCAAGCATTGGTCGTATCGTGTAGCCTAAGATAAACGATCGTTGGGATTTAACTAAGCGATCATTTAGATTTTTATAAACGACCGTGTAGTATTTACTAAACGATTGTTTAGTTAATGCTAAGCGATGGGGTAATCTGTTTACTCTATCGCGTAGCATTGGTTGCCCGATCGCGTAGGCGTTGGAGGTAGACAATCGTAGTGGGAGCATGTGATGTTCATTATTTAGTAAAAGGCACGCACTAGACGAACGTGTAGTTAGCAAGCCTTATCACTTAGTTACTACCTACACTAACGCGCGTATACGATACGGAAGCGCTAGCTAAGAGATTGCTTAGGCGATGGTGCTTTGTAGCATCGTAGTCGTTTAGATGATCGCGGAAGGCGGGCGTTGTGCGGAGCGCGCTTAGCGATCACGTACCTCAAGCTTCATCGCTTAGTAAAAGGTACACGATCATGTAGTATTTTCTAAACAATCCTTTAGCTCTGGGAGCGTTGGTAAGCGATAAAGCAAAGCGTTTGTTTTATCGTGTAGATGATTGCGGGGAGTTTAGTACACGATGGTTGGAGATGCGATGCTTAGCCCAAGCGGTTCAAGACCCGGTTCGCCTGTTTGAACTGGAGACTTCTTGTCTTTGTAATAGTTAGCTTTATTTTTGTGATTTTAAGGAAATTTCACCCGGGTCATCAACATTTATTTATTATACATGTGATGTATGGTACTTATATGCCAAAGTGTTTGACATATAGTTTAAAACTCACCTTAGGTTGTGCAATTATTCATGCATCATGTATTATAAATGTTTTAATCTAGCATGAAGAAATTACTTGAAAGCATGTACCTGCATCATGAAATATAAGAGTTATATTTTGCATGCAGTGAGCATTATCATGCATCATCCTTTTATTATAAGTGTTATAGTCTAAGGGTGAATGGAAGCATGTTTTGCTTGTTTCATTGCTGATTTGTATAAGTGTTATATAAAAGAAGTAGCAATGAATGGGCAATACATTGAGCATGACACTTAGGCTATTTATAAGCGTTATGAATGCCTTGCATGTGTTAGCTTAGCATTGTGGTTATGGTTTCCGTTTATAAGTGTTATAAAGGAAATTAGACCTAAAATCAATAAGAAAGAGTTGCATGCAGACTTAGGGTGAACTCAAGTTTTTTAAAAGGGTTTTAAAATTGGATTGAGATAAACCTAAGTTCAAGTGGTTCTAAAGAATTTAGTAACCTAGATTAATCTTTTAAAATCGGTTTAATAGGATTAAATTGGTTGAAATAAAAGATTAAATTTTTTGTAAACCTATCTATAAGAGACCTTTTGTCTAAGGTGGATTCTGGTTAGGTTGGGGTTCTTAATTTGACGAAAACGTAACACCCCTACCCGGGAACCTACCTAGAAAGGTGAATTAAATAGATTTTCAACAAGCATGCAATGATTTGGTCAAAGACTCTGTTAAAGAGTTTAATGGATGATGATCAAAAGTTGTTTAACTATCCAAGGTAAAAGTTACTCTTGGGCAAACCTAAAAGTCACTTAGTTAAAATTCTTAGCCGTGTTTTTTCAAAGTAAGCTAAACCCTAGGTTATAAAATACTCAGTGGGAGGAAGAGATGTATCAGATATATCTATGATTCCACTCACATTTCTCCCTGTATGTTCACACCGTGAGATTCATGTTTGGCTTCGTGGTGCTCTGGGAGCATCCCCCTTCGGATGGTGTTTGCATGAGTCAATATCAAGGTGGACGGAGAGAGTGTTTATAGTAAGTGGGTGAAGGGTATGTGTCAACACGTCCTATGGTCTCTGTCATTGGTTCACACCGTGAGATCATTCTGTACTCCCTCGTGTCGCCTTTGAGTGTCCCCCTTCGGATGGGTTTTATGCAAAGACAAGATCAAGGTGAATTCCAGAAATGGATAGGGTCACTTTAGGTTTTGCCCCAATCGGATTTTTTCCCTTCGGATTGACTTTTTGGGGCAGACCTCTAGGATCTAAACTGACGGGTCATACTTATGGGAGATTGTTAAGTAAGTTAATGATCTCTTGGCCAAATCAATGATGGCTATTCGTAATAGGAGCAAGAGTTGTTTTGGTATTAATGATTGGTTGAGAAATTCTCAATTCAGAGGAGGGATAACTGATCTTCCTTCTACGACTTTTGTCCTAAACCTTTGAAGCGTCATTGCGAAACTAGATATCACACGTGGTTCATATTATTTTTGCTAAAACCTTATTGGATGTTGTTTGTTTTACAACAGGTATTTGCTTAAAATCTAACGTAGGTCAATGTGTTTTTCTTTTTAGCAACTCATTAGTATTTCTGTTTAAAGCCTTTAATATGACCGACTACTAGTGGAAAGAAGCATGTGAAACGTATTTCGTGAAAACGACCTTGATCTCACTACTCTCCAAAAGAGGAGACAAGACAGTAAATCTGATTTATTGGTCTTGAAGACATGTCTCGTAGATAATGATGATTCTGTCTGGATCCAAGATTCGGGTGCTACCAATTATGTCAGTTCTTCTTACTAAGGATTCAGTTCCTAGCAATCGTTGCCACAGGGAGAGATGGCTCTACGAGTCGGCACTGGTGAGGTTGTTTCAGCTGTTGCTGTAGGTAGTTTGAAGTTATTTGTTGACAAGAAACGTTATCTATTACTGGATAATGTTTTTGTAGTTCTCCATATTAAGAGAAACTTAATCTCGATTTCTTGTCTCATTGAACAAGGCTATACCGTCTCCTTTTTCTGAGAATAAAGTATTTATTTTCAAGAATGGAATGAAGATTAGTTATGGTTCAATGGAAATTAACTTATATGTACTAAGGTCGTTAGTCATAAAAACCTTATGTAACACTGAAATGTTCAGTACGACAACAACAACTAAAACACCAAAGGTTTCTCCTAAGGAAAACACCCATCTTTGGCATTTGAGGTTAGGTCACATCAACCTCATTAAGATTGAGAAGTTGGTGAAAATTGGACTTTTAAAGAGTTTAGAAGAAAAGATGACCAAACATGCTTCGAAGGGAAGATGACCAAACAACCTTTTACTGGAAAAGGTTACAGAGCCAAGGAAGCCTTGGAGCTTGTACATTCAGACCTCTGTGGTCCGATGAATGTTAGAGCTTGGGATGGGTATGAATATTTCATATCTTTCATAGATGATTATTCAAGGTTCGGGTATCTCTACCTAAGTAGAGAGATTGCTCCCTTAAGAGCTGATTCCGGGGCTTGAACATAGTGGCCACAACTTTTCTTTGGAAGAGAGGACTCAGTCAAAGTAGGACTATGACTTATGTTCATTAGAGGGATCAATGGTACTTACGGAGTTAGATATAACTACAAGGGCATAACGGTTATTGGTCCAACTGTACTTACGAGCAATCTGTGAAGGGTTGCCTCACCGTTGATTGGTTAAGATGGACACATAATATATCTGTGGTAAGGAGAGTTCAGGTGTTGACGACAGCTGAACTTCTTGGCAGTTAACGGATGGTGGATCCCGTGACTAAAAAGTTTAGTCAGTTATTCACGTACAGTTGGAGCTTTGAGCTACAGGTACATAAGGTCCCCTTGGTAGCTCAATAGATTCAGTTGAGGATCAGTTCTTGGTGTTGATTTGAAATGTTCAAATTGACAAGAGGTAATT
>NC_052360.1:39721667-39907851 GCF_009727055.1 Benincasa hispida | reverse complement strand
GGAGAGAGTGTTTATAGTAAGTGGGTGAAGGGTATGTGTCAACACGTCCTATGGTCTCTGTCATTGGTTCACACCGTGAGATCATTCTGTACTCCCTCGTGTCGCCTTTGAGTGTCCCCCTTCGGATGGGTTTTATGCAAAGACAAGATCAAGGTGAATTCCAGAAATGGATAGGGTCACTTTAGGTTTTGCCCCAATCGGATTTTTTCCCTTCGGATTGACTTTTTGGGGCAGACCTCTAGGATCTAAACTGACGGGTCATACTTATGGGAGATTGTTAAGTAAGTTAATGATCTCTTGGCCAAATCAATGATGGCTATTCGTAATAGGAGCAAGAGTTGTTTTGGTATTAATGATTGGTTGAGAAATTCTCAATTCAGAGGAGGGATAACTGATCTTCCTTCTACGACTTTTGTCCTAAACCTTTGAAGCGTCATTGCGAAACTAGATATCACACGTGGTTCATATTATTTTTGCTAAAACCTTATTGGATGTTGTTTGTTTTACAACAGGTATTTGCTTAAAATCTAACGTAGGTCAATGTGTTTTTCTTTTTAGCAACTCATTAGTATTTCTGTTTAAAGCCTTTAATATGACCGACTACTAGTGGAAAGAAGCATGTGAAACGTATTTCGTGAAAACGACCTTGATCTCACTACTCTCCAAAAGAGGAGACAAGACAGTAAATCTGATTTATTGGTCTTGAAGACATGTCTCGTAGATAATGATGATTCTGTCTGGATCCAAGATTCGGGTGCTACCAATTATGTCAGTTCTTCTTACTAAGGATTCAGTTCCTAGCAATCGTTGCCACAGGGAGAGATGGCTCTACGAGTCGGCACTGGTGAGGTTGTTTCAGCTGTTGCTGTAGGTAGTTTGAAGTTATTTGTTGACAAGAAACGTTATCTATTACTGGATAATGTTTTTGTAGTTCTCCATATTAAGAGAAACTTAATCTCGATTTCTTGTCTCATTGAACAAGGCTATACCGTCTCCTTTTTCTGAGAATAAAGTATTTATTTTCAAGAATGGAATGAAGATTAGTTATGGTTCAATGGAAATTAACTTATATGTACTAAGGTCGTTAGTCATAAAAACCTTATGTAACACTGAAATGTTCAGTACGACAACAACAACTAAAACACCAAAGGTTTCTCCTAAGGAAAACACCCATCTTTGGCATTTGAGGTTAGGTCACATCAACCTCATTAAGATTGAGAAGTTGGTGAAAATTGGACTTTTAAAGAGTTTAGAAGAAAAGATGACCAAACATGCTTCGAAGGGAAGATGACCAAACAACCTTTTACTGGAAAAGGTTACAGAGCCAAGGAAGCCTTGGAGCTTGTACATTCAGACCTCTGTGGTCCGATGAATGTTAGAGCTTGGGATGGGTATGAATATTTCATATCTTTCATAGATGATTATTCAAGGTTCGGGTATCTCTACCTAAGTAGAGAGATTGCTCCCTTAAGAGCTGATTCCGGGGCTTGAACATAGTGGCCACAACTTTTCTTTGGAAGAGAGGACTCAGTCAAAGTAGGACTATGACTTATGTTCATTAGAGGGATCAATGGTACTTACGGAGTTAGATATAACTACAAGGGCATAACGGTTATTGGTCCAACTGTACTTACGAGCAATCTGTGAAGGGTTGCCTCACCGTTGATTGGTTAAGATGGACACATAATATATCTGTGGTAAGGAGAGTTCAGGTGTTGACGACAGCTGAACTTCTTGGCAGTTAACGGATGGTGGATCCCGTGACTAAAAAGTTTAGTCAGTTATTCACGTACAGTTGGAGCTTTGAGCTACAGGTACATAAGGTCCCCTTGGTAGCTCAATAGATTCAGTTGAGGATCAGTTCTTGGTGTTGATTTGAAATGTTCAAATTGACAAGAGGTAATTCAATTATATATGATATGATCAGTATGATGTATAAGATACATCTAGTGGAAGATTAATGTAAATGAGATTTACATTAAGTACCATAGAATAGAAAAAGAACTATGGTTTATATGTTTCATGAGATGAAATAATAAAACTATAGGTTATAAATACAGTATGATAAGTTGGTTATCATTTATATTTATAATAATATTAATTATTGGATAATTAATTCTTTTTCTCTAATAACCAATTAAGTGAGAGGTTATTGGTGGATCATGGTAACCAATTAAGTGAGAGGTTATTCTTTTTCTCTAATATTAATTATTGAATTTGTGGTTTTTCTCTCGAAAAAGAATCTCACAGAAGTTGTCAAGTAAATACATTTACTAAGCGACAGCTTGAAAAAGGTAAACGATCATGTAATATTTATAGGCGACAGACACGGAACTAAGCGATGAGCTAAACAATCACTTAACTTTTGCTAGACGATCACTTAGATTTTGCTAAACAATTGGGCATCGACCTATATGATAGGTTTTGTCTTCTCCCACTTGTTCAGTCGTTTACACGACTGGTGTTTCCTCCTTCTTCTGCCTCAATCCATGTCCACATAGAACCCACCCTCTGGATTCTCATACCAGAATACCAAGGTAGCCTTCTTGGTAGTGTTATACTCAACTCGACGCCGTCGAGGTTCTATGAAGGCTGTTCGTGCTGTTGGGCTATTCGTGATCGAGGGATCACTGTGTTCGAGTGTGAGGTGTTCATGTTATATAGCGGTCGTGTTATTCGAGCATTCGAGGTTGTTGTGTTCGAGTGTTCGTGAGCAAGGAGCGTGGAGACGAGTCTACAAACTTTCGTAGCATTTCTCCTTACTCATTTGTATTTTCATACTGTAATTTCTGTAATGAATGCATAACCATTTGTTTGTGTTTACGACTAGAATTGTAATGTTCATACATGATTGTAATTTGGAATGATCTTTTCCGCTGCTCATGGAAATCATCGTGATTCTGAGGCTTGAACAATGCGGCCGCACCTCTATTGGCCCGACAGGGATTTGGTCATAGTAGGATCAATAGTACTTAAGAAGTTAGATATAACTATAGGAGCAAAATGGTAATTTTAGCCCAACTATACTTATGAGCAAATAGTGAAGGGTCATCACACTATTGACTGGTATATCCAATGGACATAGAAATAAATCTGTAGTGCAAAAAGTATAGATGTCGGTCTTAGTGGAGTGACCTGCAGTTAATGAATACTGGGTAATTTAATTTAAGAGTTTAATTAATTCTCTAAGTACTATTGGAACTTCAATCTACAGGTTCATAAAGTCCCCTCTATAGTTCAATAGGGAGTTTTTAGAATTAATTTTGGATTAATTTGAATTGTTCAAATTAATTATATGTGATATAATTAATATAATGTATTTGATACATTATAAAGTTTATTTTGAGAGGAATTAAATATTTGAATATAATTTAAATATTAATTATATGGATGAGATTCATATAATTGAGTTCAGTATAAATGTGATTTATATTAAAAATTCATAATTATGTGAGAGAAATAAAACTATAGATTATATTGTATTTTATATAATATAAAAAACTATCGGTTATAGGTTATATTTGATATAACATATAGTTATATATACATATAATAAATTAGTTATTATATATATATATAATTATTAATTAAATTAATTTTTTAACATTTTAATTTAATTAACGGGAGGGAGTTACTTAATTTTCTCAACCGGAACATGAGGATAGGTGTTGGTTTGGTCATCTTCTTCCTCGATTCTCTGATGTTAAAAGTGATTTACTCTGGGATTCACAAAAACACACAAAAAGGAAAATGAGGATATTCTTCTCTTTCTGATGATCCTTTCTTCCCTCTTCTAAAAGAAGTAAGGCCCACCACTCTTGCCAAATTCTCATCCCAAGAGAATACAGAAGGTCTTCAAGTGGTGATGTCTTCATTTGGGATCTCAGTTCTTGGAGATCAAATTGGAAGATTGAACTATTCATGATCAGATCGAGGGACTATGCGAAGAAGATTGGCTTCAAGGGTAAATCTTTTCTCCCTAATTCCCTCCCTAGCATGCTGTAAATTTATTGTTTAATGTATAATTATTTTGTCTCTATTCTGTAAATTAAAATTTTGTGAAAACCAAAATTGGGAACGATCCTTGCTTCCATTGTGGAGCCTTCACAAGTAAAATTATATAAAATAACATAGGACTTTGTTTATTGGATTGAGTGTATGCTCATAAAATAACAATTATTTTAATAATAACAAATTGTTTATACAAAGTTTACAAACCATGAGAATACAAGAGAGATTTAGGACACCAATCCCAACAAGCTCTCACTTGTCCTAAAGCTTAAGAAACCAAATGTACAATACAAATAAAGTATAAAATACAATAAACTAGGGCATACACTGTACCCTAGTAATATCTCCCACTAGCCTAGCCAACATGTTGTATATCCCATAGCCCTAGACTTTCTAGATGACCCTTGAACACTTTAGCCATGAGAGCCTTTGTAAACGAATTAGCAACATTGTGTTCCGACGCAATGTTCATGACAATCATGTCACCTCGAGGTACAATCTCCCGAATCAAGTGATATTTCTGCTCAATGTGTTTGCCTCTTTGATGACTCCGAGGTTCCTTAGAATTTCTCACAATACCATTGTTATCACAACAAAGTGTGATGGGCAAGGACATATTTGAAACAACTTCCAAATCAGTAAGAAACTTGTTAAGCCAAACAACCTTTTTAGTAGCTACACAAGCAACTGCGTATTCGGTTTCCATAGTGGAGTCTACGATGCATCCTTGCTTGATGCTTCACCAAATTATATGTAAAACCTAGATTTTCATTATTCCTACTTAAGCAGGTGGTTAAGAAAATTAACTAAGTAAAAGTTAAATCCTATGTTGAAGTGAAGGAAATTTCTAAGTGTTGAATAGATTTTCCTTTAGTAGCTTTGAGTTAAGCTTTAACTGGTGAAAATTGACCAAGTTTTGGACTAGGCATTGCTATGCGTTGGCCATAAGATCTTGGAGAGATTGCTTGGGCAAAGGAAGAAGAAAAAGTGTGAATTTGGAAGCTTGACTTTTGGGGAAAAACTTGGAAAATTGGCTAGGTATAAACCTATATGTTGGATACGTTGGATGCCTTGTGATACGTTGGAGGTTGGTGATGGCTTGCACAAGGGATGTGTTGGACATAGGCCATGCGATAGACTAGGTTGGATGCATGGTGTTGGCTCTTGCGATGGTTAAGGGTTGCGATGGTGCTATGTTGAAAATTAAGGGAAACTAAGGGTTGCTATGCATTGATTATAGACTATGCATTGATGACACTATGCGCTGAGTATCCAAGAGTTTGTGGACGCATATGAAGGATGAGATCACATAAAGGACGTCATCAAACATGTGTCTTCTTGGAAGGAAACCTTAGGCCTTAAGAATTTGAGATAAGATCCTTGAGACATTTTAGAGCATATTTGTAGAAGGAAGTATCTTTAGATAAAGCCTATAACTATGAGTAATCTGAGCTTTAAGTTGAATCTGGATTTTAGGGTTCAAAAGGGAGCCCAGGTGACAAAGGAACTTCTAGAGAGAAAGGTTCCTAAACGATCAAGGTGAATGACTAAAATATTTAAAATGTTTTAAGAAACCATGTGCTAAAGAAATATCTTTCAGATAAAGACGTGTTTTCTAAGTTTTATTAAAGAAAGTCATTGTATGACTAGTTTTACTTGAAACTCGATACTGAAGGGCATTTGAGAAGGTATCTAAGCAAAAGTACCCAAGTGTGGGGTAGTTCATTTGATAAAAATCAGTTTTCTGGTCAGTCACTAGGCTTTATAGCTCATGCTTTCCAAATGTTTTTCTTTTTCTTCCCAGGTAGCGGAAGGTGAGAAGTTCCAAGGTGCTGCTAAGGTCAAGGTCTGCCACGTACCACAGTTACACTTCCGGAGGATTTTACAATTGTTGTTGTAAACTTGTAATTAAGTCTTGGAGTTGTATAAATGTTAAATTGTTGTAATAAAATNCACTTCCGGAGGATTTTACAATTGTTGTTGTAAACTTGTAATTAAGTCTTGGAGTTGTATAAATGTTAAATTGTTGTAATAAAATGAGCCTACTTAATCAATTGTTGAATTTGTTCATTGGTATTAGAGTTATTTCTGCAAGAGTTATTAGGCAGTAAGTGTAGACTAAAGGGTTGATAACTGTTGCAGTCATGCCCTTTCCCAGACTCAAAGGGTAGTCCAGGGTGGGGTGTGACACTATAGCTCTTCCATTCAGAATAAACACTGACCCTGATGTAGATTTTTAAGAATCTTGATTAGTCTAGTCAGAGTCTATGTATCCTGTAATGATCAAATCCTTATCTCCATACACAAGCATATAGTCCTTGACCATTGTCCAATGATCTAATGTCCAATGATCTAATCCTAGACTGGTATATAACATTGACTCAACCTAGACTGGTATATAACATTGCATACATAAGGTTACCACCAGCCGATGCATAAGAAATTCGTCTCATTGACTCAACCTCTTAGGGATTCGTAGGACATTGTTCCTTAGATAATACAATTCAATGTCTGAAAGGTAATAAAACCTTCTTGAAATTATGCATCGAATATCTAACAAGCATTTTTTCAATATACGATGCCTGAGATAATACCAACTTTTTGTTCTTACGATCCCTACTGATCTAGATCCCTAGAACAAATTGCGCCTCTCACAAATTTTTCATTTGGAATTGGGCAGCCAACCATTTCTTTACATTGGTCAGAATACCTACACCGTTTCCAATGAGTAGGATACCATCCACATATAGTACGAGGAAAGCTACTGAGTTGTTGATGATTTTCTTGTAAACACAAGGTTCATCAACATTCTGATAAAAGCCATAATATTTTATCGCAGTATCAAAGCGTATATTCCAAGATCGAGATACTTGTTTCAGTCCATAAATGGATTGACTAAGCTTGCAAACCTTTTACTCTTGATCTTTTTCAATGAATTCTTCTGGTTGATTCATACAGATGGTCTCTTCAAGATTGTCATTCAAAAAAGACGGCTTGACAACAGGTGACTATGTGGCTATGGACAAGATAATTCTAATAGACTTTAACATGACAACAGGTGAGAAAGTTTCTTCATAGTCCACTCCCTCAACTTAGGTATAACCCTTGACACAAGTCTAGCTTTAAAGGTTTGTACCTTTCCATTTACACCTCTTTTTCTCTTGTAGATCTTATTACAACCTATAGAAGTTGTGGGCTCTGTATGGATTTGGATAAAGGGATGGAGGAACTAGACGATCGAGTATGCGACAGAAAAAAGAAGTCTATCGTATAGATTTGATACCCAATCGTGTAGTAAGCGAGTAACTATCGTATAGAAAACTTGACACATATCGTTTACTCTCTCAATAAGTAATCTGATCACTTGTTTCATATAGTGCATGGAATGAAAAATGAAAAACTGATTTTCATTTTTAAAGGTTTGTAACCACAGCTTTAAAGGTCTGTACCTTTCCATCTACACCTCATTTTCTCTTGTAGATCCTCTTACAACCTATAAGTTTTACCCCCATCAGTTTGATCTACAAACTCCCAGACAGAATTGTCCATTTCTTACTTCATGCCTTTAATCCATTCATACTTGTCAACATCTTCCATTGCTTGTTTATAAGACAATGGATTCTCAACACCATTATCAACTATGATATATTGGGTGAAGGAACTCTAAATCTAAAGAACCAGTGAGCGGAAGCAGATCGTTCCAAACTCCATTGTGAAAGAACATAAACATTTACAATCAAACAACAACAGTTATGCATCAAGATAAATTATAGCATGCTTCTTAATTTAAAACAAGGGATCAAGTAAATAATACCTTTGAAGAATCATTTCTTCACGTATCCCTCGATCAAACTCGAACGCGTTGATTAGCACGAACACAACGAGCAAACTTAGCAAATAGCACGAACTGAAAAATCCTTGATCACAACTGAGTAAAACTCGATCCTCGACCCTCGAATAGAGCTGGACACAGATTTCCTTGGTATTCTCGGTGTAAGAATCTAGGATTTGTGGGCTCTATATGGATTTGGATAGAGAGATGGAGGAACTAGACGATCGAGTCTGTGACAGAAAGAAGAAGTCTGTCGTATAGACTTGATACTCGATCGTGTAGTAAGCGAGTAACTATCGTATAGAAAACTCGACGCCTATCATTTACTCTCTCAACAAGTAAATTGATCCCTTATTTCGTATAGTGTGTGGAATGAAAAATGAAAAACATTTTTTCAATTTTATCCCACAGTTAGCCATAAACCATGTAAAACCACCCACTAAGGTGGTTATTAGAGAAAATAAAAATCAATTATCTCATAATTAATTATTCATAATAAATACAATAACTAACTTATCATATTATATTTATAACTTATAGTTTTAATATTGCATCATATGCAACATATAAACCATAGTTATTTTTCTCTTTTATGAAATTTAATATAAATCATATTTATATTAATTCCTCTAATCAAATAATGTATCAAATACATCATATCAATTATATCATATATAGTTGAATTAATTTAATTATATCATATACAATCAAATTCTCTCTTGTTAGTTTTAACATTTCAAACAAACCCAAAAACTGATTCTCAATTTGAGTCCATTGAGCTACCAAGGGGACCTTATGGACCTGTAGCTTGAAGCTTCAACGGTACGTGAATAACTTATTAAACTTTTTAATCACGATATCCAACATTTGTTAACTGTCGGGCACTCCACTAAAGATCGAAAGTTGCACTCTTCGCACTACAGATATATTTCTATATCCATTGGATATAACCAATTAACAATACAATGACCCTTCACAAATCGCTCGTAAGTACAATTGGGCCAATTGCCGTTTTGCCCCTATAGTTACATCTAACTCCTTAAGTACCACTGATCCCTCTAATGAACAATATATCATAGTCCCACTATGACTAAACCCTTCTCGAACCAAGAGAATGTGTGGCACCACATTGTTCAAGCTCAGAATCAGCCCTTAAGGGAGCAATTTATCTATTTACCCCTACTTTGGGAAATGGGTGAATTTTGTCTTGTGTAGCTGAGCTCCCAGCTCCCCAATCAGACGAATTCCCAAAGTGGTAGGTTTGAGTCGGCGATCTGGCCACTGACACCCATGGAAATCAAAAGATCTCCCTCATAGGCAGGAGTTCAAAACTCACTCATGATTAAGGTCATGTTACCTATGGTCATCCTAGTGAAATGAAAGTCTCTGTCATGAACGACGTTATATAACGAGACTAAACATTTCGTGGTCTGGTCTTATACAAACTCCTTTGTATAGAGTATCTCCACTCGTATGTCTAATACGTGAATGAGCAGGATCAGATGATTTGTAGCACTTTACAACATTTGTAACACCTAAAAAGCGGGTCACACTCGTAGTGTCACCAGGATAAGGTTTTCCTCATTTATCCATATACTACAGACTATTTAAGTTATCACTTAAAGCACGATCCACTTGTATGTCTCCACATACATACTTAAGTTATAACGAAAACCAAGGATCTTAGTTTATTTGTTTATGGTTAATGCAATTAAAATATCTCATATTTCATAAACTGAAGTGAATAAAATATCTCATATTATATATCACAAAATGTTTGTTCATATATGTGTTTACAAACTACGGAATCCTATGAGATTTAGGGCATCAACCCCAACATTGGGCTTATGTTAAACCCATGTAGCGTACAGGTGGATTCAAACCCTCCTACTACGTCAAGGCAATCTTAACTCTTAAGATGGATGTGAATGGCTAGATAAATCAACATCAATAACTCTTATTGATGTATCAGTCCCTTCAACAACCCTTGTTGAAGTCTCAATAGATTCATTAGAAATTTCGCTTAAAATAATTTTACGTCATGGTATATGGTCCTTCATGTGGTCTTCTTCCAAGAAGGTATTTCGATACAAAAATTTTATTCTCACTTGGATAAAAGAAATACATACCTCTCGTTTCCTTGCGGTAGCCTACAAATAGACATACTTTCGAACAAGTTTCCAACTTTTTGGGGTTTTTCATTAGCACATGGGTTAGACATCCCCAAATTCTGAAGTGACGTAAACTACCTTTATGATCTCTCCATAACTCAAAAGATGTTTCAAAAACACTCTTTGAAAACGTTGTTCAAAAGTAAACAACAGTCTCTACTGCATATCCCAAAACAAATTAAGAAATTGAGCATAGCTCATCATAGACTGAACCATATCCAACAAGGTTCTATTTCTCCTTTCTGATACACAATTTTGTTGAGGTGTATCTGGGGCTCAGAGTTGGGATGTAATTTCATGTTCTATCATATAGTTCTAGAATCTCAAGTTCATATCTCTACCACGATTAGGTCGCAGTATTTTTATCTTTTTACCTAACAAGTTTTCAACCTCGGTTTTATACTCCTTGAACTGTTCAAGTGCTTCAAACTTGTGTTGCATTAGGTATAGATACCTATATCTAGAATAATCATCTATGAAAGAGATGAATACCCTCTTTGTGCTCTAATATTCATTGAACCGCAGAGATCTAAATGTATAAGCTCCAAGGTCTCTTTGGCTCTATAACCTTTTCCAGTAAAAGGTCGTTTTTTTCATTTGCCTTTAAGGCATGACTCACATACAGGTAAAGAGTTTTATTCTAAACCGAAGTCCACTTTTCACCAATCTCTCAATCTTATTGAGATTAATGTAACCTAACCTTAGATGCCAAAGATGGACATTTCTTTAGGAGCAAGTCTCGATCTTTTAACAGTTATTGCCGTTTTGAACATTTTAGAATTTAACACGACTTTTGTAACTAACAACCTTAATACATACAAGTTACTCTCCATTGAACCTAAGCTTAGCTCCATTCCATTTTAAAAAATAAACACTTTATTTTCAGAGAAAGATAGGAATACTTCTGTTCAATCAGACATGAAACAAAAATTTAAGTTCCTCTTGATATTAGGAACTATATATATGTCATCCAATAACATATATCGTTTCTTGTCCAAAAATAACTTAAGCCTGCCTACGACAATAGTTGAAATGGACTCAAAAGTATTGATTCTAAGAGTCATCTCTCCAGCTACCAATTGTCTCCAGGAATTAAATCCCTGATAGGAAGAACATATGTTATTAGTAGCTCCTTAATCAACTATCCAGGCGGAATCATCATTCTCTACTAAGCACGTCTCCATGACAAATAAATCAGATTTATTTTCTTTGGAGTTCTTTCTTTCCTAGATAGTAGTGGGTTCAGATCCATAACTCATCAGGAGTTTATTTACTCCGAACGAATGTATTTATCCATCGAGAGTTCTCTAATTTCCCGATATGTTATTGTAGTTGGGAGTTTTAGGAGTTTGATTCACAGTTTCTGAAATTAAACTCCCGAAGATTGACTACCCGTTGGGAGATAATAGAACTCATGACGCCGTCATTGAAAATTAGAGCAATTATCCAAGCCTTTTTTTGTTTTTTTTTTATTTATTTTTATTTTGATCTGAATAATCTAAAATTTAGAATATTATTAAGAAAACAAACACATAAAGAACAAAACGTATTTCCATACAAATAAACAAAAATAAAAACAAAGTCGATAGTATTCTTTATTACACAAAAGAGAGAAAATTTAGCAAAGATAATCTACAAAACAAATATGTATTGACGAATACATAGAAGAACGTGTGATGTGTCACACCCTGTCCCCCACCCTCTTAACCTAGGAAAGGGCGTGATTGCAGCAGTTATAAACCCTTTTGCTGACACTTATTGTCTAATAACTCTTGCGGAATAACTCTGATACCAAGATATAACTCATATACAACGAATGTCTTTAGGCCAAAAATTTATAAAATTCAGAAACATAACATGTTTAGAGTCACACTAGAATCACAAGTCCCAAAGCCCAAAATCCTAGTCTCTATATGAACAACTATAACATGTGTACAATATTTACAGTAACCACCTAACAGACGGGTTACAATATCTTTATCCTTTAGTGACAGAGCAGATGCAGAGCTATCTTCTGAGGATTTGACCGCTACCTGAAGGAAAGGAAAACATTTGAAAACGAGGTGAGCTTGCTAGCCTAGTGAGTAACTTAAGAAAGATAACTGATTCTCATGCAAAAATCTCAATAAAAAGTTTAAACTGAAATATAAGCTTCTACAATATCTTGTACTGCAGTATAAACATTTTCCAAGCATAAAACGTATAAAGCTAAAAACATGAAACAGTAAAACTGTTTCTCAGTTGAGAATATCCCTGCTGTGCTTAAAAATAATCCTAACACCAACTACTAGTCAAGAGAGAACCCTTTTGCTCAATCTCGGACTCTATCTTCCTACGTGCACGTAGCCATACTAAGTACCGTCATACCTTAGGTACTTCTGCTCAGATACCTTCTCAAATATCCTTCAGTATCGAGCTGCTAGGATACCTTCTCAAATGTCCTTTGGTATCAAGTTGGTTTGGTACCTTCTTAAACGTCCTTCAGTACCAAGTTGGTTAGATACCTTCTCAAATGTCCTTCGGTATCTAGTTGGGCGGATACCTTCTCAAATGTCCTTCGGTATCGCATTTTAAGTAAAACTAGTCATAAATAACTTTCTCTTTAAAGCATGTAAAGTATAATACATATAAAAAACATGGCTTTAAAGATACTAATGCATGCTGGGTACATTTAACACATATAAATAGCTTATCAACTAACTTCTCACATATGCATGCGTTTAAAACATAACTCATGGTTTGCTTGGAAATCACTTTGTAAAACTTGCTGGCAAGAGAATAATCTTCTTTAAAACATGCTTTCTTTAAAACATTGTAAATATTTTAGTCAAACATTTTAGTCAAATGTTTTAGTCACTCACCTCGATTGCTTAGGAACTTTTCACTCTAGAAGTTCCTTGTTTACCTCAGGCTCCCTTTTTCACCCTTAGAATCCAGATTCAATTTACAACTCAGATTACTCATAGTTCTAAACCTTATTTCGAGATACTTCTACAAATATATTCCAAAATGTCTCAAGAAGCTTACCCTAAATTTTGAGCTGAGAACTTCTCGTGGTTTGGCCGGAATCACAAAATCTTCAAGACTAGCCCAAGCTTATCCGACAGCTTGACCCTTCTGTCTTCTTCTTAGTTTCCAGCCCAAACCTTTAGAGATTTTTCTCTGGAAGCCCTACCCTAAAAACTAGACTTTCATAGCTTTCAAGTGGCTTTAGAATCACTCCAAACGCACGAGTATATTGGGAGAACTTCTCATCCCAAATTGATGCTGTTTTCCAGACTTCACTGTCCACTGCGTCCTCTTTAAAGCTCTATGATCAACGCATGGATTTTGCTCCCAACGCAATGTTTACTCAGCTCTCCCACTCTTTTTAATGTCTTTTTGAATTTTGATCTAAAAAAGAAGTCATTGGCTCTATTTATAGGCGTCCAAACACTCTCCAAGGTCGACACCTCCTAGTTGGCTACATGTCTAAGTGTTTCTTCCTCACACTACCAATACAACTTTTGACCAATGCAATCTAAGTGTCCTTCTCCTATATAGCCAATGCAAGGGGGCTCAAATTTCATGTCCTCTTATGTAACCACCTCAAATTTTTAAGGCTTAAAGTTTCCTCCCAAGAAGACACATGTTTGATGACATCCTCTAGGTGAGCTCATCTTTCTTATGCGTCCATAAATCCTTGGATGTTCAATGCATAGTCCATAATTAATGCATAACAAGCCAACTCACTTAGTCACCGCAAGTCCTAACCATCGCAAGAGCCAGCCACCACCAACGCATAGGATGGCCGCTCGTCCTTGACGCATAGCTCACTCATCCTAATGTTAAACAAGTCCCCACGGGGACCCATCCCCGTTTATATATATATATATATAAGTTAATCAGGGACGGGGTTAGAGTCGGGCAGGGCGGGGTACCCTCCCCGTCTCTACTCCGTCCCCAATCGGGGACTCGGTTATAATCCCCGGTTTGACACCCATCCCCGGTCAAGTTGAGGATTCCCTGCCTCGTCGGGGCAGGGACCCGACCCCGCGAGGATTTTTGCCAACCGTAGTTCTCAGCCTTAAACCTCCAAATACACAAAGACCACAAGTTCAACTCCAAAAGAATAACTAATCTCAACCCATCCCACACAACATTCAAATTTCATTAACTTCCACAAACAAACAAAAGTCATAAGATGAATCCTTAAAAATTGGGATACTCCTTTATACTCGACCAATAACTTATTTCAAAGTTTTATTCATTCTTTATTCATCCTTAAAAATAAATCTTTTCTAACCAAACTTGTAATCCAAAACAAATTATAACCTGTATTTGATTCAAAAATTAAGAATTTTATCAACAAAAAACTAAATACAAAAACATTATTAAATGACGTCTAAATAGTTATTAAACTAAGTCTAAGTTAATTATTTACCATATGAATACTACGCTATTTTCATCAACAAAACTCATCTTATTGATTAAAGAGAAAATGACATTTTAAAATTTTGTTTATTCAATATTGTTTGGGGGATACAACATTTAGGTCTAGACAACACGTTTAAATGTTAGACTACCATCAATGAAACTAATACTTAAGCATTCTTGATTAATTTTAATAATGGTGAACAACACTCAAAGATTCAAGAACATATTCAAAATAGAGAGAAAGTAACATCCTTTAACTTTTATCTCTTTTTTCTTTTCTTTAGAGTACTACAATTCATGTCGAGAGAGTGTAGAGATTCAAATGCACCCTAGAGATTTAAAGATTGCTAATATCTTAATTAATTTTGATTATTTAACTCTAAGAAAGTAACATTTTTTTTGCCTATTTTTCATAGGCAAATCCACCACAAGATGGGTCAGAAACCAAAGATGCCATAAACCCATGAGCAAAGATCAGTTATGAACATAATTTTTTATTTGCAAAAGTTGAAGGAAATTATCCTAAACAGAATCCATCAAACACAAGCATGAAAAAAGAACAAACAAACCATGATTTCTCAATCAAAATCCCTAAACATACCCTCATTTCACCATCAAAATACCTTAAACACAGTCATGAAAGAGAGAGATTACCTGTGCTAATCGATGACGGCACGTGTTCGACGGCCCAACTTTGATCGACGATTTGGGGGGAGCGACGTTCGAGCAGAGGGGATTAGAGAGGCAGAAGACGAAAGGGGATTGTGGGAGGTGAGATTTCATATCTGATTCATTTCAAATCTAATATTAGGGTTACTAACTCCCGACAGGTATTATGTAATTGTCATGAGTTAGTACTAACTCCCAACTCTTAAACTTAGTTGTCGGCAGATACTCAATTCCCATGCGTATTCGAACTCAATTCCCACGCGTATCTTCTGACGATGAGGAAGAACCTTTGGGAGTTATGCACAACTCCCGACGGGTTGATTAACCTACCACAACCCGTCGGGAGATAGGAATATTGCACCAGAACTCCCAACGTTGGGTTAACTTCGTCGAGAGTTACTTATAACTCCTGACATTATACGACGTCTAGAGATATTATATCTCTCGATAGTGGGTTTTAGTGTCCGGAGATCTTTTTTTCTTGTAGTGAGTAAACAACCTAAATCCATCATGTTTAGATTAATTGGTTGCATTGCAAATGAAAACTATTTTCTTGTATTTTTACCATATGTTTATTTTCGTTATTTTTATTCATTTGATTTGTAATTAATCCGTTATAAAATATTGGTAATAATTTTATCAATATGGATTAAAAAATGCAAAAAGTTAAAAATAAAGATATAATTTTTATAACTATGTATATATCAGATGAAAATTTATTGATAAAATAAGTTGATTTCATTTTAATAAAAATATATAAAACTAAAAAAGTCATAAAAAACTAATGAATATCCAACGTATTTTTATTTTAATTTTAAAGAAACAGAAAACAAAAGCTAACTGCCAAACATATTTTTTTATTCTTATTCTTTAAGAACAGAAACAATCAAAATGGTATGTATGATTTTTTTAAAAAAAAATATAAAGTTGAAAATAAATTTTCAAAAACTAAAAATTAAAAATAAAAAATGAAATGATTACAAATCAGACTTAATTTAAAAGGGTAGAAGAATCTAACATAAGGACGGGCCCAAGGGGAAGCCCATCTAACATTAGCATTTGCAAGCAAAGCAGCGATATCGTATGGGGTTGCTGCAGAGTTTGCTGTATCTGTTGTTTAAGGCAATTTTTCATGCATATCGACATCGTATCCAAACTTAGCAAAATTACACATCGCAATTCACTCCTTTTCTTTTTATCACCATTTCCATTTTTCACAAACACAAGTCATTCTCTACAATCTTCTTCCTCTTGTTCCTCTTCTTCTTCAATCAAACCCGATGCCATGCCAAGCCAAAAAATGCAGACCCACACAAACAACAACCAAACAATACCCCAAAAACAAGGAGTAATCATCACTGTCTACGTTGAATCTCCAAAATTACAAGACAATAATTCCCATAAACCTCCCATTATTCCCCACAATAACATCAACAATCCAAACTCTGCTCTTCCCAAAACCCCCAATTCCACAGGCTACGATCGTCGGGCTCAGCTTCTCGCCTACTCTCGCCACCTCAGAAATCAAAATTCCTCTCTCTCCCAATCGTCCAAAACCGAATCCAAGGCAATATTTTCCCTACCCTTTTGTTATTTTTTGTCTTGTGATTAGTGAAATTCTCAACAAAAAAATAAAATGAAACGTTGTTTCTTGCTGACAGAAATGGAAATGGAGGGTCCGATCGGAGGCGCCGGCGGTGCGGCGGATGCCCTCGAGAAGGGCGTTGCAGCGGTGGAGATATGAACGTGTTGGGATGATGAGAGAAGAGACAACAGAGGTGGTGGATCAGCCATGCCGGCCCAAGTGCTTTGGTGGAAAAAGCAGCAAGAAAAGCACCGTCAAATCGGGCTCTTCCATATTTGTAAATTTCTCAAAGCATTCAATATGATTCTATATGAAAACCCATTTGATCCTTTTTACTCATCTATGCTTTGTTAGTATGCTGACTAATGTGGGTATCTGTTTCCAGAGGAAATTGAAGAGTTTGTTGGGAGAGTTATCAAATGGCTGCAAACGCTAGTGGGTAAGGATTGAGAACGAAAATGGTGAGATAATCAGATCCGCCATTTGTGTTAGAGTTCGTTGTTTTTCACCACGTTACGATGTGCACTTGCTGCGTATTGATTGGGCTGCGAAGAAGCAAAGTTTAAGGGTGTTGTGTATGTTGATGACTTGGGTGCAAGGAAAAAATGTTTCTCTTCCAACTCGTTGTGGGGTGGTTGTGTTTCTTTTGACTTTTTGACGTTTAACACTCTTTAGTGGTTATGTTGGTTTTGTTTTTTGGTCGTGCTTTGTTTTCTTCCACCATCAAACATAACTTCTTTCTCATTTAGGTACGCACGAGACAATTTTGCTAGCAAGCAACCAAATAGTGTAATGTGCATATTTCATCTAAGTAATCTCACTTTTTTTTAGCTTATCATGTCATCCCCCTCTCATTCATTCCATTTCAACGAGATGGAGTAACGTCTTCTAGCTACACATCACATGCTCATGGTGCCTCAACACCCCCAATTCGAACACACGCCTTGCAACACGTCACCATTACCGATACCATAGCAACCTCCTTGGACCTCCAACACGAGCATAATTCTAAAAGCAAAATACGAAGAAGGATTTGATTTAAAAAAACCATACTATAAAATAATTCCAAAGTATGCTCTACATACGAATAAAGAAATGTCGGTAGTATGAACAAAAAAACTACACTGATCTTCGTGCAACTCAATCCCATTATACAGCAGAAAAAGTTTTTAAAAAGACAAATTTCAAGAATTTGCCACACGACACGAACGAGAGGATTACAAATAGATAAGTGCAGCAAAATTGCACTCAAATATTTGACTATCAGGATTTAGTGGTGGAATGAATGTGGTTGGGCAAAGACAATGCCACAATGGGTTAGTCCAAGTGCAAAGCAGACCATGGAGTCCTGGAAAAAAAAGATGGAACATTGACGAAAAGAACCATAAAAATATTAAATGTTATTTAACATCATAAGGGATCAGAAAAAAATATATATTTGTTCCATTGTCGTGGTCTGTTTAGTCAGTCAATGTAAATCAAATGCATCCCCAAATGATAATTGATAACAAATCAAAGCAGCTCAGAAGGAGCTCCGCTGCTGAAATACCTTCCTTCTTGCTTTCCAGACTAAATCTCTGAGATGGATCCTGGCTATTCCCCTGAACAACGGCGGAGAAGAAAACACCCAAGACTGGCTGTTAAATCCAAATTTTGACCATTAAAGAAAAAGAAGGGGGGAAAAAAGCGCTACAAATGAGCTATGCACCATGAACAGAGTGGGTATGACTTCTAAGCGACGGAATAATGCCGACAGACCTCCAATACAAGAAAAGTTTTAAGAGAATATACATGCCCTATCTCGATAAAAGCTTGCTTGCCCCTAACTCCCACTCGTCCCACTTCTTTCCTATGTAATAAGTTATGGAATTCTGTTAAGTCCTCCTCTTTGTCTTGGCCGCCTCGACCTCCCAAATATAATTCTGCGGAAACCACGTCCTGGTCCACCAGCTGCCGTAGAACCGAGACCTGCAGCACGATGCATCCCAAGATCAATCTCATCTGTCCTGTTGTAGTCCCTATGATATCTATTACGAGAAAACAGACCACCATCCCGTCCAAAACCAAATGCATCCATGGAAAAGAAAGCATCATCATCTAAATTGTCATCCATGTCAGAATCATACTCACTATAAAAACCACTTTGGTGAGGTTCCAACACGTAGTCCCCAAGAACAACTGCTCCAGGGATCGATGATATAATCGTGCTGATCACGTCACTTCGCTCCCTCTCGTGCTCAAATCTCTTCCATTTCTCTTCAAGCACAGGGTCCACTTGGCGTGGTCGTGCTAATGGATGCTTCGCTCTAACGTGCTTCTTCAGCTCCTTGTAACGTCCAACAAATGAGCAATTATCCTGCATGCAATTTCTCTTCTTAGAATTAAGATACTTCCGTGCCGGTTCCACCACTGTCCACCCTTTAACCTGTCCCCTACAAAGGGGACATAAAAGCTCTGGCACATCAACCTTTTCACTTGGCTGCCCTGCTTCCAAATTGAAGGTTACATTTTCCACCGGCACATTCAATTGTTCTGAAATTTGAGTTGATGTAACCTTTGTGTAGGCTTTCTTGTATTGATCGAGACAATTTGAATATCGGCGACCAGTTGCACACATATAAGGCCGGCAACCCTTATTATATGAGGAACAAAGAAGAAGCACGGCATTGTGAGGGAACTCCATACAGACTGAGCAGGTAGCATCCTCCCACTCTTTTTTATCCGACCCTTTGCATTTTTTCTTCTTGAGGTAAACATTTTTAGCAACTTTCAATGGACTAGATGGTAATGGATATGAGTTTGCCCTAGAACGTCTAGAGTCAGAGTTACTCTGCATCTTTTTCATAGCCATTCACAAGTTGAACCTGAAATCATTTAGGGGGGAGTGGGGGCGTCAGATGACTCTTTAACAGGGAACCTATCAAGATTTTCACAAACTCATATCTGCACCTGAATTTAATTACAATCTAAAATCAAGAAGGGGAAATCAATACCACAAAATTTAAGTTCCATGCCTAAGCCTTGATAAGCATTTACTAGCAAAGTCAGCTTTTGGACTTAATTGCATAACAAATAAATAATAATAGCACCAGGAAGAAAAATAGAATATAATATAGGCAATTACATAAGAATATCGACTCTCTCCATAAACAAAGAATGACAAAAAAATAGCACCAGGAGGGGAAAAAAATAGACAAAAGTACATGATGAAGCAGGTGGACTTGAAACAACTAGAGAACATCAATCCTTACATACACAATATCCATCCCTTGACAAAACCAAAAACGAAAAAATCTCCATAAGCAAGTTAAGGAACTGAACCAACTAAAAAAGTTACATTTTTTATAGTTTCAAGAAAAGCACCTTAAGCAATTAACCTGCTAAGTCAATTACAATGTTTAAACTTTTAGAAGAAAATTGTCCAATTTCAGTCCCTTACCATCTGAAATGACCAACTCCCTTAACTAAAGGAAACTTCGAATCCACATATCACTTGTGAATCACCATATTCAGAAAAACAAACCAACAAAAAAATATTATTAAAAACAAATCTCCACATTCAATCTTTTAGGTCTCAACTTTGCCTCAATGGTCATGCCACAATAAACTCATTCAAATATAATATATTTTTAATTTTGGAACTTTGAACTTTTTGCCACTGACTTCCTTTTCATTTTAACTTATAATATAGCACATTTGCTTATTCAAACACAATGATCAGTCACTCTCTCATTTTCTTTTTTTTCTTTATTCTTGTTCTTTAATTTTGACGATAAACCAAACTTCCATCAGGAAAAGATAAAAAAATACAAGGGTATCCAAAAAAATTAAGCCCACAAAAGCTCTACCAAAGAAACCATCTTGAATCAAGCAAAATAAGACCCAACAAATAATTTCAAAAAGTTTTCACCACCGATGCCCACGGAGAAACATGGAGCATGACAAGGGATCAAATTGAATGTCACTAGGGTCCTCTCCTCTAAAGATTTTATTCCNCCCCCCAACAAAACAAAGCACACATCCCGGTTTGCCTAGAAAAGTCTCTCCTTCTCTCAAAAGGGTGGATGGAGAAGGAACTCCTCAATCATCTCATTGTAAACTCTTTGTCGGGCAAACTAAAATCCAAACACCTCAAAGAAAAACAATAACTCCAAACAAACCATGGAAAAATCATACTCCAAAGTATATGATCTAGGTATTCCTATGCCACTGACAAAGAACAGTTAGTGATTAACACTAACTCTAACTCGTAAAAACACCCCATATGTAGGCAAAGATCAAAAACCTTGCTACCAATGAATTAATAATCTAAAATGAGAAACTGATGATGATAGAATTTGAAATTAATATTTATAGCCAAGTTAACAATACCACGTTACATCATCTAAAATTATTACTAGATTTGTTAATTTATTTGTTTAACCAAATTTTTTATGATACTAATCTTGTCATGTAATCAAGTTAAATCTCCAAAATACCTATATGGATGGAAAAATAAGGTCTAATGCATTTAAATAAAGAACTTCAATACCCTAAGAAAGGTCCATAGGCATCAAGGTTGACATCTTTGAAAAGAGTTGAAGGGAACAACTAGAAATGCATTAGATGTGAGTGGCTTCCTTAGATATTTGAGGGAGGAGGACAAAAATGTCTAACAACACGATTGTATCATCTTCATCATTAAAATATTATCAAACTTATGATAATGATGGCATGTTTTTCACTCCATGTCCTCAAACTTCATTCTAATCAAGGGATTGCGGGTAAAACTAAGTAAATTGAGAAAGAAGAACTAAATAAACCTCTATTTTAATTTATAAATCAACACAAAAATCCTACATACTTTCCCAGTAACAAAGAATATTTTATTATTCAACACCAATATACCTGAAGAACACAATAGACTAGTATACATTTATACCATACATGGAAAAAATATACAGGCATGGCATAAGTTATCTCACATATCATCTGTATACAATGTCATTGTTCAACTTGGAGAATGCTTCTGAGCATAGATTCAAACTTTCTTATTGTAATCTTGGAAACAAAGTTCTTTGGTCATGAAAGGGAGAAAGTCATCTATGCATCTTATTTTTCGTTTTTTTTTTTCCTCGTTTGTGTGTGTGGATAGAAACAACCTTTCTTGGGAAAAATGAAAGAATATAAAGGCATGCATCAAATTAAACTCTCATCCAATGGGCCTTCAAAAGAGCCTCACTTCACTTCGATGAACAATATTATGCAAAAGAACTTCTTAGATAGGCTCTACCCTTTTTGAAATTAAAATATGTTTGAATCATATGATTTACATATTTCTTCATAAAATACGATATTTTACATCACATTTCATTTGGGTTAGATGACATATTTAATCCCAAAACTTTCATGGTTAGATCAAATAAGTTTTTGAACTTCAAAAAGCACTCAGTAGTAACATAAACTTTCAAAATTGCGTCTTATATATTCTTGAAGTTTAAAAATGTCAAAGTCCTGAACTTTCAAATTGTAACAAATATATCCTAGCATATACTAACATTTTTTAAAAATTAAAAAACCTACTAGACTAAAATTGAATTTTGTGCCTAATGGGACATTAAACTTTCAATTTTGTATCCAATAGATACGTGATTTTTTTTTTTTAAATGAAAAAATATCAATGAACTATTAAGCACAAAATTGAGATCATAGAGACTTATTAAACACAAAATCAAAAGTTTAAGGTTTTTTTTATAATAAAATGATAAAAGTTTGGGGATTTATAAGAAACTTTTTAAAGTAAAGGAACCTATTAGACATTTTTTAAAATTCAAGAATCTATTTGCCACAAACCTAAAAATTCACTAAACATATAATTTACTTTTGATTTGTTATATTCATTGACTTTTTTGGGGGGATAAAAAGAAGCTTGGATTAAAAAACATAATAACAATAATAATAAATAATAAAAGAAAGGGGAAAAACAACCTAGGAATCAGGGGTAAAGAGAACCCCCTCCCACAAGAATAGCAAGAAAGCTTTCCAGTTGATTCACAATTGCGAAAAAGGTTGTAGTTACAAAAGAATTTTCTTATGAGTCTCCACCAAGAGGAAGTGAAAAAGACATTTTTCAAAAACACTCTGTTTCTTTCCAACCAAATAAGACACAATAAAGCCCTAGCCCCCACCCACAATTCCACAAAATTTTGGCCTATTTGGACCAATAACAGAAGGAGAAGACCTCCACCAACCAATCTTCAATACATTAACTTAATCAGTATGATTCTATAATTTCATAACATGACCAGTAAGTATTCATTAAACAAAATTTGATATTAAAGATTATGGTACAGTATTTCTACAAAGTCTTTTCAAAGAAAAAGTTATCTGACATAGTGAGACAACTCAACTATCCGATCTTCTAACAATTAGCGTGAGAACAATGAAATCTACACATAACTACGTACGTCGCCCACTTGGGTGTGGGCACCCATAAATTTTCAGGCCAGAATAGAAAAAGTTAATCCGACAGAATAAAAAATGACCACGACTTCCTAGAAATCAGGGTGCCAGTCAAGTAAACACTTGGAATTATTGTTGGTCGGTAAAGAATTGTTTCACTCTAAAATAGCAGCAAGCAATCAGCACAACTGAAAATGCATGACATCAACCTTTTGGGATTATAAAAAAAATAATAATAAACCCAACTTTGGGAGCTAAAGAGAGAGTATTCATTTAAAATTGAAGGCAGATATGGGGTTATATAATTCCCAATCAAATGATTTCGACGGGCGAACAGAGAGGAACTAACCCAATAATAACAAACCCTAAAAAATGGGGAAACGTGGGATTTAACATAAGTGAGTGAGAAACACAGTGTGATCAATAATGTCAGAACCCAACAGGCAACAGGCATCCGAGACAATGAGAAAAGGATCCACCCTCCAGAAACAAGAAACTGAAAAAAAAAAAAAAAGAGAGAGAGAGATACAGAAAACTAAGATCGGGAAAAAGAGAATTGGAACGAAGCGTACCTGGATGGGTGAGTGATTCCCGGAATTGAAGGCGTGGTGGAGGAGGGAGAGCAAGGAAATTGAAATCAAAGGAAGAATAAGTGAATTGTGAAGTTAAGAAGAAGAAGGAGGACGAGAAGAAGAAGAAGAAGAAGAAGAAGAAGAAGAAGAAGAAGAAGAAGGCGGGGAAGGAGAGCGGAGGATCGAGGCCAAGCGCTCTGGCCTTTCCGGAGGGTTGTTCTGGCCTGCTGGGACTTGCGTGCGTGGTGCCGCTTCAGAGGATTTCCCTTTTTCTTTTCTTTTAAACGTGAAATTCCATTTGGAAGTTCCTGTGTTGTCCACGACACTATGAACTCACCATGTCGATACGCAACATGGGCCCAAACTTCGGCCTCAATACTCCATTCATGTGGGTCATTTCTTGGGCTCAGGCCCTATTCTGAAAGCCCGTTCACCTTTTAGGTTGCCTCTAAGTTTCAAATTTATCTTTGAAATTTTTAGCCTATTAGTCCAATCCACTACTAGTATTTCATAAATTTTCTAAGATTTAGAAAATTTTCATATTTAGATTTAAGCTGCATTTTCTCTTCACATTTTTAACCTTTTCATCTATTCTCTCATAAAACAATTTAGAAATGGAAATTTGTATTGGATGGCAAATTAAGATTAGAGTTTAGCAAACATGACTCCAACTTTTCATATTTTACAAATATGGCAAATTTTTCACTCGCCCAAATCATGTTACAGTTATAGAAGATATTTTTTACTCAATTTTTTTTATTCCAAAATTTCCCTTGAGGGATTTAATTTTCTTTTTCATTTCTTCTATTTTTGACATTGCATTTGTTTGAGCAGTTTGATGCGATTTCGTCTGGTTGAATAATTTTTTTGAAGTTGCGATTCAACTCCCCCAATGATCCTATGAAGTTTTATCCCATACAATTTCTGCCATCTGATTGCTCTTTGATGTAACTTATTTTCTAATTTTTTTTATGCATTTGATTATTGTTTGATGTTAAGTAATTTTTATGTTGTGTATATAATGTTGGATGTTTCTATTTATGTATGTGCATTTTAGAGTACATTGGAAATTAGGATGTTTTTTACATTGATTTTGTTCTATTTTTTTATTTTAGTTTTGTTATGCTTGTGAATATATCACTGGCACGATATACTAATATTTTGTGTATCAGTAAATATGTATTTCTCATTATTTTTATTCCATATTTTCTCTCAATAATTAATTGATAGAGAGATAGAAAAGTAACGACTGGCGACCGATGATTGTATGTGTGGCGGTCGATAAAGGTAAGCAGTGAGGAGGTGGAGCAATGGTTGACTAATATTTTATTAACAATTTATCAGTCAAGTGCATCATTATCAAGTATATAAAGTATATCAATCAAGTATATCAAGTCTATCAGCAGTATAAACGAGTGCATGATTGACAAGTATATCAAATATATAAGTCAAGCGCATCATAATCAAATATATCAATTAAGTGTATCAATTGTATATCAGTAGTGTATCAAGTGTATACCAAATATAAGATATGGGTGTATCAGGCACCAATCAGTAAATACTTGATTAGTTAATGTAATTAAAACGAAGTATATCAATAATATATCATCTATATATATTCAACATAAGGTATATCATTTAACAAATGTACTTGATATTAAATATATCAATGAAAGAATATATTTCAGTGTTTTACTTTTTAATACTTGGGTTGGTCGACTTTTGCAAGATCTACAAAAGAAGAAAAAGTGAAGGTACACTTGCAAATATTAAATCCTATCTTGATATACATGCAATTGCTCCTTTAGAAATTTGGTAAAATTTCTTGAAATTAGGAGAATGATGAACTAAATTCTGTGCATTTTCTTATACTCAATTTATTTGTATTTTCTATTTCCTTTATTAGATTTAATGGTTTCCATATTTTCCTTTGTTCCATACTTCTTAATATATATTTTATTAAAGGTAAAAAAATTCACATTCCAACTATTTTATGTAGATTTGGCTATTATATTCCCTGATGTGAAAGGATAATTTAAATATACCATGTAATAGGGAATATACAATATTCATATATATTTAAGGTTCAATGATATGTAATATACAATATCTTATACATTTTAAATATTCTAAATTAATCAAATATACATTTTTTATATGGAGATATATGAATATGTTATCACGTATATTGTCTATTCGTTAATTATTATATGCATTATGTTATTTTTAATATACATTCATTTTTCTATTTCTCTTCACAATGAAGGTAGGGTTGGCCACCATTGATCGTGAGAAGGAAAATTTCGCAGTTTAAAAGAAAAGTTTTCCTCTTTTTGATTCAATTTCAAATACATAACCATATAGGAAAGACGTGATCTGTGACTTTTCAATTGTATTATTATTTTTATTATTATGATCGAATGAGAACAAGGGCTTCTTATTAATTGGACCCCTACTTTAGTGGAAATATGAAACCCATTAGATTATTCATGTAAAATATAATAACTTTAAACGATGATGAAAAATGAACTTAATGTTAGGCTATTTGTGTAGAAACCTATTTATCCTTATGTAGTTATCTTGTCTCTAAATTTTCAATTAAATTCTCAAACTTACAATTATGTATTTTACAAGTCCCTAATTCTAAAATTTATAAAAATTAGTCGATTTATGTGAATGTTTAGAGTTGAATCTAATGAAACTCTAAACTCTCAGTTTTGTATAGTATTTTTTAGTGTTAAAAGATATCAATGTTCATGGACTAAATTTTTAATTTTGAATATTTAGGGACCAAGTAAATACAAACTTCAAAGTTTAGGAACCAACTTTGTAAATTAACCTCATTCTAGATGTCTGGTCGAAATGTGACTCACTACAAGAAATAATGGTTTCGGTAGCTAACGAAAAAGGCTATAAAAAACCTTTTATAATCTTTTGTCGAAGGTCCAGATAGCCCATGTTATCAAAAGTCTAAGATTTTTTATAGCTTTTTTTTAAAGTTATAATGGATGCTATAGTAGAGTTTGAAGATGTAGCATGTATACATAGCTATGGAAACATTCGACAACATTAGTCACTAAAGCTAGCTATGGAAACATTCGACAACATTAGTCATTAAAGCTAGCTATGGAAACATTAGACAACATTAGTCATTAAAGCTATTTTTTTCATATAATAGCTTGCTCTCATGCTATCTTTAATATATAATAGCCTTTTTTTTAATGTTTTCTTTGACATATTGATAAGCAAATAATTGGCAATGATTAGGAATTGGAGCATTAAAAGGGTTACTTCTAAATTAAGCTTCCAAGTATGAAGAGTTGCAACCCTTCAAGAATCAAAACCACCAATAGTCATAATGAATTTGGAAATTCATATTCATTCACATATTTGATATTAGATGTATCAATTTATAATAATGTATTTACATTTATGGAGGTTCAAGCATGTAGTTGAAGAGTTTTTGTTGAACATAGCCAAATAGATGAAAGGTTATGTCATTTCAAGTTGTCTTTTCAATTAGTATAAATACCTATGTAATTTTGTCATTTGGGACAACACTTTGAATTTGAATGAAATTTTTTATTCTCTCAAGTTTTATGTTTTTTCTTTATATTCTTGTGTTTATAATGCATGTATTAGAACTTTCAATCTAGTTTGATCAATTAGACTGTAGAGAGTTTGAAATCTTGAAGTTTGGAATAAGTTCTCCTTTCTTCTAGATCATCGATCAATCTACCAAGCCAAATTTGTTTAGCTTTCTTGGGGTTGTTATCATTTTGTTTATTGAGGGTTATTCTTATTATCGTTGTGAGGTTTCACCTAGAATAAAGGGGTTCTCATACGTGATTAAGGTAGTTTCCTTTATACATATGATAACTTTTTTTAAGGCTACTATATATAATATATATAACTATATATATATATATATATATATACATATATTGCAAAGAAAGGCTATTATATTATATATATATAGTTTAATCTTATGCTATAACAAACAACATATCAACTCATGCCCATTTACATTACAAGCACTTTCGTTTAGCTAAATAGACACATAAAATACTTTATAATGTATGCATTAAATACAATGACTTCCTTTCATTATTGATATTTGGTATTAGAACTTAAAAAAAATATATCCAATATTATAAGAAATATCAAATGTAATTTGCAACTATACAACGGTCATAAAATACAAAATTCATCAAGTGTCTGTTGGATCGGTATGACAAGGGATGAATAGAGTTTAATTAAACTTGTTCTTAAAGTATACTCAATTTGATCTAATTAGATATTTTTAAATTAAATTGATAAAACTCTAATTTATGCTAAATAACAAGATTGATAAAATCATGTAATAATATACTCAATCAATCTCAACTAACAAAATCAAGCAATTAAAATTAAATGCAAGAATAATTAGGAAAGAGAATATAGAAGAAGACACCGTGGTTTGTAGAGTCGTTTGGTCATACACAACCTACATCCACTTTCCCAAGTGCCTCTTGGGACTTCGATTAAAAAAATTCTTTTTTTTTTACTCTTTCCACGGATGAGAGCCAAACCGCTATCTTACTCCTTTATGGGTTCAAGAGGCAAACCCTATCATTTCCAGAGTTAGGATCCAACCGTTACAATATTTTTGAAACTTTAAATCACATAATGAAACTTTCTAAAAAGAGTGGGTATACAAGATTGAGCTCACACACTTTAATCCACAATACAATAGAAATTTCTCTTAAGAATAAGATGAAAAAAAAAAAAAAAAAAATTGGAAGCTTGTAGAAAAAGTAACAATGGTAGCTTTTTTTTTTTTTTTTTGGCTAATTTTGAGGATTGTAAAATATAAAAAATTGAAAATAATTTTGGAGAAGATAAGTATAAAAAGAGAGGGAAGTAGGGTAAAAAGAGGGTTTTAATTTGAGGCATTGAATTGTTCAAAAAGTTTAATTGATGGTTGAGATTTAAACTCAACTAGCTATTAGACACAAATAAAATATAATATAATAATATATATCTTTTAAAAACATTTCTTTTAAAACCCAACAAAAAAAAAATAAAAATAAAAAAAAAAAACAAAACAAGAACCCACAATTTGTCAAAAACTAGCCTTTAAACACAAACATAAAATAATAATAATTTTTTTTTAAAATTCATTTTTCCTTCTTTTTTTCTAAATTTAACAAAATCAATTTCTTTTAATTCTCTTTTCTTTCAATAAAAACAAAAATCCACTAATTAAGCCCCATACGTCACTCACCCTGTAGCTCCAAGTGACTTTCTTTAATTGGTCCAATTTGTTGATTAATTTGTCACGTCACCATCTCGGTATATTTCTGTTACGCTTCTTTTTGTTATATCTTCTTCATCCAAACTTCGATTTGGGTGATTCAAGATGTGTCAGCATCGTTATTCCGAGCTCTACGCTATGGCCTATTCAAAATAAGAAAATTATTAATGAACAGAATCAGGTTTGTTATCATCAAAATATTAATTAATTAATTTGGGATTAAGAGTAAAAAAACCAACAGTGTCGAGGATTTAGCATCATGAAATTGAGCTTCTATCTTTAATCTTTCCCAATTAAAGGTATCATTTCATCCTCTACTTAAAAAATGAATTAGCATCAATTTGACTCCCAAAACCGATATAGATAATAGGCTTTTCCTCCATATCACAAAAAGCCACAAACAACTTATAGTAGTCATACCAACCTTTGTTAGAATTCAACAAGTATAAATTATTACCAACATTCCATGTTACGAAAATATGCAACAAAAATTTTGAGGACAAAAGATCAACTAGAGCTTTTTTTTTTCTTAAACATTTTTAGGCACGCTTCATTAGTTGACTAACAATTTCTATTGTGAGTTGTAAAAAATCATCATCCACTTGGATTTCAAAAATCCAAAAACGGAAACAAACCTTACCGACTAAATCATAAGGGGTTTAATAAAATTTAAAAAAAAGGAAACAAACCAACACGGGTCCTTTCAACCTGTTTTGTCTTCACTCACATGCATCCTAGGAAAACTCACTTTGGCCGAAAGCAAGGTGCTCCTTGTTGGTATAGGTAGTAACTTTAAATTCTTTTAAACCTTTCTTAACCATACTTTCATGTCCTCAGGATCTCTCTCATTTGGATGTGATACTGGTTCATTCACGTACCCTCCTGAATTCGGGTCGTTACAATTTAGATAGAGACAAATATATATATATATATATATAGCACCACATATATAACAATTAAAATCACATTTAAATGGAGAATATGGTGTCACCAACCTATAGAGAACAAAATCATTTAGTTTCTATAAACAACTTGCTTTATCCATTCCCTCTGTAAAGAAACAATAATATAGACATGGCAAAAACTCATCTAGCAGCAACAACCACTGCCTCGATGGGGAAAACTCTTGGCTTAAATGGGGGGCAGTGTTATATTGATTCATAAACTCAAAGAAAGTCGAGAGTTCACCATGAAATTGTAAACAAGGAATTGAGTTTATTTGATGAAAGCTGCAGAGTTTACCATGGAATTAAACGAATTTAGAGGATGAGAATAAATATCTTGGCCACCATAATAGATTAATGAGATAAGATAACATGGTTGTTATCTTTAATCCTAATAAATGTAAATAGAATTCATATCCTTATCCTTCATCTCCTGACTCTCCTTTTGTGCCTGATTACACTACAAAAATTTTGGACTTTAATGTCGGTTGAAAAAAGTGAAATTGGATGTATAATGTCGGTTTTGTTTTTTTTTAAAAAAGCGGATCTTTAATGTTGGTTTTAAACCGACATTAAAGACTCGCTTAATTTATCCTCTCACTTTCTATTTTCCCCCATTTTTTTCATTTTTCCCTCTTCACTCTCCCCCTATTTTCTTTTTCCTCTCATTCTCACACTTCCCTCTTCAGACCCTCTTCTTTCTCACTTCTCTCTTCCAAACCCTTGCCATTCGTCTGTCGATCGTGGTGAAGAGTCTGTCATGATGTAGATCTGGCTTCCGTGCAGGTCTGTTCGTCGTGCAACTACACCGCCGCACCCAGTCTCCCGGATCTGCTGCTCGTTCTGTCAAAGCGCCACAGCCAACCCGGATCTGATCGTGGGTGAAGCTCATTCTGTCGAAGCACCACAGCCCAGATTTGCTGCTCCCTCTTCAGTTATTTTTCTATGTCTTATACTCTCGATTTGATAAATAAGCACCCAAACTTGATACGCTAATCATGTGTTTCTAGATCTGAAGTTCATATTCCCACGTGGTGTGTGCCGCCGTTCGTCGTTCGACATTAAAGACAACCGACATTAAAGAGATTTAATAACACTATCTTTAATGTCGGTTGTCAACCGATGCTTAGCCCTTTAATGTCAGTTTAAAACCGACATTAAAGCCCGAAATTCTTCTAGTGTTGACAGTATCATCTGAAGAGATTACACAAAAGATAACAATATGGAAGATTTCTTATAACAAAATTTAGATCTCAATAATTTTGAAGAGAACATTATCAAGCAATTTCCAGAACCAACTTCATGCGTAAGCAATAAGAAATTGGCTTAGAAATGTACCCTAAAATTACTCTAAAAGTCCTCTAATCACGTTATGTTCTATCCAATTTCAATAATTCAATTTGTCACTCCCACTCCATATACATGAACCCCTCTCAAAACCAACACATATTAACACTTTTCAAATATTTTAAGAAGAGAAGGATTAGCCAAACATTAGCTTTCAAGCTTGGAAAATGCAAAATCACTTGGAATGACAAACGAAACTGTAATGAAATATTAAAAGAAATTAGATGTTGAAAGAAACATCTTTAGAATGACAAATGAAACTTTCCAAAACTAATACACAGATAAAACTAAAGTAGATTGAACTAAACTTGCACAACTAATTAAAAGAAATATTTACCTTCAAAGACAAATTTTTTCACATTAGTGCTTTAGTTTTTGCATGGTTCATTAACTTCAACTTCTGTGTAACTGCTTAGAGATGGACCATGGGCAAAGATTGAACACACCAATCAACAAATCATCACTTCCACATAATCCGAAACAAACAAAGCAATAATACAACAACCAAATTGAAGAAAAACCAACATTAAATTAGATCAGTTCAGACAGATTAAGTAGGAAAAAGGGATTAGGAAGAACGGCTGGAATAGAGTTTATGGAATCCGAATCAAAAGAGAAATAAAGAGAAGAATAAAGGAAGTTTGGCGTGTGATTTTCAACATTAGCTCTGTGCAATTATCTTTGACAAATAAAGAAGCAATTATCTGCGAAAGTCAATTGAAGACAAATCACTCATAGCTAGCATATGCCTCATATAAAACACTAAAGATAAGATGATAACTCTCATAAACCCACAATTGCCACCATAATCAGAATTAACCAATCCAAAAGAAAAAGAAATGGAAACCTAACCAAGCATATGAGTTAACTAGAAACTTTAGGCTTTAGCATTGATAATGTTTAAGGGTCTGAAAGTGACCTTAGAGATTAAATTTTGAGTTATAACTTGCAGAAAATTCTCTATGTTACAATTTTGATTAGAAATTCATAGAATCAAGATGCGTACCTATAAAGTGAAGGAGTGCTTATGATGAGAGACTATATTTGTACCTATAAAGTGAAGGAGTGCTTATGATGAGAGACTATACTTTAAAATATCCTGCAATAAGAAAAATAAAAGAAATGGTAAGACTCTACTTGGGTAAAGTCTTATCCTGTAATTTATTTACTTACACATGTTTACCTTCATTTTTTCTTTAGGTACCTTAGTCTTCAAATACGTAAGCTTCGTATATATGAAGCTACTGCAAGATATATGGAAGAAGTACTTTTGTTAAATATGGTCGAACTAGATGTACCACACCCATAAAGAGGATAAAAGAAATCTAGGGTATATCTTCAAAACCATTAACTTCTAGGCATACAAGAAAAAATTACACGTTTTGAATAACAACACATATCCAACACTTGATGCTATATAGCAGTTTATTAGTTCTCAAATGTTATTATAGAAACTGAACCAACAAGGCAACCTGCATTTTTAAAAACCATGTAAGAAAGTTTACACACGCAAGCAAAAATAAATTCACAAGAGTTTCAACAATCTTCATATATATTGAAGATTTAGGTTCCAAGATGATAAGTTCAATCTAACATCATAAGTAAAGAATGTGTACTAATACATGAACATATAGGTTCAAGAATGAGTCTCAAGATTATGCATGTTCCTGTGCTGTAAAAACTTGGTTGTCATTGGGAAAAAAAAGTAACACTTCAAGGAAACTTTATTTAAACCTTCAAATGAGAATGTACCTATTGGAATTGACTTGAATATTAGTTTCACGTGCAAGACAATTTAGAGAAGCGAAACAACGGAATCATCAGAATGAGAAGATTACAATGACAATCAATCGAAACAAAACTAAAAACTATTATTAAAATAGAAGATATAATATAACTCTTCAATTTTATTGGAACTTTTATATACAAGGGCCCTTAGAAATGTCTATGTTCCTTGAACAAATATCTATCTATAATAAATTAGAACAAAGAGAATATTTACGACAACTCCCAAAAAAAAAGTAGTACACTCAACAGAATTAAATCATTCAAAACAAAGAATATCAATGTATATCAAATACCAACACTCAAGAGCATATCTTACATACCACAGAGACGTAAATGAGAATCAGTCCATTATCTCAGTATTCACACGTGTCCAAAGAAAATTCAGTGAAATAAGTGAGATATAGAGTTAATCTAACTATTTCGAATCGAAAGAGAAAAATTCAATCTCAAAGTCCTATAAGTCTTACTTTTGAACTACTCCATCTATCCTCTTATCATTGACCATGTTCGGGAAGGATCTCATTAACGAAAACCTTGAGCGGAAGCGATATTGTCCCAACTTTCATTTATCATAGAATGTAATTTTTTCAGAAAAGAAAGAATAAATTATGTAAAATTATAGTATGCTTAGTTAAAAGGAAACTTAGGGTTTCAGAAACCCTTACCTTTGAAAATCTTCTTCAAGAATCTCTCGATCAAGAAACGGACACTACCACGAAGGTGACCTTGGTATTTTCAGATAGAGAATCTAGGAGTGGTGGGCTCTGACTATTTTGGAATGAGGGAAAGGTTGAGAATCCAAAAAAGGAGAATAAGGAATTGTGATTGATTTCTAAGAACAACCAATCTCACAGAACGTTCCGTCTTACTTTTTCTCTCGTGAAGCAGAAGAGGAAACTTCTTTTCAAAAATGTCAAATATATCAAGAACCATCCACGGAAAAAAGAGGAGAGAGAGTTGTAACTCCCTCCCTTATTCAAATAAATTAATTTAAATAAAATAAATATCTAATATATATAAATATGATAATTAACTTATCATAATATATATATATATATATTAAACTACAAGTTATATTAAATATAACTTAAAACTTATAGTTTAAATATTGTATCATATACAATATAACCTATAGTTTATTTTCTTTTTTTACTTAGCATTTAATATAAATCACATTTATATTGAATTTAACATTTATGAATCCAATTCATATAATTAATATTTGAATTTTATTCAAATATTTATTTCCTCTCACAAATGATATAATATATCAAATACATTATAATAATTATATCATATATAATTAAATCCTTCAATTAATTTGAACAATTCAAATTAATTCAAAACTTGATTCTCATTTAATCTTATTGAGCTACCAAGGGGACATCATGGACCAGTAACTTGAAACTCCAGCGGTACATGAATAATTAATCAAACTCTTTAATTAAATTATTCACCATCCGTTAACTGTCGAGAACTCCACTAAAGACTAATTGTTGTATTCTTCTCACTACAGATATATTTCTGTGCCCATTGGATATAACCAATCAACAATACGATGACCCTTCATAAATTACTCGTAAGTGCAGTTGGGCCAAAATTATCGTTTTGGCCCTATAGTTACTTCTAACTTCTTAAGTACCACTAATCCCTTTAATGAACAATAGATCATAATCCAACTATGACTAAACCCCTCTCGGGCCAGGAGAGGGTGTGGCGCCATATTGTTCAAGCTCCAGAATCAGCTCAGTGAGCAATTTATCTATTTACCCCGACCTCGGGGAAGGAGTGAATTCCTTTTTGTGTAGCTATGTTCCCAGCTCCTCAATCAAACGAATCCCCAAAATGGTAGGCTTATTGAGTTGGTGATCTAGCCACTCTCATCCATACAAATCAAAGGACCACCCTCATAGGCAAGAGTTCACAACTCACTCAGGATTCAGGTCATATTGCCTATGGTCATCCTTGTGAAATGTAAATCTCTATTATGAACGTTGTTATATAATGAGACGAAACATTTCATGGTCCAATCTTATACAAGCTCCTTTGTATAGAATATCCCTGCTCACATGTTTACACATGAATGATCAGAACCGGATCATTTGTAGCACTTTATAATAATTGTAACACCTACAAAGTGAGCCCATACTCGTAGTATCACCAGGATAAGGTACCCAGTCTTATCCATCTACTTCAGACCATTTAGGTTATCACTTAAACATGATCCACCCATATGTCTCTACAAACATGTTTAAGCTACAAGATAACCTTGGATGTTAGTTTATTGGTTTGTGGTTAATGCAACTAAAATATGGAGTACAATATCATATATTTTATTAAATAAACAATGAGTTTGTTCAAAACATTTACAAACTGTAGAATCCTACAAGATTTAGGGCATCAACCCCAACAATCTCTCACTTGACCTAAAGTTAGTGGGATGTACAATATAGTCAAAATACAAAGTAATAAATAATAAACTAGGGCATAACATGTGCCTAGTATAAATTTCCTACTTGCCCTAGTGTAGACGTGGCCTGTCCTATAGACCCATACTCTGTAGGTGACCATCAAACACCTTAGCCGTGAGGGCCTCTGTAAACGGAAACATTGTACTCCGAAGCTATCTACATGATGATCATGTCCCCTCGATGCACAATCTCTCGAATGAGATGATACTTTTGCTCTATATGCTTTCCACGCTTGTGACTCCTAGGTTTTCAAGAATTAGCCACAGCAACACTATTATCACAATAAAGTGTGATGGGCTTTGACATGTCTAGAATGACTTCCAAATCAATTAAGAATTTTCTGAGCCAAACAACTTCCTTAGCAGCTTCACAAGCTGCTACATACTCAGCCTTCATGGTGGAGTCAGCGATGTACCCTTGCTTGGTCCTTCTCCATGCTATTGCTCATCCATTAAGAGTGAACACTGATCCTGATGTAGATTTCCTAGAATCCTTACTAGTCTGAAAATCAGAGTTCCTGTATTCTGTAAGGATCAAATCCTTAGAACCATACACAAGCATGTAGTCCCTCGTTCTTTGTAGATACTTGAGGATGTTTTTAACGGAGGTCCAACGATCTAATCTTGGTAGATATCAGGTCTAGTACATGACATCACATACTTCAGGCTGCCCACAACCGAAGCATAGCGGATCCCTCTCATTTCCTCAACCTCGTTAGGTGTCTTAGGACACTTTTCCTTAGACAATGTAACTCTGTGCCTGAAAGGCAACAAGCCCCTCTTGGAGTTCTGCATCGAATATTTGACAAGCATCTCGTCAATATACGATGCTTGAGGAGAGCTAAAATTTTGTTCTTTCGATCTCTAAAGATTTGAATACTCATAACAAACTGAGCCTCTCCCAAATCTTTCATTTGGAATTAGGTCGCTAACCAGTTTTTAACCTCAGTTAGTAAACCTACATCATTCCCAATGAGTAGGATATCATCTACATATAATACTAGAAAAACTATTAAACTGTTGATGATCTTCTTGTATATACAAGGCTCATCAACATTTTGATCAAAGCCATAAGATTTGATTACGGTATCAAACCTTATGTTCTAAGATCGAGAAGCTTGCTTCAGTCCATAAATGGATCAATTAAGTTTGCAAACTTTTTGCTCTTGACCTTGAATTATAAATCCCTCGGGCTGCTCCATGTAAATAGTCTCCTCAAGATTTCCATTTAGAAATGTAGTCTTGACGTCCATCTGCCAAAACTCATAATCATAATATGAGGCAATGGATAGGAGTATTCTGATAGATTTAAACATGGCAACAGGTAAGAAAGCCTCCTCATAGTCAACTTCCTCAACCTCAGTATAACCCTTTGCCACTAATCTAGCCTTGAAGGTTTGCACCTTCCCATTAGCATCTTGTTTCCTCAAGTAGATCCATTTACAACCTATAGGTTTAACCCCATCAAGTTGATCTATAAGATCCCATAAAAATTGAAGTGCATAGACTCCATTTTGAGATCTATCGCTTTGACTTATTCATCTTTGTCAATATCCTTTATTGCCTTCTTATAAGACAATGGATCCTTAACTTCACCATCAACTACCATAGCCAGGATTTCTGTTAAACTCATATAGTGAACAGGTGGGTTCGCAACCCTCCCACTACGTCGACGTTCCCTCAACACTTGAGGTGGATTTGACCTACTGGATTTTCCTACTTCAACAACTCTTATTGAGGTACTAGGTTCTTCAATAACTCTTCTTGAAGATTTAGTAGTTTTTTTGGAAATTTCATTCAACACAGTCTTACTTCGGGGCTTGTACTCCCTTATGTGGTCTTCATCAAGAAAATTAGCATTTGTCGATACAAACACTTTGTTTTCTTTAGGATTAAAGAAGTAACCACTTCTCGTTCCTCTGGGGTAGCCTACAAATAGGCACAATTTTGAACGTGGTTCCAATTTCTTAGGATTAGCCTCAAGCACGTGTGTTGGGAAACCCCAAATTTTGAAATGGCGTAAACTAGCTCTACGACCATTCTGTAATTCCAAGGGTATTCTAGCAACACTCTTGGATGGAACGTAGTTCAAGATGCACGTTGCAGTTTCTACTACATAACCCCAAAACGAGTCAGGTAAGGAAGCATAATTCAACATTGACTGAACCATGTCCAACAGGGTTCGATTTCTCCTTTTTGATACACCATTCTGTTGAGATGTATCAGGTGCTGAGAGTTGGGATACTATTCCATGTTTTATCAAGTAGTTCTAGAATGTTAAATCCATGAACTCTCCACCTCAATCAGATCGAAATATTTTAATCGTTTTATTTAATGCATTTTCAACTTCGGCCTTGAATTCTTTTTTGAACTTTTTAAAAGATTCAGACTTATGTTGCATTAAATAAACGTACTCGTATCTTGAATAATCATTAGTAAAGGTGATGAAATATTCATAACCTCCCCTAGCTTTTACATTCATCAAACCACATAGGTCTGAATGCACTAGCTCTAAAGGTTCTTTGGCCCTATTACCTTTTCCAATAAAGGGTCTCTTAGTCATTTTGCCTTCAAGGCATGACTCACACACAAGTAATGAATTTGCTTCTAACTCACTTAGAAGTCCATTCTTCTCCACCTCTCAATCCTATTAAGATTAATGTGTCCTAATCGTAGGTGTCAAAGTTGGGCATTTTCTTTAGGAGAAATTTTAAGTCTTTTATGTTACGTTATTGCAGTCTTAAACATTTTCATGTCATGGAGGGTGTTAGTTGCTAACGGTCTTAGCACATAAAGATTATTTTCCAATTTTGCAGAACAAATATCAACACCATTCTTAGAAATAAACACTTTATTTAAAAGAAAGTTGATAGTATAAGAACGTTCAAGCAAACACTTTACAGAAACAGGGTTCCACTTTAAATCAAGAACTACATAAACATTTTCTAAAATAAGAAATTTGTTCTGTAAAGTCAACCAGAGACCTTCTACTGTGACAATCGAGACGACGTGTCCAGTTCCAACTCGCATCATCATCTCACCAGCATCTATTTGTCGCAAGGGAACTAATTCCTTGAAATGAAAAACAAACGTGGTCAGTGGCCCTAGAATCTATAATCCAGACAGAATCATCATTCTCCACTAAGCATGTTTCTAATACAAATAAATCATATTTACCTTATTTTGCCTTCTTCTTTTCTATCAAGTATTTGGAGTAGTTCTTTTTTCAATGCTCATCTTGGTTGCAATGGAAACAGATTCCCTTTGTAGCCTTGATCAATGTTCTAACCGTTTAAGCAGCAACTACAGGGTTAGCTTTCCCCTTTCCACCCTTCTTCTTCTTCCACTATTTGGTGTTGGAGGAAGAAGGAACAGACTTAGTCCCAGAGGTCGAACCTCTGTGGAACTTCTTAGAAGATGAAGCAACATTTGCTTCACCCTTCTGTTCCTTGCTTTTCATCAAGGATTGAAAAGTCTGTAGCTTATTGAGTAGAGTGGTCAGGTTGTAATCAATCTTGCTCAAAACAACATTGCTATAGAGATGTCAGAAACTTTCAGGCAAAGATTCCAAAATGAAGCTAACCTGACTAGCATCGATGCTTGACCCATTCATCTCTGCCATGTTGAAGTGGATCATCATGTTGAGAACATGTTTTCGAACAGCTGCCCCTTCTTGCACATGGGCATTGAAGATGTGTTTCAGAGCATCATGCCTGAGCTGTGTATACGGTTGTCCGAACATTTCCAAAAGGGACTCCATGATCTCACGAGCTATGAGCATGGGCTCATGCTTCTTGGCCAAGACTTCGTTAAGACTTACCAAGATATATGCTCGGGCCTTATTGTTTGCCAGTGTCTAATGCTCATAAGCTTCCCGAAAGTTTTGAGAAGCATTGTGAGCTAGAATGGGAGGACAATCCTCCATCAGAACAAAGCAAAGATCATCGATGATCAGTATTGTATTGATAGTATTTTTCCAACTAATATGATTTTCTCCCGTTAATTTATCCGTGGCAAACAAGTTTAAAGTAGCGGTTGCCATAATAAAATAATTGCTAAAAAGAAACAAACAACTATTAGTTTATTTTTCATTAACTCAAACAACCAATCAGTTTTAGCAAAATTTTAATGTACCCTAAGTGACATCTAATTTTTCAATGATGTTTCAATGAGGCAGGACAAAAGTCACCGTAGGGTGATCAAGTATCCCTTCACTGAAATGAGACATTATCAACCATTAGACAGAAATAACACCTTGTCACTATGACTAACAATCACCAATGTTCGGTCAAGAACCTGTTAACTTGCTTAACAATTCTTATAAGTGTAACCCCTCATTTTAGGTTCTAGAGTTCTGCCTCGATGAGCCAACCATAGGGAAAAACCGATTGGGACATGAAATTAAAGCAACCCTATCCATTTCCAGAGATTGAATCAAGTGTCATGCAATACTGCCATCCTTTAGAGGGACACCCACGATGCCACGAGGCAATGCATGAAACTTTATTTAACCTAATGAGAGAGACCAAGGGATGTGTTGTCACACATCCCGCTCTCACTTACTATAAACACTTTCTCCATTCACCTTGTTATTGACCTACCTAAGTGCCACCCGTAGGGGGACACCCATGGTGCCTCGAGGCCGAGTGTAGATATCACGGTGTGAAATTACAGGAAGAAACATGTAGAGGATAAATGAAGTATCGTATACCACATTCTCCTCCCATTAAGTGTTTTACCAAGGGTCAACTAACTTAGGAAAAACCCGACTACTGATTTTAACTAAGTAAAAGTTTAATTTGCTCAAAAACATACTTGTCTTCGATGATTAAACACTTTTGATTGAAGTCTCATTAAACTCTTTAATCAACTTTAATCAAACATGCATGCATGTAACAAATCTATTTAATTCACCTTTCTAGATAGGTTCCCAGGTAGGGGTGCGACGTTTCCGTCAACTTAAGTACCCCAGCCTAGGCAGAACTCGCTTTAGACAAAAGGTCCCTTATAGATATATTTCTTACATATTTAATCTTTTATTGAGAATCAATTTAATCCTATTAAACCGATTAAAAGATTAAACTAAGATTTCTAATCTCATTAGAAATGTGATCTTAGGTTTATCTTAATCATGTTTTAAAACAATTTTAAAAAATGATTATAACCTAAGGCTTGCATGCAACTCTTAATTATCGATTTTAATTCTAATTTTATTTAATTATAATGATCATAAATAAATGAAACGATTAAAACATTCATTGCATGCTTGACATACTTCAATTAATTATAACATTTATAAATTAACCTAAATTAGGGTCATGCTTCATGCAATCTCAATTCATTACAACATATATAACAATTATATAACTAGGTAATGAATCATACTATAGCATACTTTCCATACATTCATTTAACCATATATTATAATAATTATAATATAAATGATGCATGATGAGTTTCACGCGCTCTAAGCCCGGCCCGCGCGGATATGCTATAAATGCATGCAAATATATACTATAACATTTATACTATATGATGCATATGCATGTTATATAATTGAAATCATGCACATACATATATTATAACATTTATAATATTAAAAAAATGCATGAATATAAATGTATAACCTATGGTGGGTTTTAAAAACTATATGACATACAATATGACATATAATAAAACATACATCAAATGTATATTTAAAACTAACAGTTGATGAACCGGGATTGGACATATAAAAGGAACTTAAAGGCTAATTATTACAAGAATAAGAGCCGTCTAATTTGAAACAAGTGAACCTGGCCTTGAACCGCTTGAACTGAACTACTCACTATGGAACTCTCTGTAGTGATCATGTAGCAAAATTATTGTAAAAGCTGTAGAAACTTGCTGCACGATCATGTAGCAAAAGCTACACAATCGTGTAGCAACAACCACATGATATTGTAGCATAAGCTACATGATCGTTTAGCAAATGCTACAGATCCTATAGAAATGCTTTCTTCCTCATCGAAACAGTGCTCTGAATTTCCTCTTTAAAGCTCACCGAGAACAGCACAAGCGACTCAAAACATTAAATACATACTCTATCGCATAAATATGCCCAAAACAGGGGTCTTTACAAACCAAATTTGTAAAAGAATAAAGTCTTAATACAAAGTATCCTATCCCGAAACATCCATCAACAAAACCACATTCATCGCATGAATCATGGACAAAATGCAGAAAATTAAAATCCACCATTACTGTAAAAATTGATTCAACAAGAAATGGAATTTGGGATCAGTAAACCAACAACCTGGCTCTGATACCAATTGAAGGATCTCATTGAAGAGAACCTTGAGTAGAAGCAAGATCATCCCAATTTTCATTTCTCATTAATGTAATTTTTTTTCAGGAAAGAAAGAATAAATTATGCATTTACATAAATTATAGCATGCTAAATTAAAAGGAAACTTAGGGTTTCAGAAACCCTTACCTTTGAAGATTTTCTTCAATAATCCCTTGATCAAGAAATAGACACTACCACGAAGGTGACCTTGGTATTCTCAGGTAGAAAATCCAAGAATGGTGGGCTCTGACTATTTTGGAATGAGGGAAACGTTGAGAGTCCAAAAAAGGAGAATAAGGAATTGTGATTGATTTCTAAGAACAACCACTCCCACAGAACGTTTATATCTTACTTTTGAAGGAACTCTTAAACTAGAGAACCAATGAATGGAAGCAGAGCGTTCCAAATCCCATTGTGAAAGAACATGACATCTACATTCTAACAGAATAGTTATACATCAAATCTAAATTACAACATGCTTCAAAAGGAAAATACAAGAGATCGGGTAGACGATACCTTTGAAGAACCATTTCTTCATGTATCCCTCGATCAAACTCAGCAACGCGTTCAACAGCACAAACGCAACACTCCTCTGGAAACTCTCTGATCAGCAACGAGTGAAACTCGATCCTCGACCCTCGAATGGAAACTTGACACTACCACAAGGCTACCTTGGTATTCTCGATGTGAGAATCTAGAAGGTGTGGGCTCTGTATGGATTTGGTAGAGGGAAGGAGGAACCGAACGATCGAGTAGACTATCGAGTAAGTAGAAGACAGAAGTCTATCATTTAGACTTGGGTACTCGATCGCTTAGCAACGAGTAGCTATCATATAGGATACTTGTTTGATCGTTTTCTTTTCTCTCTCGACAAGTTATCTGATTAACTTTCTTTACATGTCGTGTATTGAAAAAATAAAAACGATTTTCATTTTATCCATAAGCTACCAAAAACTGATTAAAACTTCCCGATAAGTCGGTTAGTAGGAGAAAAAAATCGAAAATCAATTATCTCATAATTAATTTATTATAGATAAATATAATAACTAACTTATTATATTATATTTATAACCTATAGTTTTAATATCACATCTTATGCAATATATAAATCATATTTATATTTATTCCTCCATTCAAATGATCAAATACATCAAATCAATTATATCATATATAATTTAACTAATTAAATTATATCATATATAATCAAATTCCATCTTTTTAATTTGAACACTTCAAATTAACCCAAAAATTGATTCTCAACATGAATTCATTGAGCCGCCAAGGGGACCTTATGGACCTGTAGCTTGAAGCTCCAATGGTACGTGAATAACTGATTAAACTCTTTAATCACAATATCCATCATTCGTTAACTGTCGGGCACTCCACTAAAGATCCACAGCTGCACTCTTCGCACTACAGATATATTTCTGTGTTCGTTGGATATAACCAATCAATAATACGATGACCCTTCACAAACCGCTCGTAAGTTCAGCTGGGCCAATTTACCGTTTTTCCCCTATAGTTACATCTAACTCCTTAAGTACCATTGATCCTTCTAATGAATAATACATCATAGTCCCACTATGAGTAATCCCTTCTCGGGCAAGAAAAGGTGTGGCGTCATATTGTTCAAGCTCCAGAATCAGCTCTTAAGGGAGCAATTTATCTACTTGCCCATGCTTTGAGGAAGGAGTGAATTCTGTCTTGTGTAGCTGAGTGCCCAGCTCCCCAATCAGACGAATCCCCAAAGTGGTAGGTTTGAGTCGGCGATCTAGCCACTCGCACCCATGCAAATCAAAGGACCGCCCTCATAGGCAAAAGTTTCCAACTCACTCAGGATTAAGGTCATGTTATCTATGGTCATCCTAGTGAATTGAAAGTCTCTGTCATGAACGACGTTATATAACGAGACTAAACATTTTGTTGTTAGGTCTTATACAAACTCCTCTATATAGAGATCCCCACTTGCATGTCTAATACATGAATGGTCAGGATCAAATCATTTGTAGCACTTTACAACACTTGTAACATCTATAAAGCAGGACACACTCGTAGTTGAAGAAAATCGGATTCGCGATTTCTATGAGCAGTGAAAGAAAGATTATTCTAAATTACAATCATAAATGAACATAACATTTACAGTCGACTTGAATACAAATGGTTATGCAATTAACAGAGAAATTACAGCATGTAAAACTACAAATGTAGAAAGGGAGAACCCTACGAACATTTGCAGATGCGTCTCCACGCTTCGTTGCGTGACCGCTTGAACAATCAGCAACCTCGAACGCTCGATCTACACGACCGCAACACAGCATGAACACTTCGAGCTCATCCTCAACGATCGCCTCGGTCACGAACTCTTCGACAACCTGAACGTCCTCCACAGCACCACGAACAGCCTCCACAGAACCTCGATGGTGTCAAGTTGAGTCTGACACCACCAACAAGGCGACCTTGGTATTCTCGATGTGAGAATCCAAAGGGTGGGCTCTGTTCAGACTTAGTATGAGGTAGAACAAAGGAGGAAATATTGATTGCGTACACGACTGGGCAAATAGAAGATGGCGGAGACCTATCGTATAGGTCGATACCCAATCGTTTAGATAAAGCTAAGCGATCGTCTAGCAAAAGCTATTCGATCGTTTAGTTCATTACTTAGCCCAGTTTGTCGCCTACAGACACTACACGATCGTTTACTTTGGGCAAGCGATCGACTAGCAAAACTATGCGATTATTTATTAAATACTTCACGATCGTTTAGTTCTCCACTGCACGATCGTTTAGCTCACCTAGCCGTCGTTTAGTAAATCTGTATTTACTTGACGACCCCGTGAGTTTCTTTTGCGCGAGAGAGAAAACTCAAAAAACTTTTTAGCGTTTATAAAACTCCTTTTTAGAATAGGAAAACCACTTTCCTTTTAAACTCACGGTTACCATGAATCCAATAACCACCCACTCTTTTGGTTATTAAAGAGAAGTAATTAATTATCCAATAATTAATATTATTATAAATATAAATGATAACCAACTTATCATACTGTATTTATAACCTATAGTTTTAATATTTCATTTCATGAAACATATAAACCATAGTTCTTTTTCTATTCCATGGTACTTAATGTAAATCTCAGATTTACATTAATCCTCCACTAAATGTATCTTATACATCATACCGATTATATCATATATAATCAAAATATCTCTTGTCAATTTAAACATTTCAAATCAACACCAAGAACTGATCCTCAACTGAATCCATTGAACTACTAAGAGGACCTCATGGACCTGTAGCTCGAAGCTCCAACGGTACGTGAATAACTGACTAAACTTCTTAGTCACGGGATCCACCATCCGTTAACTGCCAGGTACTCTACTAAAGACCGACAGTTGAACTCTCCTTACCACAGATATATTATGTGTCCATCTTAACCAATCAGCAGAGCGACAACCCTTCACAGATCGCTTGTAAGTACAGCTGGGCCAATAACTGTTATGCCCTTGTAGTTACATCTGTCTCCTTAAGTACAACTGATCTCTCTAATGAACATAAGTCATAGTCCTACTATGACTAAGTCTTCTCTTCCAAAGAGAAGTTGTGGTCACTATGTTCAAGCCCCGAAATCAGCCCTTAAGGGAGAAATCTCTCTACTTATCCCTACTTCAGAAAAGGAGTGAATTCCAATCTTGTGGATTTAGTTCCCAGCTCCCAGATCAGACAAGTCCCTAAAAAGGTAGGCATGTTGAGTTGGCAATTTGGCCGCTCTCACCCATACTAATCAAAGGACCACCCTCAAAGGCAGAAGTTCCCAAAACACTCAGGATTGAGGTCATATCACCTATGGTCGTTTAGGTGAGATGTAAGTCTCTAGTATCAACGGCGTTATACATAGAGTCTAATCATCTCGTGATCCAAGTCTTATACAAGCTCTTTATATAGGACACTCCCACTCGCACGTCTCCACATGGATGGTCAGGATCTACCATCTGTAGTAGTTTACAACACTTGCAAACCTCTACAAAGCATGTCGTATCCGTAGTGTCACCAGGATCAGGTATCCCACCTTAATTCTTATACTACATACTTATTTAGGTTATCAATTAAGGCATGATCCACTTGTATATCACATATACATGCTTAAGTTCATATAAGATAACCAAGAAGCTTTGTTTATTGGATATGAGTAAATGGTAGAATTAAATAATACTTATTTTATTCATTAAACAATGTGTATCTTTACAAAACAACGAGACTCCGAGAGAATTAAGACACCAATCCCAACAGTAGTGTCACCAGGATAAGGTTTCCCTCCTTTATCCATATACTACAGACCATTTAGGTTATCACTTAAAGCACGATCTACTTGTATGTAGCCACATACATGCTTAGGTTACAACAATAACCAGGGATCTTAGTTTATTGGTTTATGGTTAAAGCAATTAAAATATCTCATATTTCATAGACTGGAGTGAATAAAATATCTCATATTATAAATCACAAAACTGTTTATTCATACAAATGTTTACAAACTACATAACCCTATGAGATTTAGGGCATCAACCCCATCAACTTTTTCTCTCGTGAAGCAGAAGAAGAAACTTCCTTTCAAAAATGCCAAATATATCAAGAACCATCCACTTACGTAGGTGGAGAGAAAAAAGAGGATTTCCCTCCTTAATTCAAATAAATTAATTTATATAAAATAAATAGTTAATATATATAAATATGATAACTAATTATCATAATATTTATATTAAACTACAAGTTATATCGAATATAACTTATAACCTATAGTATAAATATTGTATCATATACAATATAACCTATAGTTTCTTTTCTTTCTTACTTAACATTTAATATAAATCACATTTATATTAAATTTAACAATTATGAATCCAATTCATATAGTTAATATTTGAATCTTATTCAAATATTTATTTCCTCTCACAAATGCTATAATGTATCAGATACATTATAATATTTATATCACATATAATTAAAATAACTTAATTATATCATATATAATTAAATCCTTCAATTAATTTGAACAATTCAAGTTAATCCAAAAATTAATTCTCATTTAATCTTATTGAGCTACCAAAGGACCTAATGGACCTGTAGCTTGAAGCTTCAACGGTGCATGAATAATTAATCAAACTCTTTAATTAAATTATTCACCATCCATTAACTGCCGGGTACTCTAATAAAGACCGACTACTGCACTCTTCGCACTACAGATATATTTCTGTGTCCATTGGATATAACCAATCAATAATACGATGACCCTTCACAAATTGCTCGTAAGTATAGTTGGGCCAAAATTACCATTTTACCCCTATAGTTACATCTAACTCCTTAAGTACCATTGATCCCTCTAATGAACAATAGATTATAGTCCAACTATGACTAAACCCCTTTCGGGCCAAGAGAGTATGTGGCGCCACATTGTTCAAGCCCCAGAATCAACCCTTAAGGGAGCAATTTATCTACTTACCCCAACCTCGAGGAAAGAGTGAATTTCTTTTTGTGTAGCTGTGTTCCCAGCTCCTCAATCAGACGAATCCCCAAAATGGTAGACTTATTGAGTCGACGATCTGACCACTCTCACCCACACAAATCAAAGGACCGCCCTCATAGATAGGAGTTCACAACTCACTCAGGATTCAGGTCATGTTACCTATGGTCATCTTGTTGAAATGTAAGTCTCTATTATGAACGATGTTATATAATGAGACTAAATATTTCGTGGTCCAGTCTTATATAAACTCCTTTGTATAGAATATCCCAGCTCACATGTCTATACATGAAAGATCAAGATTAGATCATTTGTAACACTTTACAACAATTGTAACACCTACAAAGCGGGCCATAATCGTAGTGTCACCAGGATAAGGTACCCAATCTTATCCATCTACTATAGACCATTAGGTTATCACTAAACATGATCCACCCGTATGTCTCTCCATATATGTTTAAGCTACAAGATGACATTGGATGTTAGTTTATTAGTTTGTGATTAATGCAATTAAAATATGGAATAAAATATCATATATTTTATTAAATAAACAATGAGTTTGTTCAAAACAGTTACAAATTATAGGACCCTACAAGATTTAGAGCATCAACCCCAACAGTTCGAACTTTACATGCTTGCAAACCAAGCTGTGAAATCTTTGACCTATACTTCATTACTAGTTTTATATATCTATGTTGAATTACTTTTGTTAGTTAAAATCATTACCCTTATTTCAGCCTTCAACTTTAGTTCTTTACTTCTCAAGGTTGTGATTACATTATAAACAAAATTTGAATCTCTTCCATATTTCAATGCTGCCTTCACATCTTTATAGCTCTCATGAAGAGAGTTCATCAATATGGTTGCTTCATTATCCTACCCTAGCTTGTCCCTTGTTTGAGCAAACTTAGTGGTGAGTTTCTTAGACTCATCAAAATGAGTGTACTCAGCTAGTTAAGTCATATAGCATCAACTAATAATTTAGAGAATTAGACCTCCCATAATTATTGAACTAAAAATAATTGATCTTTATTGATCTTTCAACATAGTTTTTTTTTTTCCAATCTATCTGGTTGGTTTAAGCATGATCGTAACCACTTTAATAAGCTGATGAAAATCTAAATTCTCAGTATTCTAATAATAATAATAATAAAACTTTATAAATCGAAATATTAAATATTAAAGATGAAAAGCGATGCAACATTCAAAATTTCCTAAGTAAATGAGAAAACGAATTTGAAAGTCCAACTTTGACCAAAATTCAAGTCGCAATACAAGATGATCAAACCTGATAGAACAAAATTAAAAACTAGGAAAAAGTTCAAAGTTTGAGGAATGGACAGCACATAAATAAATTTTTATAAAGAAAGAAAGAAAAGAACTGCCTTATATATATATATATATATATATATATATTATAATTTTTACAAGTAGTGTAAATGTTCCTTCTTTTGTACAGTTACAACACACCTTAGCCTAAATCAGGCAAGTAGCTAAGCAAATTAACGAAACCACATAAATAAACAATCATAAGCTGAATCATCAAAATTACATTCTTCTTGTTCTCTGTTCTTAACGAGGAAACTAACTAACAATAACTAGAAGCACTTCCATTTTACTGTTCTTGCATCAATGGCAGATAAACTAGCTCCCCTCCTTTGTAGCATAGATCAAGATCTACTCTTGAATTCCAATAATTACAGAAAAAATGTCTCGAGTCGAGCTTTTACTGCCGAGATTGTGCAAAGAACCAGAACCGGATCCTGATTCCTCAGCAAGCCATTCAACTAAAGGAGACATGAACATATATGGCTATTTTCAGCAACAGAATCTGGGAGAATTGGGAATATAACATATGTGTCAAGTCAAACGAAATAGAGAACAAATAATATGTATGCAAATATGGTAATTTTTAGTGTCGAATGAAGTCAGAAATGCTACCTTGTAAATTCAACTCTTGACAGTTTAGATCCTTCTGCCTGGCCTGTTGTAAGGAGATGCCGACCCTGATAAACTGGAAACTGGTCTTTTAACAAACGAGTGATTTAAAAGATCGGCAGCAGTAGGACGGTCCTTTGGATTAACTTGTAGGCACTGCAGAATGAAATCCTGTGCATCTTTTGGAAGAGACTCGGGAACTGCAGGCGCTTTGCCTTTTCCGATCCTAAATAATGCCTGCATATGCTGGAATTCAAAGGAAAGCAGTTTTAGAACCTTAAATAAAAATAATGGTTATCCTGTCTCCTATCGTAACATACAAGAATAGTTTGAAAATCACTCATGGACAATAGAAAGCTGAGCGTGGCAAGTTTTTGAACACCTTCAAACCATTAAGCTTGTATTATCTCAGTTTCAATTCAAGCTGTGAGCTTAGAAAATCCAACAAACAGCAAAAGCAAAGTTTGTAAACGAAGGAGAATAAAGGTAGCACGTACAGATTCGAGTTCTGAATATGGAAGCTTTCGAGTTAACATTTCCAATACTGTGCACCCAAGGCTCCAGATATCTGCCGGAAGACCATATCCTTGACCCTTCCCATTAACCACCTGCACAAATCACAGTGTTGACAGGTGAGAAATGCGTGAGTACTAGAACATATGTTCGAGAATATTAGTAGGATATTAGTAAGAGTATATAGTGGTAATTGGCTAAGGCGCCTTGATTATAAATAAAGGTTGGTTCGTGAGAGGTCAAATTTTGACAAGTCAGTCCATAATAGGTTGATTGTAGGAAAGAAACTTAGCCTTCTCATAAGGCTATTGATATTGTAATTTCTTCATTGTAGTACTATCTTTGTTCTTTCGTTATATTTCTTGTGTTTGGATATCTAACAAAATGTTTTTCAAATAAACTACAAAACTATATACTTAATTCATTTTCTTGACTTTAAGGAAGAAGGCAAACCTCAGGTGCCATCCAATACGCAGTTCCCTTACAAGATTTAACATCGTTCAATTTTGTTGCCTGAAAAGTATAAAAACAATGATTTTAAGTCACAAAAACAAGGCCAAAAACAAATATGATAAAATGAATTCGGGAGAAACCTTCGCCAAACCAAAATCTGCAAGCTTCACAGATCCATTCACGTCCACCAATATATTAGCGCATTTGATATCCCTTTATGTCAAAAAAAAATAATAAAAATAAAAAAGAAGAAAATAAATATATATTAAGAGGAGGGAAAGGGAGGAGGAAAGGTGCACGTGGGAGAAAAGCAAGAGTTAGAGCAATAAATATGATGTTTTCCTCAATAAAAAATTAAAATATTTAGAAAGAAAAGCGGAAAGAAAAAACCTCATTTGAAATAATTAAATATGATGTTTTAAGATGTATATGAACAGAGGAATTCTAAATATAATCTAATCAAGAATTTTACAGATTTTTTAATAGAGGGCATCGTATATTTGTTGCATATGCTTTAAGAATCATCGTATTTTTTTTAATAACTGAGAATATGATATAGGGGGATGAGATATCCCCACAGGACTTTAGGGTTACCAAAAAAAAAAAAAAAAAAAAACCCAATTGGTCAAAATACGTTTGGTGTCATAATTACAAAGAATCATTAAAAATTACCCCATAAGGCCATAAGTGGGCCAATGTTATTCTCTCACAACACCCCTAATTTCCCCCAAAAATGTTCGATTTCATCCTATATGAGGATTAAGAAACTGTTTTGATTTTTTATTTTAAAAAAAAAAAAGGTAAGAACATTAATGGATAAAGGCAGTTATGTTATGCTGTTTTACAGACAATTAAATTTCCAAAAACAATTTTAAAATAGTAGCTACACAAAGATGTTAAGAACACTGTTGAGTTAAATATATTCCAGAAGGAATTTAAACTGTTGGAGGATTGACTTTAGCTTCTTCCAATATGATCAAGTGAAGATCAAATAACGCTAAGAATCAGAGGGTGCAAGAAATGGTGAAAGGTTTTCTACTTTCACTAGGAAACCAAGAAAAAGTAGCATGGACTTGACAACTGAGAAGATTCTTTCCCCCTTCCTCCCTATCCACAGCAACGGTATTAAATATGAACACAATGAATACAGACTGATTCATAGAAGTCTCAGGCTACTATCATATTAAGATACAATGATATGAGTACTGAACCAAAATAAATTATTAAAAAATGCATATAAATGTGACCAGTATTGGTAAGTGGTAAATAGGATAAGATGTCGAACAACTTCATTCACAAGCATAATTCATAAACAATTACATATTAGATTCATTTGTATACCTGTGAACCACATTTCGCTCATGAAGATACTTTAAACCAGACAGAATCTGCCTTGTGTAAGCAGAAACAATGGAGTCCATAAGGCTTGTCCTCTGATATAGACTCATAAGGGAGCCTTGAGATACAAGCTCGAGGAAGATATAGAGTTTTGACCCATCCTGCAAATAATAATCAAATAAACTATTAACTATTAAATATATGAAAATTTTACTGGTTAAGTAGCCCAAAGAGCGTAAACTACAGTAATTTTTATTGCTCCATTAGCTAAAATTGATGAATGAAAAATTTAGATAGCCATGCAAGGATCCGTGGTATGGCTTGATTTAAAGTTCAATTCTAAAAGAGAGCAGGAAAGTTGATTAGATAATGTGTGCCCCAACATGTGATTTCATTTTTCGGTGATAACAACACACGTTCCAAACACCCATCAGTGCACCTACCAACACACTTCCAAAAAACGATGGAAAATTAAAATAGCACAAGGTCGGGCAATTGGCATGTCATGTTAGTAAAACAAACCACTTTACACATGCTGGCAGAAAAAAGGCATTAAACAATGAAGTAGCCATCAAGGTAAAACTTGTATGTTGATATTTGGTTCATGATATGCAAGTAACTTTCCAAATTTCGACTTTCATGCTGTTATGTTTCATGTGTGTACTCAGGTTCGTTGAAAAGCATATATCATACAGTTAAAGGTAAGTTTTATGTCAACCAAAAACATTGTATTGAATTAATTGACTTCAGACAAGTTTGTAAAAAATTGTAGAAACTAAACTTCAAGCACCAGAAGATAAATTACATAGAATTACATGAGGCTTTCTGAAGCATATAAAACTCATAGGAGATCATAAGCTTAATATCATGGCCAAAGAAGATGCAAAGAGAAGGGGGAAATCATGGTGAAAAGGAAAACAAAAAAACATAAGCATCATGGTGCAAATAACAATTCAGGCAAAGCTTCGAATTTGTTTGTGATTCCAGGGGAAACTAACATTGATTTGAACATTCCATATCCTTTGTGTATACTCAACTGTAATTAAAAATGTATCAGGTTATGAAAGACAATGGAGAAAGATCAGAATTGGAGGAAATAGATTTCATTTCAAATGAAGAATATGCTAAAAGACTACAACCAAGATTCTTTAGTCTTCATAGAGGGTTATAAAGATAGATTTAATTTAACTAAAATAATTAAGCACATTTTTTTCGAACCATGAAAAGAAGATATAAATGCCTAAAAACTTCAATTCTTGAGGATCAAGAAGGCCAATACCGAATGTGTGCCATAGTACTGAACTATGTTCTCATGCTCAAACTCACTTAGAAGTGCAATCTCCTGGAAGAAAAATCAAATGAAGATGTGAGAAAAGCAAGTAAAGAATAAGATCATCAAGGCTTCACTCAGAAGATTGATCACAATTTCAAATCATAACAAATAAAGCCCCATTTGATAACGATTTCGTTTTTAGTTTTCTGCTTCAGAATTAACGCTTGATTACTCACTATTTCTCTAGTGCAACTTTCACCTTTATTAAAGAAAGGTTTGAATTCTTAGTCCACTTCCAAAACAAAAAACAAATTTTCCAAAACTAAAAAAAATGTAGTTTTTAAACTTATTTTCCAATACAAATGTTAACTTAACTTAACAATGATGAAAATAGAAGACAAAGTTGTTATCAAACAGAACCTAAACTTCACAGCAAAACAAAAATATTGTCATGAACAAGTGTAAATCACCTGCTGAAGTTGATAGATACTTTGTCTTCCCTGACTATCTTCATCGAGCAGTGAAACTTCTTTCAATGCAAAAAATGTCCCATCCCTACAAAAGTGAAACAAAATCAGATGAATTGTCCGAGTAATCAAAAATTGAGGCGGGGTTTAGGATAAGTCCCTTCCTATCAAAAAAAGAATATCAGATCAGCCACCGGATAATTCCCAGTTCAGAAATGCCAGAGTCATATCAATCGTGCGACGAGTCCCTCCTATCTACAAGGACTCCATAGTAAACAAAAGTTGCCAGGGAAAATAAGGTAGGAGAAACACTACATACTGTGAAATTGCTTCGTATACTGATCCAAATGAACCGCGCCCAAGAAGCCTGCCTACCACCCAGGATGTGATAATGGGATTACCTCTCATATTGGGTGAAATATTTGCAGGCTCCGTAGTACTGCTCGAAGAATCATCGTCATTCGAGGTCGTGAAGGAACCCCAAGACCCAATGAGCAATGCATTCTCCACGGGCCTTACAATATTTCCTTCTCCTTCTCGATCAACTAAAGGTTCCACTCGTTCTCCTACTTCCTCCTGATGTTCATCATCAACTAATGGAGCAAAACTTTTCAAAATGTCCCAAGTGGAGCAAGTATTATCTAAATTAGGAAGCCGCATGGACGGCGGCGGCTTGAGTAAAGGAGGTCGAGCACCATTGATTCCACTTCTCGAACTACATCCAGTAGCAGTAGCCATCCGGCGTTCATTCAACTCTGCAAATTCGGTCTTAGGCGTGGACAGCTCGACGCTAATTCGAACTGAATCCTTAACCCTCCGACACAATTCATCTTGAATTTCTTTATCTTCCTTATCCTTATTAATTTCCTCGGTCTTCGGGGAACTGTCCATAGGATACATCCTCGACCTCGGTAGAAGCTCGGAAGATGAACGAACCTTTCTAGCCTCCCAAGCCTCCATGGGAATAGCAAAGTCATCAGGGCCATCTAACCCTAAAGTCCGACATATGAGATCAACTTCACCGTCAAGCCCTTTAATCCGAAAACTAGAGGGATCGGGGGTCTCCATGGAGCGAGTATAGAGAGACCCAGAAGAATCATCAAGCGAAGAAGACGAGGAAGCAGCATCATAGTCAATGTTCTTAGCCGCATTAAGTCGACCAAGCTTGGGTTTCCCTGCGATTTTCCTCGGATCCATGGGTTTTCCTTTCTTCCTAGGAGAGAAAAACTGAGGCAGGCGATGCATCGAAACTCAAGCCCATTAAACACTGTCCCACCAGCAACGGCAAGAAGACGAATCCCCAGATGAAATCACCACTCCACAAACGAAATTAACAAATTCAAAAGGGAAAAAGAAAACTCTGAATCGTTGGAAATGGAATTAGCCTCCAAGTTTGAGGAAGGGAAGCTGGGAAAAAGAGGGGATAGAGAGAGAGAAATGAGAAGAAGAAGAAGAAGAAAAGGGTTGAAAGATGGACTGAATTGGACTGGTAAACGCCGGAGAGAGAGAAAAACGCGGTGCTACGTGGCAGTAAAAGTAGCCGAAACAACAGCCGAGCCGACGGCGATTGGCTGCCTATCTTTTGTTGATTGTCCGATACCCAGTCCAGTATATTTCTTCCTCTCGCTGACGTACCCACTTGCTTCACCGGCTTACATATGATTCGTCCTTTTTTTCCTTTTAATTTCCATTTTTAAATCGGTGAAGTTCGATAAATTTGGAATTATATATATATATTTTCACTGTCGTCTCATTATTATCATTATCTTACTTTTTCTCAAATTCAAACCCCACTTTGGCCACTTCCACCCATACACTCACTCGCACAATCTTTTCCTTCTTGCTTCCTCGCATTTTCACGCAATAAATATCTTTTTTAAATAATAAATTACGAAGATTTAAAGTGATATTAAATTTATATTATCAACCTTCAACTCAAATATTTGATTCTTCTACTTTACAGATTATAGAAAATAAATTGAAATTATTGTTACGAAAAAAACCTCTTAATGATATTCTTTAAAGTTCAAAGGTAACTTTTTACAAAATCTAGATACATGATTCTCTCAATGCAACTTCAATTATTTTGTTCCAATAACATTTTGTTCATGTACTTTTTAATTGGGTAGTAACTTGGTTCATTATATTAACTTTATTACGTCACTAAAAATATTGACTAAATTATGTCAAAATTAAAAGTATAATTACTAAATTATGATGTACTAAAATTTAGTGACTAAATCATATATTTAATAAAAATACAATGAGCAAATGTGTTTTCTTTGTTGTCAAGGTAAGTTTAACTCAAAGGTAATTGATATGATCTTGTCTAAAATTTTTTAGAATTAAAATTTTAAATATATTAACAATTATCAACTAAATTTTAACCATTAAAATAAACATAGCTGAACTAATAAATAATATGTATTAAGGTTTACATCTTCGTCCTACAAAAACTAAAATTTTACAATTAAAAAAAAAAAACTTGATGTCTTTTTATTGTAAATTGAAGACCAAAAGAAATAGGAACCTAAAAAGGTTGATTCTAAAGACAGAAGTACAATTATTGAATGATGCAAAAGTTCTCATAAAAAATGCAAAAGTTTATGCTTATTATGAATATTATAATTATAAATAGATGTCTATTGCTTAGTGTTCCAAAGTATGTGCCACCCTTCATGTTGTCTATGTCTTGTAATTATTCATGTTTGGTGTCTATGTAAGTCCACATCTTACTTACCACTTTGCCTTTAAATAGTGGCATTTGGTGGATCTTAATATCACACATACATTGGTGAAAATTTCACTACAAAATTCCACTAATTTTTATATTATCCAATTTTATAATTTTAATTATTTTATATTTTTAGTTATTTTATTTTATATATTTAAAATTATTGTATAAATATATTATTATATTATATTTTCTCACTATTTGTGTTCCCGTTATGCTCCTCAAATTCACAACATGTTAACAACACAAGCTCCTGCCGTTTTTCCCGTTAAAGGTAGGTTCTAAAAGTATGTCGATTTTTCCCTCTTCATTCTAATTAATAAATTTAATGTTATATTGCATATTCAATATTTATTAAATTTCTAACATAAGTACAATATATTATGATAGTGCTAACATGACAAATCTCACAAAATTAGAATTTGCCGCCCTTGATATTAACGACAATAATTGTTTACCATGGGTACTTGATGTCGAAATCCACTGGATGCTATAAATCTTGGGGAGACTATTAAAGAAAAAAATATGATATCCAGTCATAACAAAGCAAAAGCTATGATTTTCCTTCGTTATTATCTCCACGAGGAATTGAAAATGGAGTATCTTACAATAAAAGATCCTCGTATTTTGTGAAAAAATTTAAAAGAGAGGTATGACCATAAAAAAAACAGTTATTCTTCCTAAAGCTTGTTATGAGTGGATGCACTTGTTGTTAGAAGATTTCCAGATCAGTAAGTAATTACAACTCCACGTTATTTAAAATCAGTTCAAAATTGTTATTATGGGGAGAGAAAATTACTAATGTTGATATGTTAGAGAAGACATTTTCTACATTTCATGTCTTGAATATGCTCTTGCAGTAGCAATATCGAGAGAAACATGGATCATTTTCATATGATGGGTGTTTTTATATTTTAATTATTTTCTTTTAATGAACAAGTGCATCCACTCATAACTTTTGGTAACTTTTGCTCATTTTTGAAACACCCAACATATTGGGTGTTTTTAAATAATAGTTTTTTTTTTAGTAACTTTTTGTATATTTTAAGTATTATTTTTCTTATTGTAATTATTTTCTTTTAAACAAGAAATATGGATCATTTTCATATGTTAGGTATTTCAAAAATGAGCAATAAAGATCTATGTCTAGCAGACAGTGCAACTACACACACAATACTTACAAATAAAATAAAAGTACTTTTTCAAATACTTTTCCATTTCCAAATTGACAATGCTGAAAATAAAAGTAAATACAATATCAGGTTTGCAAATTTGATTGAAGGTTTTGGAAAAACAAATATTATTTTGCCTAGAGGAACAAAATTTACAATTGACAATGCATTGTTCTCTAATCAATCAAAGAGAAATCTTCTAAGTTTTAAAGATATACATTGCAATCGTTATCATATTGAGACTGATAGTAAGAATAATGTGGAAGATCTATATATCATATCCACTGTCTCAAATGAAAAACATATATTGGAATAGTTGCCTACTTTATCTTTTGGATTGTATTATACTCATATACGAATAATTGAAACATATACAACAATGAACCTGAAGTTCATGAATCCAAACATATTTACAATTTGGCATGACCTATACAAATGGTACTTCGAACCTGGAACGAGCATACAGAAATTAACGATACTTTTTTATCTTTTGAGTTTATTCTGCCGGATCGGTCGTTCAAGACATTTGGTCTCTACCCAAACTCGATGAAAAAAATGGGATCACTTCTTATGAACTCGTTGGAATTATGATCTGCAGAGTATAACAGGCGTATGGCTTTGCCATTTGATCTCTCTTCCCGTGTGACTAGGAATGCTCAGTGACAACATCTGATTGGGGAACGGGGCAACGCCCATGAAGCTCCAGCAGAAAGGGAAGGCCTATCAGGTTGTATGCCCATGGGTGCAGGATTCTTCGAAAAAGCGCGGACTGACTCGGAGATCTGGGTGGTTGGATCATCCAGGATCTAAAATGATGAGGTGAATTATTGAGAATTCAAATGGACACCCATTGAAAAACCAGAAGATTCTTCAATCTAATGAATTATCATGTGATGCTTGCTCTCAAGGAAAATTGATAATTAGAGCATTACCAGCTAAAGTGGGCATTGAATCACTTGCATTTTTAGAAAGAAATCATAATGATATATGTGGACCCAATAACCCACCAAGTGGACCATTTAGATATTTTATGGTATTAATAGATGCATCCAACAGAGGTCACACTTCTGCTTATTATCAAGTCAAAATCTTGCATTTGCAAGATTACATGCTCAAATAATTAAGTTAAGAGCACAATTTTCTAATTATACAGTTAAGACCATTCATCTTAATAATGCTGGTATTATTGTATGTCAATTGGGATAAGTGTTGAATATCCTGTAGCTCATGTTCATATACAAAATGGTTTAGCATAATCATTTATAAAATGTTTACAATTAATTGCAAGACCATTACTTATGAGAACTAAGTTTCTTTCATCTATATGGGAACATGCTATTTTACATGCAGAGTCACTTGTACGCATTAGGCCAGTAGCTTATCATAAGTATTCGCCATTACAATTAGCTTATCGTCATGAGCCAAATATTTTCCATCTGAGAATTTTTAAATGTGCAGTATATGTGCCAATTGCTCCACCACAACACACTAAGATGGGTCCTCAAAGAAGGTTAAGAATATATGTTGGATATGATTCCCCATCAATTTTTCAATATCTTGAGCCCCTGACGGGTAATGTATTTACTGCATGATTTGTTGATTGTCATTTTAATGAGACAAATTTTCCAACATAAGGGGGAGGAATTAAGAAGTTAGAAAAAGAAATTACATGGAATGCATCGTTATTGTCTCATTTAGATCCTCGTACAGATCAATATGAACTTGAAGTTCAGAAAATAATTCATTTATAAAATATAGCAAATCAATTATCAAATACATTTATAGATACAAAGAAAGTAACTATATCACATATACCAGTTGTAAATGTTCCATAAAAAATTAATTTCCCAACACAACAAATTGTTATTAATGAGTCTAGAACACGCCATAAGCGTGGTAGACCAGTGGGTTCCAAAGATAAAAATCCTCGAAAACGAAAAATAATTAATAGTGAAAAAAACTTGGTTAAGGATGTAAATACCCATAAATAAATTCTCGACATGACTAGTAAGGAAGGTGAAATACCTAAAGATAATAATGAGATTTCAATAAACTAATGATAGGAAAAAGATGGAATCGAACTAATGTAATTATTGACAACATTTTTGCGTATAATGTTGCTCTTGATATTATATCTGAAAATGAGGATCCTGAACCAAAATCTATTGAAGAATGTTGACATACAAAATATTGGCTTTAGTGAAAAGAAGCAATCGAGGTAGAATTAAACTCACTTTGAAAACGTCAGGTTTTTGGACAAGGAGTCCGAACACCAGAAGGTGTTAAACCTGTGGGATACAAATGGGAGGAAAAGAAATGAAAATAATGAGATCACAAGATATAAAGCAAGACAAGTTGTACAAGGTTTTTCACAAATGCTTGGTATTGATTATGAGGAGACATATTCTCCAGTGGTGGATGTAATTACATTAAGATATTTAATTGGCTTGACTGTGTATAAAAGTCTGGATATGCATCTTATGGATATAGTCACAACATATTTATATAGTTCTCTTGATAATAATATTTGTATGAGAATCCTAGAAGGATTTAAGGTACCTGAAACATATCAAATTCTCGGGAATGATAATCAATAAAGTTATAGAGATAACTATATGGATTGGAATAATCAGAACGGAGATGGTACAATCGTCTGAGTAGATATTTATTGAAAGAATGATATCAAAATAATCTAATACGTCCGTGTGTTTTTATAAAGAAATCATAATTAGGATTTGCTATTATAACTGCATATGTTGATGACTTGAATATAATTGGAACTCCTGAAAAGCTTTCAAAGGCAATAGAATATCTTAAAAAAGAATTTGAGATGAAAGATCTCAGAAAAACAAAATTTTGCCTTGGTTTGCAAATTAAGCATTTAGCAAATGAAATATTTATTCATCAGTCAACTTATACAGGAAAAAATTTGAAAAAAATTTATATGGGCAAAATACATCCATTAAATATTCCAATGGAAGTTTGTTTGTTGGATACAAAGAACGATATATTGCAACCTCGAGAAGATAATGAAGAACTTTTTAGTCCTGAAGTACCATATCTTAGTGTAATTGGTGCACTTATGTATCTTGCTAATAATACAAGACCAGATATTGTATTTTCAGTAAATTTATTAGCTAGATGTAGTTCTTCTCCTACAAAAAGACACTGGAACGAAATTAAGCATATACTCCATTATCTCGAGGAACAATCGATATGGGTTTGTTTATTCAAATAAATCAAATTTTGATCTAGTTGGTTATGCAGATTCTGGATATTTATCTGACCCACACAAAGTTATATCTCAAACAAGTTATCTGTTCACATGTAGAGGAACTGCTATTTCATGGTAATTAGTGAAAAGGACTATAACAGCCACTTCTTCAAATCATGCTGAAATTCTTGCAATTCATGAGGCTAGTCGAGAATGTGTATGGTTAAGATCAATGACTCAGCATAACCATGAAATGTCTGGCTTGTCTTCTAATATATTATACAAAGACAACACAGTTTGCATATCCCAAATCAAAGAAGAATATATTAAAGAGATAGAACAAAGCATATTTCACCGAAGTTTTTCTACACTCATGATCTTGAAGAAAATGGCGACACCATTGTACAACAAATGTGTTCAAAGGATAACATGACAGACTTATTTACAAAGCATTACCAATCGTAACTTTTGAAAATTGCTGCACAACATTGGAATGCGGCAATTCAAATATCTTAAGAGATGTTTTTATGAGGGGGGTAAATATATTGTATTCTTTTAGGAATATGTATCATATGAAATATGCACTATTTTTCCTTCACTAAGTTCTTTTCCATTGGGTTTCTCCTAGTAAGGTTTTAATGAAGTATATTATATATATATATATGGACATCTAAGGGGGAATATTATGAATATTATAATAATAACTAGATGCCCATTTCTTAATGTCTCAAAACCATGTATCACCCTTCATGTTGTACATGTGCCTTGTAATTATTCATGCTTGGTGTTGATGTAAATCTACATTCTACTTGCCACTTTGCCTATAAATAGTGACATTTGGTGAATCTTAATATCACATATATATTGGTGATAATTTCACTTCAAAATTCCACTCATTTTCATATTATCCAGTTTTATAATTTTCGTTATTTTATGTTTTTAATTATTTTATTTTATATTATATTTTATATATTTAATATTATTATATTTTCTCTCTTTCCGTGTATCCTTTGTGCTCCTCAAATTCACATCAATGCTTTGATTATAAGAGAGGAATGTGGAAGGTAATATGTTAAAATATTATTTTAGTCCTAAAACTTTGTGTTACTTTCATTTTTAGTTCATCTATAATTAAATATTCAATTTTAGTTCATATAATTTTTGATAAATCTTAAATATAGTCCCTGCTATTAATTTAATTTTGATTTTTCGAGGAAAAAAATTGCCAGCATTTATTTTATAAATTTTAGCAATATAATCACATAATTTTTTTCTTGCATTAAGATTATTATCGTTATTATTTAATCAATTTCAATAAAAATTAACTTTAAATGGCTAAATTTAAAATTTATTAAAAGTACATAAAAGTAAGGGACCTTGGAGCAAGAAGTAGAGTTGTAAATATGGAGAATTGAGTTGAATGGCCCACGGTGTAAGGAGTGAAGAAAACTACTTAGGTAATGGTTGAATTGCATCTATCTTTATGAACCCACCTTATTCTGTAAGTAAAATTTGTCACATGGTAGACTTTTTTTTTTTAATTGTTTGTTACTACGTAGTAAAAGAGGATCGCACAAGGATAGGTACAAGTACAAGCTAATCATTGCATATGAGTTACTAATGTAATAAAAAACAACAAAGATGAAGAGAACGAAAGTTGGTAAGAGAGAAATATTTCATGAAGGATCAAGTGTTTTATTTGAGTTCTACTTCATTGAAGTGGAAACAATATAAGTATTTATAAAAAAATAATAAACTACCCGCTAATGCACTAACTTTAAAATTCTACCACTAACTTTGAAAATCTCCCTTAATGAATCCACTAAACCATTATGTCATTCTCCTTCCATTTAGGAAGCACTACCCTAAATAAAGGTCATTAACTTCAATTAAATAAAAAATAACTGAATTAATAACTTGCAAAATTTGCACTAATTTTCAACACTTCCCCTTAGTGCAAACAAACGATCAACAACACCAAGTCCGCTCTGGAATTCTTCAAACTTGAATTTGCCAAAAGTCTTGGTAAATATATCAGCAACTTGGTCCTTGGAATGTATCTTCTCCAATCGGATATCTTACACCAAGACTTTCTCTCGAATGAAGTGAAAATATGTTTCAATGTGCTTTGGACGAGCATGAAATATCTGCAAGCTTGATTGCAATTAAAATGAAAATTGGATAATTTAAACTGAAAAGATTTCTCCCATAGGCCTTTTCAACCAAATATACTCATGAGTAGCCAAAGTAGCTGCTACATATTCTGTTTCACAACTTGAAAGAGTAATAGAGGATTACTTCTTACTGTACCATGAATAGATCATGAACTTGTATTGAAATATTCTCCTATTGTGGAACATCTGTCATTTACATTACTAGTCCAATCTGCATTAACAATACCACTTAAAACAAAAGGTGTAACTTGTTTCTACAACAAACCAAAACATAAGTGTTCTTTACATATCGTAGAATCCTCTTTGTTGAAATTAAATGAGCTTCACATGATTTATCCATAAATTGAGCAACAACACCAACGGAGTAAGAAATGTTAGGCCTTGTGATAGTTATATAAATTAAACTACAATAAGTTGTCGAAAAAAGTGTCGCATCAGTCAATCATTTTCATTCTTCCTTCTTCAAGGATGGCTCCATAGGAAGTTATTGGTTTTGACTAATTCATGTCAAAACGATCCAATAAACTCTCTACATTCTCTTTCTGTGAGACAAAGTATTCATCTGACCTTTCAACCTCCAAGCTAAGAAAATATCTTGCTTCACTCGAATTTTTCATTTCAAAACGAATAGACAAAGTATCTCGAGGACTTTTAGTTTCAACTTTGTCATCACCTGTTATATTCATGTCATCAACATAGAGTAGTAATATTTTACATCCTGAAGTTATCTTTTTAACAAATAGACTTTAATCTATATTTGAAGATCTAAACCCACAAAATTCAAGATACTGAGTAATCTTACCATACCAAGTAGGATGAGCTTGCTTAAAACCATACAAAGCCTTCTTAAGTTAACACACAAAATTTGAAAACTCCTTAGAAACAAAACCATACGATTTTTCCATGAAAATGTCTCGAGCCAACTCTCCATATAGGAAGTCATTCTTCATATCTAATTGCCACAATTTCCAATCTTTGCAAGCAACTAATGAAATATATTGTCCGGATGGTTACCATTTTAGCAACAGAACTGAATGTCTCTTCATACTCTAAACAATATTGGTGTGTAAAATTACGAGTTACAAGATGAGTTTTATACCTATCAATAGTACCATCAAGCTTTTTATTTAACTTGTATACCCATTTACATGTAACTAACTCACATTCTTTGGCTTTGGAATAAGTTCCCATGTGTCATTCTTACTTAGAGCCAAGATTTCCTCCTTCATTACTTCTTCCCATTCAAAAATGCCTTTAGCTTCATCATATGACTGGGGTTCATTTTAAAAAATATCATCTATTAAACAACAAGATACAAATGAACAATTTTAATTGTACCTCATAATTAGATAAGTAACTAGGTTGTGTGTTTTTGGTCTAGAAGACCTATCAACAACATTTTTCAGTATTTTCATATACCTCAATGTTTTCTCTATGATTAACATTAATCCCTTTCTCATTCGATACCTCATCAGTAAAGAAATGTGACACGTCAACAATGTCTTCTTTCTTTGAATTTGCATCCATTTGATATGATGAAACGTCATCAAACACCACATTCCAAGAAACAGAAACTTCTTTAATCTTTGTATCCATACATCTCCATCCTTTCCTATGAGTATCATATCCAACAAAAAGACAACGTTTTTCCTTTAGGTCTAATTTAGTACGTTTACTCTTTGAAACATAATCATAACAAATTGACCAAAAACTCGAAGATAACTCACATTAGGTTTTTTATGATATAGTACCTCAGAAGAAGATAGATCTGACCTCGCCCATAGAGGTAAGTGATTTATGACATGACAAGTTGACTGAAAATCTACTGCCAATAATTCCCTTAGAAGATTCTTTGCATGCAAGCAAGACAAGCACGTGGAGGTAAAATGTGCTAATTGTTGGGTTTAATGCCCTAAAACTCGTAGATAATAAGTGTTATTAATTAACCATTATCAATAAAGAGTTATAGATGTTAATTCAATAAATGTATTGTTTGTGTTGTTTTCTATTTTGTCTTAATAACCCTAAATCCAATAAACAAACATTCAAGGATGCCTTATGAGTCTTGAACTGTATATGTAGATATACAAGGATCAATGTTCAAGATACAACCTAAAGAGTCTATAGTATAGGGATAAGCCTGAGTATCGTATCCTAGTAACGCTATGGATATGGTCCACTTTGTATTTGATACAAATGTAATGATCCAACGTGTTCGTGTAGATGACATGCAAGTGGGGGGTATCCTATGCAATAAGTTTGCATAAAACCAGACCGCAAAATACTAACTACTAGATGTAACTGTTGGGGTTGATACCCTAAATCTCACGGGTTCGGTAGTTTGTAATTGTAACATACAAACATTTTATTTAAAAAATATGAGATGTTTTATTCAACATTTAATAGCATTAACCCATAAACCAATAAACTAACATCCAAGGTTATCCTCTATAGCTTAAACATGTATGTAGAGATATACATGTGGGTCATGTTTAAGTGAAAACCTAAATGGTCTGTATTAGATGATTAAGACTGGGTATCTTATCCTAGTGACACTATGAATATGACCCGCTTTATAGATGTTATAATTGTTGTAAAGTGCTACAAATGATCTGATTCTGATCATTCATGTAGAAGCATGTAAGAGATAGTGTTCTAAACAAAGGAGATTGTATAAGACCGGACCACGAAGTGACTAGTCTATTATGACTTACATTTCACCAAGATGACCATAGGTGGCATGACCTGAATCCTGAGTGAGTTGTGAATTCTTGCCTATGAAGACGATCCTTTAATTTGTATGGGTGAGAGTGACCAAATCGCTGACTCAATAAGCCTACCATTTGGGGAATTTATCTGATTGGGAGTTGGGAACATAAATACACAAGTGGAAATTCACTAATTCCCTAAATCTGGGTAAGTAGATAAATTGCTTCCTTAAAGACTGATTTCGAGGCTCGAACAATGTGGCGCCACACCCTCTCTTGGCCTGAGAGGGTTGGTCATAATTGGACCATGACTTATTGTTCATTAGTGGGATTAGTGTTACTTAAGAAGTTAGATGTAACTACGGGGCAAAACAATAATTTTGGCCCAGTTGTACTTACTGTTGGGGTTGATGCCCTAAACTCTTATAGGGTCCTGTAGTTTGTAAACACCTGTATGAACAAACGCTTGTGATGTAATAATATGTGATATTTTCTTCACTGTTGTCTATGAAATATGAGATATTTTATTTGTATTTACCACAAACCAATAAACTAAGATCCATGGTTGTCATTGTAACTTAAGCATGTATGTGGAGATATACAAGTGGATCGTGCCTTAAGTGATAACCTAAATGGTCTGTAGTATATGGATATAAGAGGGAAACCTTATCCTGGTGACACTACGGATACGGCCTGCTTTGTCGTTAGTTACAAGTGTTGTGGCATACAACAGATGATCTAATCCTGATCATTCATGTGGAGACATGCGAGCGGAGGTGTCCTATATAAAGAAGTTTGTATAAGACCAAACCACGAAGTGTTTAGTCTCGTTATGTAACGTCGTTCATGACAAAGACTTTTATTTCACTAGGAAGACCACAGGTAACATGACTTTAATCCTGAGTGAGTTGGGAACTCCTGCCTATGAGGGTGGTTCTTTGATTTGCATGGGTGCGAATGGCCAGATTGCTGACTCAAACCTATCACTTTAAGATTCTCTGATTGGGGAGCTAGGAACTCAGCTACACAAGATTGAATTCACTCCTTCACCGAAGCAAGGGTAAGTAGATAGATTGCTCCCTTAAGGGCTGATTTCGAGGCTTGAACAATGTGGCACCACACACCTTCTCAAGGCTCGAAAGGTGTCCACTCATAGTAGAACTATGATGTATTGTTCATTAGAGGGATCAGTGGTACTTAAGGAATTAAATGTAACTATAGGGGCAAAATGGTAAATTGGCCCACTGTACGAGCATCCGTGAAGGGTTGACGTACTATTGACTAGTTATATCCGATGGACACAAAAATATATCTATAGTGAGAAGAGTGCAGCTCTCAGTATTTAATGGAGTACCTGGCAGTTAACGGATCGTGGATCTCGTGACTAAAGAGTTTAGTCAGCTATTCACATACCATTGGAGCTTCAAGCTAGAGGTTCATAAGGTCACCTTGGTAGCTCAATGGATTCAAGTTGAGAATCAGTTTTTTGGGCCAGTTTGAAGTGTTCAAATTGACAAGAGGGAGTTTGATTATATATGATATGATTAAACTGGTTCAATTATATGTGATATAATTGATATGATGTATGAGATATATTATTTGGAGGAATTTGATATAAATATGACTTATATTAAATAAAGGAGAAAAGGACTATGGTTTAAATGTTATATATGATGTGATATTAAAAATATAGGTTATAAATATAATATGATAAATTAGTTATGATATTTATTTATAATTAAAAAATTATACGATAATTGTGGGAAGTTTCTCCTTTAACCATGCGTGAAAGTGAGAGGTTGTGTTTAGTTTTCATAACTGAAGGATAAAATGAAAAATGTTTTCATTTTGAATGGGAACGCTTCATTAAGTACACTTCTAATCGTTTAGCTCGAGACTATACAATCGCCTTCAAGTGTTTTTCTAAACGATCGTGTACACGCATTTTTCTCTAAACGATCGTGTAACATTTTACTAAACGATCACATGGCAAGTTAGATTCACTAAATGATCGTGTAACATTTTACTAAACGATCGTGTGGCAAGCGATATTCACTAAACGATCAAGCATGTTTTTCTAAACGATCGTGTACCTGCTGAGTTGTACTAAACGATCAAGCACATGAAGTTTATGCGATATGACAGTTCCTTCTTACACTTGCTTGGTCGTTTGGTTCGATCGTTTCCTCCTCTAACCTTCTACCAAATTCATAACAGAGGCCACACCTCCTAGATTCTCACTCTGATAATACCAAGGTTACTGAGTAATGGTGTTCGAAAGGTTGCTGCCCGTGATTGACCAGACGATTGACTAGACGATCATAGAGATAGCAAGAGGTTGTTGGTCCAAGTCTTCACGAGAGCGAGAGGTCTTTAGGAGAAGAGTTATTCAAAGGTATGTCTCTCGTTCCTTTTGTATTTATTTACTAAAGCATGTTGTTATTTGTTAGGAGATGTATAACTGGTTTGTATGTTTGTGAATGCTTGTAATTCTGTCACAATGAATTTGGATTGATCGTGCTTCCGCTCATGCGTTCTCTTTGATAAGAGTTCCTTCACTTACAAGTAATTAGTGGAGAGTCATCGCACTATTGATTGGTTATATCCAATGGACATAGAAATATATTTGTAGTGCGAAGAGTGCAACTGTCAGTCTTTAATGGAGTGACCGGTAGTTAATGGATGTTGAATAATTTCATTAAAGGAGTTTAATTAATTATTCAAGTACTATTAGAGCTTCAATCTACAGGTCTATAAGGTCCCCTCTGTAGCTTGACAGGGATTAATGAGAATCAATTTTGGATTAATTCATTAATTATATGTGATATAATTAAATTAATTATATATGTGATATAATTAATAGAATGTATTTGATACGTTATACTATAAAGTTTATTTGAGAGGAAATAAATATTTCAATATTATTCAAATATTAATTATATGGATGCGATTCATAAAATTAAATATAGTATAAATTTGATTTATATTAATTACTATGCACGTATGAGAGAAATAAAAATTATAGATTATATTGTATTTGATACAATATAAAAACTAATGTGTTATATACTATATGACATATGGTTTAATACATATATTATTTTTTATTATATTTAAAAAATAATTCAATTTTGAATTCAATTTTGGGGAGAGTTATAATGCCCTCCCCTCTTTTTCTCTCGTTGAAAATCGTGTGTTGATGGGAGGATCTTCTGGATCGTCTCCTTATTCACAGAGAAGGCAGTAGGTGTATTGGTTTTTCCTGAGAATTTTTTCTCTAAAAATTTCTTCAATCCCTCTTCTCAAAATCAGAGAGCCCACACCTCCTGTGATTCTCAATCCCTACAGAGAATACGGAGGTCTCACTTATGGTGGTGGTCATTTTGGATTGTGACTATTCGTAATCAAAGAGGAGGCTTTCGTGAAGAAGTTTTTGGTTTCTTCGAGGGTATGTAATTCCTAACCTTTCTTCTTCCTCTAATTTATTACATGATTTAAATTCTTCATTAATGCATAATTGTATGTACTTAATTTATTATTCTGTGAACATACAAATTGAGGCGATCCCCGCTTCCGCCATGGAACTTCACAGTTCCTTCAGTAATACCATTAACTAGTTAGGTTCCTATTTCAATTAGATAACCTAGGCAACTTAGTCTTAATCCTGAGTATATTATGAATTCTTGTTCACGAGAGATTGTCCTTTGATTTGTATGGGTGAGAGTAATCAGTTTGCCGACTCAATATGCCTACCATTTTGGGGACAATAACGAATGGGGAGCTGAAAACATAATAATACAAAATGGAACTTGATAGCTGGTAGAAATACAAGCTATTGTAGCATTTTATTTAGAATTATGAGGGCCAACAAGCAAAATATGTATTGATAAAGCTAGGAATTCATGTGAAAAGTAAGCTTATGTAGATCAGCACTGAGAATCTCGACTAACCCAATATTATGCGTTATTTCGCATCAAAATGTCTATTTTCGTAGCTATTGCATGAGTTGATCGAATGCGGTGAATCCCAGATCATCGGAAAGTTGATTGCATGCAATCATCGCATAGATGTTGCGGCTACAGAGTAATAACCATGATAGAAGGTTGATCACAAGATAGGTGGAATACGTTGGTACTTTGGGAGAAACAAGCATGAACGCACACCTTGGGAGTATAAAAAAGGATAAGATGATGTTGACATTTCATCTACTGCATCGAAAGTGGCAGTGATTCAGAGCAGAACCACCAATGTTGTTGCCGTTTGAAGCTCTATAAATAGAGCCTTAGAACCTAAATTCAAGGCATTCGAGCTTCTGCCCTAAGGCAGATCCTTGTGATCACAGATGAGAGCATAAGCAGACACTCTTTGAGGATTCTTCACCTTCATAGCCCATTCCGAATGACGACCAGAGTCTCACCAGAGATAGAGCTCGAGAGAGACTACTCCACTATCCATCCATGGCACCACCGGCAACCTTTATGGACATCTGATGGAAGCAAGAGATTGCCTACATCTAGCCCTCCAGCTTTCTTCTTATCTTTATATTGTATTACATTTTGCCTTAAGACATTAATACATTTTGTAATCAATGCTCTTCTTTAGTTCCTTCAATACCATCTTCTTCATCTTCTTCATCTTTGTCATTGTTTAGTTATCAAAGGCAATCGCATACTCAATCGTGTAGCCTAGAGATAAGACGCATGTAGCAACCCAACGAGAGGTGTACATTGTGCGAGTATAGCGAGTCAATCCTCTTTGCTTAGTGCGAGGCTATCGCAATGCTTGTCTATGAGCTGGTAGCTATAACTACTGCCCGAGAGGGTAAGTAGTGGAACTCATGAAACAAAGTAAGCAATGTTCCTAGAGATAGGAATAATCTTATGCTCACGCAACCATGCGTTATAGAGATATAAGCATGAGGCTGACCACCAAGAGGTATTCGATGCGTTAGCGTGGCGAGCTGGGATTACCCTTGCGACCAAACTTAATGTCGCGGTGAATTTATCCTTTCCACAATTCTATTTCTTCATGCATATTATTACGCGTTAATAGTTGTTGTATCTCTATTAATTCTCATCGATAAACTTCCGTTGCTCAATCTGTTTAGTTAGGAGTAGAAGTAGTGCATAATTTCTTTAACTTCTGTCTTTTTACTTTTATTCATCACCTCAAATGCATTACTTCACAAACAGTGAGTTACAGTCCCTGAGTTCGACCTCGAATCACCCCGAGAAACTTGCGATATCGTTATACTTGGCGAGAAAGCAAGAAAACTTGTGATAGGAACGAATGATCATCGCATACACGATTAACGCATATTCTTTAGTTCAACGCAGATCATCGACGCATGGAGATCAACACATAGCATAAGACATGCATTATATATTTTCCTCGCATCAGAACTCACTCCTTGAGTGTTCCCTTAAATGGTGTCTCGAGACTTGAACAAAGAGCCTTAATACCCTCCCATTGGTCCGAAAGGGGTTTCTGTTTATTGGTTGGACCATAAACAAATTGTTCATTAGAGAAGCACTGATACTTAAAGGTAATCCTAGGGTAAAATGATAATTTCATCCAGTTGAAGTTACGAATACTCGTGAAGGACTAACTTATTGGTATTGATTTATATCCGTAGACACAAAAAATATATTTGTAGTGAGAAGAGTGCAGATGTGGGTTTTTAGTGAAGTGTACCCACAATTAACGAATATTGATTAACTTGGTTAATGGGTTTAGGCAATTAATCTCATATCATTGGAGCTTCTGATCTACAGGTCCACTAGGTCCTCTTGTTAACTTACTAAATGATATTAAAAAGGAATGATTTGAATTGTTCAAATTAATTTGAAGAAATTATATATTAATATGATTCATATATAATTGTTTATGGATGTGATCTATAATCCAAATCAAGTTGGAAAGAAACATTTAAATGAGATTTAAATAATTAATTCAAGTGAATTAGATTCACAAAGAATTAATCAATAAATAGAGAGGTGTTGCACATAGACATACGATGTTTATGACAATTAAATATGTATATTAAATTGGATTTAATATATAAATGGGTATTTAATTAATGTGTTAATTAATTAATTAAGTGTTATTTAATTAATTATGCACAAGAAAAATTTGAAAAAAGACTTGAAGAAGGGGGGTTGGCATCTCTATATAAAGTATTCCTTATGACCCTTTTGGGGTGAGCATTCATTGTGCAATTTTACCCTAACCACAAAAAAAAAAAAAAAAAAAAAAATCCTCTATACTCTGCCAAAGATTTTTCCTCCTCACATTCTTCTAATAGTTGGATACCACTTATCCTTCTATCGAAATCCTTGAGAATAACAAGGTTACTCTCGTGGTTGTGTTTAAGATTGTTCGAGGAAACGCTCGTGTTCAAGATCGTTGGAGGAGTCGTTCGTTGGAACATCGAGAGGATTGTTCTAGGAGTTTGGGAATCTACAAAGGTGAGAATGGTTCTATCATTTCCCTAAAACATGCTATTTCACATGTTTATTCTACATATATTCTATTTTAGTACACTGAATTTGTTTATGTAAAAATCGATTTGCGGGATGCAAGGTATTCACACGCTTTCGCTCGGGATTCTATCCCTTCACTGATTTACGTTCAACAACTCTATTCTGTTATAGAATGTCAGGACATGTCATTTGGCACTGAATCCCATGGGTTTTTTTTTTTTTGCTGTAATTCTAAAATTGATTAGACATATATTCTCCCTCGTTATCTGTGTGAAGACACTTTATTGATAACATAAATTCCTTCTCCACTTGCTTCTTGGATTGAATAAATTTGGAGAAAGACTCACTTTAAGCTTCCAAAAAATACACCCAAGTGCGATGAGAAAAATCATCCACAATGACCATGACAAAATGACAACCAGAATAGCTAGGTGTATTAGTTGGTCTCATCAAATCTGAATGAACTAACTACAATACACCAATAGATCTATTATTTGAATTTGGGAAAGGAAGAAGATGTGACTTACCAAATTGAAAACCATGGCAAACCACATCATGATGTATTTCTTTAGAGAGAGGAACACCATCAAGGAGCCCCTTCATAGAAATTCTTTCCAACAACTGGTAACCAACATGGCCTAGCTAAACATGCCAAAGTATTGCACCATAATTCTGACCTGTCTTTTCAACATACGCATCACTTGCAAACAAAACATAGAAAGAACCTCTTTCCAGTGAACAAAACATCACCTTCAAATTTCTTACCATATGAAATAATTTTCACATCATTTGATCCAAAAAGAAAATACCTCCCAAACTCGACAATTTAAGAGACTAAAACCAAATTCTTCTTTAAACTTGGAACATGATAAACATTTATAAGAGAAACACCACTGTTATCAACATTAACATGCCCTTCTTCAATAACAGGATGGAAGGAATTGTCAGCCATCACAATTATTCTTCTTTCTTGGTGAGCACATACATCATAGAGAAGAGAAACATTTCCAATTGCATGATCAGAACAACCAAAATCAACAATTCAACCTGTATTGTAATCTATTGAAACATTAACATGCAGATTATTAATGGGTTATCAATAGCTTCAATTGATAAGCATTATTCCCATTTAATTTGCTCAGATTTGTTACTTTCCTATACAACATTTGCTTTTACTTCTTTGAGATCCACATGACAATTTGGTCTAATATGACCAATTTTTCCACAATAATGATACACCACCTTTACCTGACAATCGCGTTTGATGTATCATGGTTTGCCACACCTAAAACATCCCTTCGTTTTTGTTATGTCTAATGGCTCTTATTTTTGTTATATCCCTCGTAAGGAGAACAAAGCAGTTCATATTTTGACAACTTTGATATTTTTTAAGGGTTGCTCTTTGATATGGAAAGATGTTTTTCCAGACATCATTCTCATTATTTGTGATAAGGAGGTTTGGTTGTACTCTGTTTTTTTTTTTTTTTTTTTTTTTTTTTTCCCAAAAAAATCTAGGTGTAAATATCTATTTATAAAAAAAAAAAAACAAACAAACAAACAAAGAGATAGTTATAATAAAATAAAATCTAGAAAGATCATACGTTATCACTAGTGGCTATGCAATGAGATATGCGCTGTGATTTGGTGCAATGCCCAAAAAAGACGGTGCTTTAATTGACTTTTTTTTCCTTTTCTTTTTCCCTTTTCCTTTTCAAAAGTACAAATAGCATTATTGATTATTATTTGTTATCCACGTTTGTTTTTGTGTATGGAATTTTCTTTTTCCAAAAAATTGATCTTTAAAATTTTAAGAGTTCCGCTTAAATTTTTTGTGAACGTAAATTGTAATAAGATTTCTCCTGATTTACCTTATTAAAAGCATAATTTATGCTTAGAAATCCCTAGAATTAGATAAACATATTACATAAATATATCACATAAACATAATTTATAAAACTAGGTAAATACAATAAAAGAAAATCTCCTAAAATTAGATATCTACGTTCTTTTAATTTACCCTATTATATAAACATAATTTATGCTCACATCTTTTAAATTTTAAATTTTAATTGACATAAAAAGAACCATGAATTAATACAACAAGTTGAAGTCTAAAATTGGAATTTCAATCTCAATAGAACTAATATATGTCAACAATCACTGGACTATACTCATTATGACAAAGTAATGTGACGGTTATATTGACAAGTTTTTAAACGACTTAGCAATATTTATGTGTTTTTATATCATTCATGTATAGTGTGATGTGACTTTTTTTTTTCTCTTTTTATTTTTACTCTATTAATGACAAAGTATGTTACATTGGCAATATTTTATATATTATTTTTTAAACTCTAATCTCAAATTTCAAGATTGAAAGTGTATTTTTATTTTTCTTTAGTATTACAATAAAGAGTAAGTAGTTCGAGCTTCAAATCTCTGATTCTTCAACACATTTATATGTCAATTAAGATATGCTCACTTTGACTACTCGTATTAACATATTAGTATAAATGCTAAATGATATCATTAGTTTTATAAAAACAAAATAAATCCTACTCAAATTTGATGTCATTAATTTGTTAAAAGTCAGATCATAAATAAAATTTAAAATTTTAGAAGTCAAAATAAAATAAAGTTAAACCGTTAAAAACAAATATGTGAGATGAGAAAATTAAAATTCTTTTAACTTTGAGATTGGATATTATTACAAGTTTATACTAATTTATCTCCCACTTCCAAGTGCTAAGCCTTATTCTAAAGTCAATAAAACGCACACACTACTGTGTGCCCCTCTTGCCGGTGTTCTCATCGTTTCTATTTTACTGTATCAATTTCTTATATTTTCCATATCAACATAATGATACACTACTACCAATACAATATAAATAATAAGTATGTTAATTCAATAATAAATACAAAATATTTATTTACTAAGTAATTACTTTTTTATATAATTTTTTTCGAAAATATCCATTCATATTAATATTTTATCGATATTTTTTTCAATATTTGTATGAAAACGAGATATTGACGTTTTTCGAATAGAAATTCTACTAAACAAATTTAGTCATCTAAATATTTCCAAATATCTTTAAAAATAATCATTACATAACAAACATGATTATCTAAAGATGCTAGATATTTATATTTTTAGAAATCATTTAAAGATTTTAGTTATCTACATTTTCAAAAAACAAACTATCCCTTAAAATTATCTAATAATAATTCCATGTAATTTAAATTTTGTATCTAAAGTTTAAAAGTGTCTAGTAGGTCAATGGAACTTCAATTCTACATACAGTAGATTTGTGTCACATTTGACGTTTTATAAAATGTATGAACCTATTAGACATATAATTTAAATTAAAAAGTAACTATCTAATAAAACACAATATTTTTTTTATTAAAATAAATATAGCTTAATGATAATTGACGTATAATATCTTTGTTAAAGTTAGAAGTTGGATCTCCAATTCTCGTATTAAATATATAATAACAGTGATCACTATATCATAAGTATTTGACAAATTTATTTATTTTAATAAGGTTAACTTGAAAGGGGAAAATCCAAGCTTCTAGAGGCTTCCAGCTCAAGCATTATGATTGTCCTTCGTTAACTAATGATTTATACGGAAAAAGGACACATGCATTGTGTTGGAAAACGGGGCCTAAAATCATGGGGTTGCAAGTAAGAATTGTTCAAAGTTGTTAGGGCCAATAAATAATTACGTCAAATAGATGGATTTATTTCTTAAATACTTGTATTTTAAAAAGGGTGGAGGAATTTCAAGTTACATACTTTATTTTAACTTTTAAATATTTGACTAAAATTGAAAAAATCACTATTAATAAAGATTTATTGTTGGAAAAACATCCCATAGGAATTTTTTTAAAAAAAAACAACAAAAACTGACAACACAAGAGGAAAACTTAAAACCGAAGAAAAAACACGAAAAAATTATAACAATCGCACAAAAATTTCTCCCAAACTTACAAAATCATGACCATCCACATCTTTTTCCCATTCTCAAACTAGAATGCAAAAGAAAATTTAACTAGAGTAACACACCTAATTCCTAAGTGCAGTAATTTGAAACTAAAGACATACTTTTTTTACCGTGTTTGGAGGTCATGACTTTCTTAAATTTTTTCGATATAGGATAACTGAATTTATGACAATTGATTTAGTGAACTTTCAATTCGAATAATTACATGTGGTTGTTAAATATTACAAAATCACTGTAAATGAATTTAGTACTAATTACTATTGATATATTGTCAGTCATCGGTATATAATAAAATAATTCCGTAAATTTGAATATGTAATTGTAACCATTTGTGTTGTTCATGAGTGGTTTAAAGTAATTTAAAATTTAAACCCTTGTTTTGTTTGTATTTCGAAAGGATTATTTATTGAATTGGATATTTGAAAGTTTGCTTATACGTACTTCACTAATTTAGGACTTTTTGTTGTTTTCGAAATACTTTAGTACCACCTTAAAATTTAAATTAGATTTATATACGATAAGTTTCTAACTTGAATTCGATACATGACATTTATATATATTGAAAGTTTGATGGAGTTGCATGACATGATGATTAATTAAATAGTTTGGTACACTAATTTGAATGTGTGAAAATTCAAGAACTACAATTAAAAATGTACTATATCTTGAAAAATGATCAAATATAAGGTGTGTTTGGTTTAATTTTTTAAGTGTTTAATTTTAAAAATAAGTCATTTAAGAAAAAAAACAAAGTATTTAGTAACCCATCAAAATAGGTTTTGAAACACTTTTAAAGTATTTGTTGGAACCAAATGTCGATCGTTGTGCCGTGGATAAACCCACGGCCTTGAAAGCAAGATCAGCGCGACCTCCGTACTAAATCACCAAAGCTAGTTGCTCTCCAAGGTTAACACAACTCCCGATCTTTTATGTGCACTCGTCAAAGACTGGGTTGGAACCGATGAAAAACTGCTCAGAAAATAGTAGAGAGAGAAGTAAATGTTGAAAATCTTGAAAACAAAGAATGTCTTGGGATCTTGCAAAACTTTCTTCTTTATAAGAAGATGAGGGCAAAGAAAATGACAAGAAAGCGGCTAGTTCTCAACGACTATAAATGACTACTTTTTAATGGCTATAAACGATTATAAATGGCTAGTTTTCAATGACTTTAAATATGACTAGTTTCCGATGATCATAAATGTTTTTTTTTTTTTTTTTTTTTTTTTTTTTTTTTTTTTTTTAAATTTTTGTGTTAGCTATAGGCCTTAACCAAAAATCATTTTCTACATATTTTAAACGGTTTTTTTTAATCAAAATAGTTCAAATAAAAATATTTTTTTTATAAAACATTTTTTTTCTATAATCAATCTAATCATAACTATCTAATGATTAAGAAAGAAGATAGACAAACGAATCAAAGAGAAAAAGAAAAGGCAAGGTTAAATTAATGAAAAGGCCTATGCACTTTTTACTTTGCTTAAAACAAATATTTTCAAACTTTCGAATGTTTTATCATATCTGTAAACTATTTTTTTTTTTTTAAAAAAAAAAAAAATCCATTTACCATTTCTTTAGAAAAATATTTTGAACTTCAAAAGTTTCATTTAATATCCTTAAACTTAAGGGAAAAAAAGTTAAAAAATATTCTCACAATTAATTTGGGACAATTATAAATATAGACAACATTAGACTCAAAGCATTAATACATATAACATAATATAAAAAAATTACAAATATAACCAAATTTAAATAGTTTATCAGTGATAGACTATATTATTGGTAAGAGTCTTGATAGACCATATTCATGGGTAAGAGTCTTAGAAGTTTATCACGGATAGACTTGTCTATATTTGCATTTTTTATAAATAATGTTATACACTTGGTTATTATTTCTAAAAATACTACAAATTGCAATTACCCTTATTAATATCTTTAACCTTTATTTCCTCTCACTCCTTTACATTATTTTACATCTATATATGAACAATAAAAACATTTCAAACTTTTTTTTAAAGGCTAATGATATTAATAAAACTTTTGAAAGTTTAACGAAAATTTTTAAACGAGATACCAACAAAATTTCGTCAGTTGTATAGACAAAAATAGTATTTTTGAACATTTTTAAAGTTTTAAAATATTAATAAGAATATAAAAAATTCATGAATACTTTTTAAACAAAATACTAATAGTTTTCGTCAAATAGAAAGAATATTTTTTGAATTAGTATCAACTCTTTCATTAAATGAGACTATACGTTGAAATAAGTAGTGTAAGAGTCATGAATGTTTAATAAAGTACAAAACTAAATTTAGAATTGGCTATCTAAGCGACAATTTTGGACCCAGTTTCTTGAAATCTTCTTTGAAACTATATCAAGAAAACGAGTGTTTTTTTTTTTTCATACAAGATTTGTATAAATTACGATATTTATTGATTGATTTTTGTCTTAACATTTAGTATTTATTGATCAAATAACTACATAAATAGACTACTAATGTTGACTTATAGCAGGCCCATTTAGAAGGAGACGCGGTCTTTGTAATTAAGAGTGTTTTTGCATTTTGTGTACTGTTAAAATAGGAATCCCAATTTTTTTCTCTCTTTTTAAGAAAGTAATATAAAATTTTGGGAGCCCCATTTTTAATTAATGATGATTTAGTTGGCATTTTACTTTCTATTCGAAACGTGAAAATTGCGTTATATAGCTTTTTTTTTTCTTTCTTTTTTTTTTTCCTTCTTTAAAAATTACAAAAAATGACACTATTAAGTTTTCATCTCACAAAACTGACATTTTTTTAAAATTTGTTAAAATAGTTTTTTTCGATTCATCTCTTCGATCGATCATCAAGATTTAATTAGAAAAACAATTGTTTTCTAATGTTGATTGTTTTAGTTCTTTTGGAATTTTCTTAATACATCTCGCCAGATTTAATATCGAGATTCTATATATTTTCAAATTTTATCCAAATTTGTTTATCTTTATCAAATATTATATTCAATTCTTACGTAATTTTTGTCCAATTTTTGTTTCCACAATTGTAAAAATTTTTAAATTTCTAAACGAATTTATCAATTAGATTTTGGCCGATGGATGATTTCATTTTGATCTTAAAATTTTGCAAAAAATATTAGGTAAAATGTGGAAAATTTAAAATCTCGGTATTGGTTTGTCTAATATCAATATCAAAATTTTATATATTTTACCTATCTTACCTAATTTTGTTTTGAAAAATTTAATATTTTCTAAAATTTAAACATAAAAACTAATCACCTGAGATCCATCTAAAAAAAATTCATTTGAAAAAATTGATAAATTTATTTGAAAATTAGAAATTGGGTTAACAATTAAAAAAGTATTTAAGATTTTGATATCATATTTGGTAAAGATAATCGAATTTGGAGAAAATTTGAAAATATATAATATTTGGTATAAGATTTATATATATTCTTTTTAACTAAATCTCGGTGGTTGATGTCGATCGAGATGGATCGGAAAAAACTATTTGAACGAGTTTTCAAGAGGGTGCTAGTTTTGTAAGATGAAAAGTTAAAAGATACTATTTCTAACAATTTCTCTCTTTTTTTTCCCTTTTTATTCATAGTGTCTACATCAGTTATGCACATATAGACTAATCTCATGAGATAATCTGTCTGATCATACAATATTTGGATATTATGAAAATCGATAGGATATTAAATTTTATATAGGTAATAAGTGACCACCATAAATTATAATCATGATCTTTTAGTCCTTTATCAATATCATGTTTTCTATTTATCATTAGGCGTTATATAGGTACAAATAAATATTGGCAATAAGATAGTCCGTTGCGTTGAATCCATAACTCAGTGTCAAGGACACAAATTTAAATAAGATTAAATCATCGCATGTTTAATCGCGAACTTTTGATGTGTCTATATGTGGTCTTGACTTTAAAAGGTATTCATTATCCATTTGACAGATTTGTGTTTTAAATATGTTTTCTTTAATATTGTGATAAAAATATTGAAAATTCTAAAAACAATATTTTCATATTTTTGCAATTTATCAAAATCTTGAATTTTATTTTTTTCAAAGAAAATTTATTAATGTGGGAATTAGAGTGTTCGTTGGTTGGATTGAGTTGGGTTGAAGCACTTTTTAGACTAAACTCATTGTTCGAGTTATAAATTTCTTCGACCCAAATAATTTATGTTAAATAATTAACCCAACCCAACCTAACCATAAAATATTTAAGTTATGTTGGTTCAGGTTAGTTAGGTCCTTTATTAAAATTTTTGTTCTAAAAATAAGTAATGTTTTAATGTGTAAAACATAGTATTTAATTATTTTTATATATCGAATTAAGAATAATAACTCAATTTCAATTTGTATTATAAAAAATTTCTTCCAAAGTGCAAAAAAAAAATTATTTTTAGGAGTTGTTGGAAAATAACTTTATCTAAAACAATCATGATATAAAATAAAATAAAACTAAATATATGTAAAAATAATTGTAGCATAAGTAAAATAGCAATATACTTTTTAAAATTAATAATCAGTTCAGGTTGGTTTGAGTTATTTTACATGAATCCATGAATTAGGAGTGTAACAATAAGCTGAAAAATCGAAAAACCAAATCAATCCAAACCGATCCAATGATCTGGTTTGGTTTTTAGTATAAAATTGGATATCTTAGTTTGTATTTGGAGAAAATAAAAAGTATTGATTTGGATTGATTTTTTATTAGAAACGCCGGTCAAAACCAAACCAATCCATTTGTATATATCTTTTAGTATTTTAATTATTATGGTGTATGTATATTTGTTGTTTAGAAAAAAAACATAATTGTATGTTTTTTATTTAGAAAAGTGCCAAGAAAAAAAATGTCAAATTTCAATTTATGAAAAAAGAAATAGAACCAATTTCAATTTTTATATTAGCAAAAAGGACCAATTAAAAAAAAAGTGGTAATAAAAATAAAAATCGAAAGAAAAAAGGAAAATGCCAAAAACCGAGAACCAAACCGATAATAAACCGATCCAAATAAAATCAATCCAACAGTTTTGTTCTTTATTGGGCATTAGTTTGAATCACTTCTTTGTAAAACCGATTGGTTTGTGTTTGGTTCTCGGTTGACCTCAAAACCGACAAAATCGAACCGACTATCACTCTTGCCATGAACCAACCTAACCCATAAATTTTTTTATTTATTTAAACCCAACCCAACCCAATTGAGTTCATAACCCAATCCAAATCGTATAGATTAGATTTGGTTGATGAGTTTTTTAGGTCATTAGGTTTTTTGAACACCCTTAGTGAGAACCGAATAACAGAGTATAGAGATCATTGTAAACAAAAGATAAAAGCCAAGAAGGAAAGTTATTTGTCCACCGGGGGGGAGGGGAAGAACAACAAAAATGAGGAGAAAAAGCGCAGGGAAGCTTGAGTTTCATCGATCCAAACCCCAAATTCATTTCTGTGAGAGAGATGATCCAATACACCCGTTATAGCAATAACAGAATCAGATTCAATAATGAGATGTTAAATACCTAACAACTCATGAAAGGAGCTATTTTAGTGGCACTAATCTCACTTGTTTATAATGATTAATATGCTTAAATGTCTATATTTATAGAAACTTGAGCAACTCATGCATTTTTGGAGCCTTATGTGTTGTTCAGGGTTAATTTGAAGCTATTAAGAACTTATCGAAGCATCAGGGCTTCAAAAAATGATTAAATGACCAAAATACCCTCAACGATTACCAACACTGCACAATACTGCTCATGGAGCAAGCAAGGCAGTGGTGCAATACCATCGAGCATCAGGAATAGATTGACGAGTGATTGACTAAATGTATGAGATGTAAAATATTTCAAATAGGGGTTGTCTAACTGCAAGCATACACTATTGAAGAAGTAATAATCTCGGAGTATTTTGAGTATCAAACCTATAGGACTAGCAGTAGTTTTAATTTGATCAAGATTGTAAATTTAATGCAACCGAAGGTAACCATAATGAATTGTGTTGTGAATGAGTAGAAATTGAAGTTAAAAATAGTAAACAATGGTAATCGATTAGGGCTAACAATGCTTCAACCTTTTGGACTCTATGTCAAAAGTGATGTTGCCGCATCACATCAAGACAGTGCAATTTGCATGACCAAAAATCTACACCTATTCATTCTGGTGTTCGATTCCTTTAGGAGCTCTATGCAGTTACTACCGAATGTTACCATGGGTAGCTGAATCCTAGATTAATTAAAGTTCAGTTTCTTCACCCTATGGTGTCCATTATTCCTAAGGTGGCATGACCCTCTAGAAGCGTATTGGGTGAAGGGACATCTCTTTGATTGGGTGGAGGCTGAGCGAAGGTTGTAGCCTATTGTACCAAAGTAGGAATCTGAAAATCTGTGTCGAATGCGTAGGGACTGGGATCGAGTCCCATCGCAGCAGAAGCGTTTCTTGTGAGATCACCTTGCATCCCACAATTCAAATTTTACAATAAACTAAATCGTTAATCTAAACAGAATGAATAAACACGTAAATTAGCATGCAATAAGGAAAAGATTAGAACGATTCTTATCTTTGCAGATTTCCCAAGTGCCATGAACAATCCTCTCCATGGTTCTAACGAATGAATCTCCAAACGGTCTTGATCATGAACAACTCCTTGAGCGATCTCGAACATTACCACGAGAGTTACATTGTTATTCTCTAGGATTCCAATAGAGGGATAGGTGGTATCCAACTATTGGGAGAGGGAGAGAAGAAAAGTATTTTGGAGAGTTGAGAGGATTTATGGCTTAGAGAAAATTCTGCACAATAATACTAAGAAGTTGTGTATTGTCGGAGTTTCTCTGCTATCAAAGTGTGTGTTACCAAAGGGCCACATAGAGGTCTTTATATAGAGAAGAGCCAAGCATTTTTCTCAATATATTTTTCTTTTCTATAATTAATTAAATAACGTTTATTTAATTAATTAGCTCATTTAATTAAATAACACTTATTTAATCAATTAGCCCAATTAAATAACACTTATTTAATTTTTGATTTACACAATAATTAAATGACTACTTATATATTAAACCTATTTAATGTATATATTTAATTATCATATACATCCCATGTATATGTGCAAAAGTTCTCTATTAATTCACTTGAATTAATTTGAATCTTATTCACATATTGCTCTCTAATTTAATTATAAATCATAATTAATTATATATTAATCTCATTAATATATAGTTTCCTTAAATTAATTTGAACAATTCATATTATCCCTCTTAAGTATCCTCTAGTGAGCTAACGAGGGGACCTGGTAGACCAATAGATCAAAAGCTCCAACGATATGAGATTAATTGGTTAAACTCATTAACCAAGTTAATCAATATTCGTTAACTGTGGATACACTCTACTAAAGATCATAGCTGCATTCTTCTCACTACATATATATTTCTGTGTCCACGGAGCAAGTTAGTCCTTCATGAATGTTTGTAACTCCAATTGGGTCAAATTATCGTTTTACCCTTGGGTTACATCTAGCTCTTTAAGTACCAATGCTTCTCTAATGAACAACCTGTTTATGGTCCAACCAATAAACAAAAACCCCTTTTGGGCCAATGAGAGGGTAGGGTCATTTGTTCAAGTCCTGGAGACACCACTTAAGAAAACACTCATCTACTTACTCTCAAGGAGGGAATGAGTGAATTCCATCTTGTATTATTATGTTCCCAGGTCCCATTCGGTCTTGTCCCCAAAATGGTAGGCATATTGGGTCGGCGAACTGACCACCCTCACCATGAAAATCGAAGGAAAATATCCTCGTGAACAAGAGTTCGTAATATACTTAGGATTAAAACTAAGTTGCCTAGCTCATCCTATTAAAATAGAAACCTAACTAGTCAACGGTGTTACATCTAGTGGTTACTATTTTACGGTCCAGTCTTATGCAAACTCATTGCATAGGATACACCTACTCGCGTGTCACCTACACGAACACGTTGGATTATTACATTTGTATCAAATACAAAGTGGGCCGTATCCATAATATTGTCAAGATAAGGTACCCAACATTATCTTTAGATCCTTTAGGTTGTATCTTGAACATTGATCTCTGTATGTTTTCATATACAATTCAAGACTCATAAGGAAGCCTTGGATGTTAGTTTATTGGATTTGGTTATTTAAATAAAATAGATAACAATACAAACAATAACATTTATTGATTTAACATCTATAACTCTTTATTGATGGCAGTCAATCAATAACATTTACTATCTATGAGTTTTAATGATAAAACCCAACAAAATGTATCCTCTTCAAGAGAAGGCAATACAAAACTCCTAGATGGAGTTGCCCTGACAGACGGAGAGGACACCGAGGATGGGGTATTTACAGATTTTCCCTTACGAGCTGCCTTATTCCCTTATAACCTCGTAATCAGAGTTATATCTATAATAGACTTAACTTTGCAGTCATCATCGGCCACATCCATCACCACTCTGGCCTTTTCACACTGCTTGCAAACTAAAGAGGGAAAGAACAAACACCCCCTCGTTCTAGGGCCACACTTCAACATCTCTTGATTGATGATACCTCCACGTTAACAGGAAGCTGCATCCTTATACTATATAAAAGCATCACACATTCCAAAGATGTTGTGGGTAGTGGGCATGATCCTGTTGATGCGGCCGCATCACTTTGTTTGATGTAGGCGCATAACCTTTTCTTTCCTTTTTTTTTTTTTTATCTACTCACTCAAGTGAAAACATAGAAAGTTCAACCAACTAAATAAATTCCAAGGTAGGTTTTTAGGCTGAGATGTTTCTTACGGTCAACTTAAATATCTCTTCTTTAGACAAAACTAGCCTAGACAGAGTTTATTTATCGTAGTAGATAAAAATTCAAAACTTTGTTTTTTCAAGACAATAGAATAAAAAAAACAAAAAAACAAAAATGTACCTGTACATTCAGAGCTCGATCTTACTCTTAGACCAAGACAAAGGTTTTGTCTCGGCTCAACACCTCTTTTCCATATGCCTTCACTTGTTGTCTAATCTTTTTTAAACTATTTCTTTCCCTACCTTGAAAACTGACTGTTCTATCATGTGAACTAAATAGTTGCTTTTATCTCCCATCCTTTCAACTTGTGGTACAAACTCTCTCATTCTTTTATGGCTCTTTTCTTGCTCTATTTCTAAAGATCCTACTTTTGTAGCTCAGCTTTTTAAAGGGAATACCTGGATTTTCCAAAGGAGAGAATACTATTGATTTGAGTTGCATATTGATAGGTTCCATTATATCTTATTTTGGTTGTTGGATATTTTCCTCTGTAAGTTTAGATGATTTGATGTTGCCTTCCTTAAAGAGCATTTATGGTGCATTGTTGGCTACATTTTGTAAGTAATTGACTTCTTCTGCCACATCCTTTATTTCCTCATCCAACTCATCTCTCGAGCTTTCCTTTTTTACAAACTCATGTATCTTATGTGGGGTTAGGCTGTAGGACTCTTCAATTAAAGAACATTCTTCCATGTCTCTTGGAAATTTTAAAGCTTTTAACACATTAAAAGTAACTTCTGATCATTGACTTGAATGGTCAACTCTCCCTTCTGTACATTAATTAAGTCTTTCCTGTCGCTAAAAATAGTCGTCCCAAAATTATCGATACTTCTCTATCTACTTCACAATCCAAAATTATGAAGTATGTAGAGAGCATAAACTTATCAACCTTTACGAAAACATCTTCGATCTTTTCTACTGGTTGAGTTGTGGACCTGTTGGCAGACTGGAGAGTTATAGTCGTCGGCTTTACTTCCCCAATCCTTAATTGCGCAAACATTGAATACGACATAAGATTAATGCTAGCTCCCAAATCTCATAGTGCTCTGCTTAGACTTTGTCCTCCAATAAAACATAGGATAGTGAAGCTTACCAGGTCTTTCAGCTTTGGGGGAATCTTGCTGTTAGTTAAGGCATTAAAGCACTTCGTTAACACAACCATTTCATACTCTGATAGCTTTCGCTTCTTAGATAGAATGTCTTTTAAAAATTTCACATACTTGGGTATTTTCTCTAATGCCTCAACTAGTGAAATGTTGATATGAAGTTGCTTTAAAATGTCCAAGAACTTCTTGAATTGTGTATCTTAGTTCATCTTTTACAATCTCTGGGGAAAAGGTATTGGCGGCTTATACACCGAAATTGCATTATTCTCTTTTGCAATCATTGACAACTTACTTTGTTCTTTCTTTTTATATTTTTCAGCCATCATTTTCTTTTCTTCGGCTGCTGGGGTCATCCCTTCCTGAGACTTTACATCAGTTGATCCTTCCTTAAGGCTCTATTCTTTCTCTCCAGAAACCTTTGGTCCTTTATATTCTAGCCCATTTCTTAGGGTGATAGCTTTGCAGTGTTATTTTCCATTTGAATTTAGTGCCTCCGTGCTACTAGGTAGTGTCCCCGGGGTCTACGTTGAATCTTTTTCGCTAGCTGTCTACTTGTATCTTCAAGTTATAAAGAGCGGCATCATTTCTTGCCATATATTCTTTTAGTAAATCCACCATTGTAGGGCTCTTATCAGAAGAGGTGCTGATGGCTACACTTCCGACTACTGTTGTGACACTTGAGGGAATCCTGGTGGAGTTGTCCTTGTTTGCTGTTGAGATGTATCTGCACTGCTGCTAGATTTTACCCATACAAAATTCGGGTGTGACCTCCATTCTAGGTTGTAGGTGTTGGAATAAAGGTCCCAATGCTCTTATGCCTTTTAGTAACAGGTTGTGATTGAGGTTCAACTTGGATAACTGCCACTTTTTGTGGTCCCATCATAAAATTTTGAATCATATTCCTAATAGTTGTTAACTGTTGGCTCATGGATGCGAGTGTATCCATTTTTTATATTTCAGCAACAGTTTTTGTGATTGAAGTGTGTTCTTCATCACCTCAATTCTGATTGTTGTTTGTAATCATATCCATGATCTCTTGAGTTTCTTTTATGGACATTTTAAGAAAAGATCCTCTTGCCAATGCATTGACCATTATCTTTGAAGCTTGGTTTAGCCCATGTAGAATTGCTCCATCACGATACATGCTGGAAGTCCATGATGTGGGCACTTTCTTACCAACTTTTGGAATCTAATCCACGTTCCATCGACAGATTCAGATAGAGATTGCTTGAGTGCTATGATGTCTCCGTTCTTGTTAGACGGGAAATATTTTCCTAGAAATTTGTCCACGAGGTTGTTCCATGTGATAATTGAAGGAAATCAAACTCGAGATTTCCATCAGTAGCGGAAATAAGATCATTCCAAATTACAGTTGTATAAAAAACATGCAGTTATACAATTAATATAGAAATTACAACATGAACACTACAAATGAACAAGGAAGAACTCTACGAACATTTATAGACTAGTCTCCATGCTCCTTTGAGCACGAATGCTCGAACACAACAACCTTGAACGCTTGATCTACACGATCGCAACACTGCACGAACACGCGCTCGAACTCAGCGCCCGCTTCGGTCACGAACTCCTCAGCAATACGAACGGCCTCCACAAAACCTCAACGGTGTCGAGTTGAGTATGACACCACCAAGAAGGCTACCCTGTCTCTTATACACATCTAGATGTGTATAAGAGACAGCTCTAGAAGCGTATTGAGGCAGACGAAGAAGGTAAGAACAATCATGTACACGATCAAGCAAGTGGGAGATGGCGGAGACCTATCGTATAGATCAATGCCCAATCGTTTAGCTAAAGCTATGTGATCGTCTAGCAAAAGCTATGTGATCGTTCAGCTCATCGTTTAGCTCGATGTCTTTCACCTAAAAATACTACATGATCGTTTACTAAAACAAGCTATTCGCTTAGTAAATCGTTATTTACTTGACAAGCGCCGTGAGTTTCTTTTCGCCGAGAGAAAACTCAAAACTATTTTTAATCTTTTTGTAAAAAACTTTTAATACTTACTAAAATTAGGAAAAACAATTTTCCTTTTAACTCACGGTTACCATGAAAATCCAATAACCACCCACTCAAAATTGGTTATTAAAGAAAAAGAATTAATTATCCAATAATTGATATTATTATAAACATAAATGATAACCAACTTATCATACTATATTTATAACCTATAGTTTTAATATTTCATCTCATGAAACATATAAACCATAGTTCTTTTTCTATTCCATGGTACTTAATGTAAATCTCATTTACACCAATCCTCCACTAGATATCTCTCATACATCATACCGATTATATCATATATAATCAAAATACCTCTAGTCAATTTGAACATTTCAAATCAACACCAAGAATTGATCTTCAACTAAATCCATTGAGCTACCAAGGGGACCTTATGGACCTGTAGCTCGAAGCTCCAACGGTACGTGAATAATTGACTAAACTCTTTAGTCATGGGATCCACCATCCGTTAACTGCCAAGCACTCCATTAAAGACCGACAACTGAAAAACAAAAGTGATGCTTTTGATGCCTTCAAACTTTTTGTTTCTGAAATATAGAATTAGTTTAATAGAAAGGTTAAAAGACATCGTAGTGATAGGGGAACCAAGTACGACTCGGACAGTTTTAATGAGTTTTTTTAACTCACATGGAATAATACACGAAAAAACTGCACCTTATTTTCCTGAAATGAATGGAAAAGCTGAAAGGAAAAATAGAACTTTAGCTGAGCTAGTAGTTGCTATTTTACTTAGTTCAGGAGTCACGTCTTACTGGTGGGGTGAAATCATCCTTACCGTGTGTTATGTCCTAAATAGAATCCCAAAATCTAAAAACAAAACTTCGCCTTGTGAAATTCTCAAGAATAAGAAACCAAATTTATCCTATTTTAGAACTTGGGGTTGTCTAGCCTTTGTAAGGATTCCTGACCCAAAAATGAGAAAGTTGGCTAGTAAAGCTTACGAGTGTGTCTTTATAGGTTATGCCTTAAATAGTAAAGCCTACAGGTTCTATGATCTAGGGAACCAAGTGATCATTGAGTCAAGTGATGCCAACTTCTTTGAAGATAGATTTTTCTTTAAATCAAGGAATAGTGGGGGCTCTGGATCAAGTAGTATAACCCTAGTTAGAAATCCTAACCATAGAGAGGAAAGTAACCCAGAACCTAGAAGAAGCAAAAGAGCTAGAACCTCCAAAGATTTCGAAAATGACTTCCTGACCTACAATGTAGAAGAAGACCCTAAAGATATGAGAGCTGCCCTGTCCTCAGTAGATGCCAACCTATGGCAAGAAGCCATAAATGATGAGATGGACCACTTGAGTCAAATAGGACTTGACACTTAGTAGATCTACCCCTAGGATGTAAGGGAATAGGGTGCAAATGAATCTTGAGGAGGAAACTTAGACATGATAGGGCTATCGATAAATTTAAAGCCAGTTTAGTAGTGAAGGGCTTTAGACATAGAGAAAACGTAGATTTCTTTGGCACCTTCTCCCCTGTCACTAGAATTACCTCTATCCGTGTCTTGTTCTCTCTCGCTGCCCGTTATAACCTCGTAGTACATCAGATGGATGTAAAAACCGCTTTCCTAAACGGTGAACTTGAAGAAGAGATTTACATGGAACAACCTAAGGGTTTTTTTTATCCATGGTAAAGAAAATAAGGTGTGTAAATTAGACAAATCTCTCTATGGACTAAAACAAGCTCCTAAGCAATGACATGAAAAATTTGACAACCTTATCCTATCTAAAGATTTCAAGGTCAATGAAAGTGACAAATGCATCTATTATAAGTTTGATAATAACCTCTACACTATCTTGTGTCTATATGTAGATGATTTATTGATCTTTGGGTCGAACTTGCACGTCATAAATGATGTAAAATCAATATTGAATGCGAACTTCAACAGGAGAAGCTAGTGTAATCTTAAGTAAATAGGTTTGAGAAGGGAATTTCTTTGGATCAATCTCACTATATAGAAAAGATTCTAAAGAAATATAATTACTTTGAGTGTAAACCAGCCTGTACTCTTTATGACCCTAGTGTCAAGTTATACAAGAACACTGGTGACAGTGTTAATCAATCTGAGTATGCGAGCATCATAGGCAATCTTAGATATGCTGTCGACTGCACTAGGCCTGACATAGCTTATGCTATAGGATTACTTTTCAGGTTTACAAGCAGACCTAGTAAAGAGCATTGGAATGCTATAGAAAGTTTCATGAGATACTTGAAGAAAACCCAAAACGTAGGATTACATTATCAAAAGTTTCCCACTGTCCAAGAAGGGTTCAACGATGCTGATTGGAACTCTCTTTCGAATGATTCAAAGGCTACAAGTGGCTATATCTTTAATATAGTTGGCGGAGCTGTCTCTTGAAAGTCCAAGAAACATACTATTTTAGTTCAATCTACGATTGAATCAGAAATGATAGCACTAGCGATAGCTAGTGAAGAAGCAGGCTAGCTTAGAGTCTGCTATCAGAGATTCCCTTATGGGAAAAGTCAGTACCAGCCATATTGATCCATTGCGATAGTACTGCAGCAATCGCAAAAGTTCAGAACCGTTACTACAATGGAAAGAGACGTCAAATACGTCGTAAGCATAGTACCATTAGAGAGTTTCTCACTACTGGTGCAGTTAGAGTGGATCGCATACGAACTGATGAAAATTTGGTAGATCCTTTGACGAAAGGACTGGATAGAGAAAAGGTTTTTAGAACCTCAGAAAGGATGGACTCATGTCTATCAAAAGATGAATCAAAGTGAGGAAAACCCAACCTATAGACTGGAGATCCCAAAAAACAGGTTCAACGGGTAATAACTGATCGCGAGTGATATATAGTGAATCATGCTAAACCAAACACAGAGTTCCATTCTTATGACTTAAAGTTTGAGCATGATATCCTGAAGCGTAAGAAAGGTTGAACTCAATTCTTAATGAGATCTATACTTGATGACAAGTGAGGTACCTAGCTACAGGAGTACTCTAGATAGACTCACCTGTGTGAATGTGGAAGTGATGGCCGCTTCCTATGGAGTTTTTAGGCAAACTCTCTAGAGCATTCACTAAACCGGGATTCACGTGCTAGGCCTTAAAACACGGGCTTTCATACTATACCCTAATAACACTCTGTGTGAGATGCTGTTAGAGATAGAGTTCAAAACAAAGGGTTACTCTTGTATATTCTGAATCATCTACACTATGTAAAGGTTCAAGTCGTAAGACACCTTTGCTTATGCACAGTGTTGTATAGACTGAAACTGCTCAATGAAAATCTTTTCTCTCTTTTTCTTTTTGTTTAAATTTCCAAGTGGGGGATTGTTGAGTGAAAATTTAATTTTCAAAACAAAGAGGGAACCAACCTTTTTGGTTGAAGAATCCCACATTAGAAAATTTGATGTTGGAAGTCTCCTTTATGTACTCCAATCTTGAGTTTTGGGTTTGGGCCCCAAGGGGTATCCATGTTTTGGAGGGAGTGAGAAGATAGACCAATGTGGGTTCGGTCGACGTCCCATACACACGTCGTTCATCCGGTCGGGCGGGCGAGGCAAGGTGCGCGTGTAGGTGATGATTAATTTTAATAAAAATATTATATTATTTTTTATTATTACTTTTTCTTATTTTTTAACCGAAAAAGAGGATGAAACAGACGCGTCACAGTGAGGTAGATGAGGTTGCCAACTTGCTGCCTATACATGGTTGGATTTTTTTAGAGAAACACCATCAAAAGGAGTCAGGTGAACATTTGAATCTAACGATGTTGGTGATAACAAAATCAGTAATACCAGAATGGGCCAACAGATCAGATGCATATTTTTCTTGAGACAAGTAGTATCTATCAGAGCAGAATGAGACCTAAAGACTAAAAAATAACTGAGGGGTCCCAAATCTTCATCTCAAAGTATTTTCTCATATAGTGTTGTAGATCTAATATGACCCGAAGATCATCACCAATAATAATCATGTTGCTAACATATAAAAGAAGGAGATGCCATTGGAGGTCTTATGAGTAAGAGTGTTGAGTCATGAGAGTTGGAGGTAAACCTAAGTTGGGTGACAGTGGAATTGAAGGTTGCAAACCAAGCGCGGGGAGCTTGTTTCAACCCATATAAGGCACAACAAAGAAGACACATTTTCTGAGGTGGAGGGGAGGTATCAGGTGGTGGTTTCATATATACCTTTTTAGATAGAACATCACTGAGGAAAGCATTCTTAACATCCATTTGAAGGAGAGGCCATTGTGTAGCAGCTGTTACAGCCAAAAGACTCCGAACAAATGTCATTGGGGCAACTGGAGCAAAGGTTTCCTCATAATCAATACTATACTCTTGAAAATACCCTTTGGCCACCAGACGAGCCTTATACCATTCAATAGACCCATTGAAGCGGGTCTTGATTTTATAGATCCATTTACACCCGACAGGTTTCTTTCTAAGAGGTAAGTCAACATAATTCTAGGTATGAGTTTTTTTTTTATAAAGCTTAAGTTCTTCATCCATTGATTGCTACCAAAGAGGGTTAGTACAAGCCTCTTAATAAGATGGAGGTTCAACTAAGGACATGATTGTGGAAAAATAGTGATAATCTTTGAGATGTTAAGGAATTTCTCTTACTAAGAGGATCGACGAATGGGTGTAGGTTCAGGTTCCGCATTGGGAGCAAATGATAGATCTGGGAGGGCAACGGTAGGAGAAGACTGCTCAAGCTCATGCAATGTGGGAGACTAGGGTCAGACAAAGAATTACATGTAGGAAAAAGATTAGTGGAGGGATTAATAAAGAATGATTGTGGGCTAGTTAGTGAAGCATGAAATAAAGAAAGACTAGAAAGCATACGATGTTCCCAAAATGTGACATGATAGGAGATACATAACTGTTTAGGAATAGGATCCCAACAATGGAACCCTTTATGCTCAGTTCTATAACCAAGAAAACAACATAGACGACCCTGGGGTTCAAGTTTGGTATGCTCATGAGGATGAAATAAAACAAAACATGCACATCTAAAAATTCTAAGATGAGAATAAGAATGAGAGGTACCATATAATCGTTTAAAAGGAGAGACGTTGTGGATAACAGCAGAAGGGAGATGACTGATGACATAAACAGATGTAAGGGCAACCTTATCCCAAAACTTCTCAGGACAAGTTGCAGAGAGAAGCTGAGCTCAGACATAATCAAGGAAATGACAATGTTTTCGCTCGGCTCGATCAATTTGTTGAAAAGTATAAGGACACGAACATTGGGCAAGAGTGCCTTGTTGTGCGGAAGAAATGAAGGTGAAAATCCTTATACTTCATTGCATTGTCTATGCGAAGAATTTTGATGGTTCAAGAAAACTAAGTATGAACCATTTTGGCAAACACAATTTAGACTTAGGGTAAGGAGGAACGACTCTGAAGAAAATATATCCAGGTAAAATGGGAGTAGTCATCTATGAATAACACAAAATATCGGTAACCATTTCTTGTAGAACTAGGAGCAGGACCCTAAATATCATAATGAATTAGACCAAATGGTGTATCACATAAGAACGCTGAAGTAAAAAAAGATAAAGCAGGTTGCTTTGCAAGTTTGCAATGTAAATAGTAAAATAAACTAAACTGAGATACATTATTCAAAATACCAACAGAAATTAAATTATGGAGTTTGTCAGAAGATGCATGACCAAGCCTAAGATGTCATTGGCATGTATCGGTATCAGCGACAACAACAAAAATAGAAGGGAGAGCGAGTGACTGGAAGCACATGAGCTCAAATAATCTTTTTCCATCTTATGACCTGTGTCAATCATCTGACCTGTCTACGAATTTTGAACCTGACAACCATGAGGAGAGAAAAAAACGATTAGACCTAGGTCACACAATTGACCAATAGAGACAAGATTATATGTTAAATAAGGGACATGATAAGTATAAGAGAGGTTCATGGTCGGTGTATTAACAGTCCCAATATGAGAAATAGTTATTTGGTTAACAGTTGAATAAACAGGGGGGAAGAGATTGACGGGATGGATGAAACAATAATGCTATATTTGAGGTCATACGACTGTAACATGTTGAATTAAGGAGCCAAGATGTACTTGGTGTGACAGCTCGACCAGAAGAATTGGAATATAGCACATGTTTGAGTAAATCCTGAAGATCACTAATCTAGAGACTCGAAGGGATGGAAGGTGGTGCATCAGAGGAGGTGACAGCAACAACAATAGATAAAGAGCTAGTTTTAGAAGAACTCTTTGACTTAGTGGTGTACCCTGGGGGGCGAGGTGGCCGAGTAGGACAATTGTCCAAAATATGACCACGCTTGGGGTAATACCTGCACTCAATGTTAAGAGAATTAGCAAATTTATGACCATGCATTTCACAATTTTTGTAGAAAGGTGACGCAGTTGGATAAGTGGCTGCGAGAGCAACATCAGATGATAGAGGAGAGGAGACTAGCCCAAGCCTTTTCTCCTCAAAGATAATTTTCTGGATTGCAGTGTCGAGCGATGGCAAAGGACTGCGATGTAATAAGGCTGCACGAATATATTCATATTCCAGAGTCCTATAAGAACTTTGATGAGTCCAAATGGGCTGGAGAATAGCAAGGTATACATTCACAAATTGTCTGATCTCCTGATTGATGCTGCCTAGAGTGGTGTGTAGTTGATAGTAGTGAGCTAGACCAATAGTTTGGAACCGTGTAGACAGAAAGTCTCAAAGTTCTTTAGCAGTGTTGAATGCATCAAATTGGATATGTATAGTAGAGATGGAAGTGTTACCCAACTAGATGATTATCAGATTTTTGCTGAACCAATCCTCTAGCCTTTAATAAACTTACTATCTTCTTTAACAGAACCTTTGACAGGTTGGGCGATATCTCTAGTAACAATCTGCCATAGCTTATAACCAATCAAAAAAATCTTCATTTGATAAGTCCAAGTGATGTAATTAGTACCATCAAGCACTGTGCTAATAGGATGAGAAACATCAATTTTTTCCATTAGAGACAGATTTGAAGTAACAAAGTAGAGGCTGACGATCGAAGGATCAAACAATACAGATCTGTGAGTAACACGCACGAATTTAGTTTGAGGCTAACGGTCACGCACACAGAGATAGTGAGTAGAAACGGAGATCGTCGTGTAGATAGAACCCACAGGGATGGAAAAACCACTCGGATTTACCAAGTTACGAAAAACCTACACGGACGGAAAAATAGATCGAACGGACGGAATCAAGACGAAAGGAATTGACGATCTGCTCCGTGAAACTTACGGATTCTCGACAGAATCCACAACCTGCTCGACGAAACCCACGAACAAATGCCGACGGACGGACATGAATGAAAATGATGAACTGCTTCGACGGAACCTACGGATGGCGAAAGCCACGAATAGATGGACGGAACCCATGAGCTGACGGAAATAACACTAGCAACGGTGCACAGAACCCACATGGATGGAATCAGATGTGACGCACGGATCACGATGGTACTAACACGGGTCTCGATGAAAGTAGTATGGAATGGATGGCTCTATTGATAGAGCATCGAACAGATCACGATGTTAATAATGGTATGATGGCCGATGCTAACCCTAATTTGGTATTTGATACTGATAGTACCGAAAAATGTGCTACTTTCATATGCTCAATTTTAGGTTGTTACTATGTTTAATGTGTTTGATGATTTTGTAGGAATCGAGTATCTTGGAGGTAGAATCAGTCCTATTTGGGGTTAATTTGGAGCAATTAGGAACTAATTTGAGCAATCGAGCTTCAAATGGACATGAATGGACGAAAAACCCCTAGACGGAGTATTGCAACGCTCAAACGAGCGTTGCGCAACGCTATAAGGCAATAGCTGCCCGTATTGGACGAAACAAGGCAGCGTTACAACGCTGCATGTAGCGTTGCAAAGCTACAAACATTATGACAGACATTAGCGCTAGGCAGCATTGCAATGCTACAAGTAGCATTGCAATGCTGCGACCCTACCCTATATAAGTTCTTCTCTTTTAGGTCAGAAAGAGAATGCCCACCTTTAGCCTCCAACTGATTTTATCCTTATTTTCCCTCATCCACTTATATTTTGGGGCGTTTCTTTAGTAGTTAATCGAGTAATGCCAAATTGTAACTTCTCTTCCCCCATGGGAAGGTAGGATTTTGGTTTCTTAGTTTAGGGATTCGGAGGAACTCGATGTAATTTATGAGATTTTAATTTAATGATTTATTCGAACTTGTTTATGATTGATCTGAATCTATATGTATGAATTGTATGATTTTGATTGTTGATTGACGTCCAATAATTTTGTCATATAATTTTAACGCTTTTGAGATTACCTTATAATATCTGACACATATTTATAGGATAATCCCATTGGAAGCAATAGGTTAGGAAAAAAGGTCTGTTCTTAGCAACCTAGAGAAAAACCGCATTGATCAAATTAGACGTTAGAAATTAACACTCATCTTAGCGTAATCCCTAGATCTTAATGCGATTCGTTAATTTGTATGGAGCAGATTCGTTTTCTGTGTATTTTGACTAATTAGATAATTAGAACTATTGGTTGGGTTCCCGATCAATTGAGCTAAGCATAAACAAGAAATTTAAGTCATAAATTGAGTCGATGATCTAAATTACATTGGGCAAATCCATTCCTCTAAACTGACATCTCGGTTAATTGCACTTCTATCTTTACTTTTCATGCATTTTTATTTTTACGCAATTTCAATTATCCAACTATATCAATCCCTCCCATTTATCATTTTAATTAAAAACAAACTTGATGAACTAATCTTCCGCGCTTCCTTGAGGTTCGACCCCAAATTTGCTACTTGTATTAGTATAAATAGTTAGTTTTGTGATTTATAAATATTATTTACGTAGGACCTCCTAGATACCATGTTAAAATATTACAATATTCTATATCTTTAATGAAAGAAGTACAAGAGTATATATACTAAGAGGATACCTAAAAATAGACCCTAAATCCTAACAAACCCACCAAATACACAAAATAAAATACATGAAGTTACACAAATATTAACAAATATTAACCAAATATTAACAACACAAAAAGAAATCTAGAAAGCACTGAAACCAGAATCATTAAAATAACATATAACATAGTCACAAAATCAATATGCTACAATAATACATAAACCCGACATTAAAATAACCAAAATAACAAGTGTTCAGACAAATAATCTGTTACCAGACCAAAAAATAATGTCCATGTCTAGTCCTAGTTAACTCCTGAAAATCAGACAACAAAATATAAAACATAAAAAAAAATTCAACTCGTTGACACAATGGAGAATCATTTTAACGATTTATTTGAGTTAAATATTTACATTATCAAAGTTTTTTTTTGTTTTAAAAAAAAAAACATTTTGAGATAAAATGTGAGTCCATACGACCCATGAAAACTTGGAGACAACGCAATTATTGGTGGCTAAATGAAAAAGAAAAGGTTTGAATTCCCCTTTACTCCTCCAATTTCCTCAATTCTTAAAATTTTAAAAAATTTTCATGTTAGTCTCTAGATTGTTTTATTTTAATCTTCAAAATTTCAAAACAATCTATTTTAATAAAAAAGTAACAATTTTGCTTCTTACACTTTTATTGATTTTTACAAGTATTAAACTATATACGTAAATTGAGTATTAGAAAAATTAAATTTGGGTGAAAAAAATAATAGAACAATTACAAAATGATTATCATTTTAAAAATTTTTAGAGACAAATTGATTATTGTTTAAAATTGACATCTTTAAAAAATTTAAAGATAAAAATATAATAAACTTAAAAATTTAAGGGATTAAATTAAGATTTAAGCTAAAAGAACATATCCTGATGATTGAAAAGCTTGCCTTTGAAGCAATTCCATTTGGTCAATGAGCTTATTATTTCTTATTTCTTATATTTAGTTTTGTTCTCCAACAATTAGTAATATTTTAATTTTTAGGAAACAGAAGTCAATTGTTGGAAATCTCTCGGCTAGGTTGAATTTGTTAGGAAGTTTCATGTGTATGAAATGTCAGCATTTTAGGTCGTCTTATTTGAACATTTCATATTGCGGATATAATAAGGTGTTTGGATTCATGAATTTGAGAAAGATTGCTACAAATTTTATACCCTCTTACTTGTCACGATTTTATACGACATGTTTGTTTTTCCATGGTACCCATATATTTTATTATTCTAATTAATTTGTGTTAGGTGTATTTAGATCTGTTTGATAATCATTTTAAGGTCCGTTTATTAATTATTTGATTTTTTTTTTATAAAAAAAATTAAATCTATAAACACTACCTCCACCTCCAAATTTCTTTCTTTGTTACTATCTACTTTTTACCAATGACTTAGTCAAGTCAAAGTTTGATAACTAAAATAAGTAGTTTTTAAAAACTTGTTTTTGTTTTTGGAAGTTGACTAAGAATTCGATCATTATACTTAAGAAAGATGCAAATCATTATAAGAAATAGGGAGGAAATAGACTTGATTTTAAAAAACCAAAAACCAAAAACGAAATAGTTGCCAAACGGGGTTTTTGTTTTCTATTATTTGTTTTTTGTTTTTGAAAATTGAGCTTATTTTCTCTTAAATTTTTTACAATGCTTTGCATCTTTCTCGAGTACAAGCTGAATTGAATTCTTAATTTCTTAGCCAATTTAAAAAACAAACACAAGTTTGGCTTGATTTTTAAGAACATAGGTATAAAGTAGATAACAAAACATGAACTTTAGAGGTGGAGTGAGTGTTTTATAAGCTTAATTTTAAAAAAAATGAAAAAAGAAAACAAAACAAAAAATCAAATGATTACCAAACAGACTCTTAGTTTTTTGTTTTTTTGTTTTTAAAAATTAAGTTTATTTCCTCTCAATTTCTTACCCTAATTTGCATCTTTCTCAAATTGAAAGGTCGAATTATCTTACCCAAATTCAAAAAAAAAAAAAAAAAAAAAAAAAACAAAACAAAACAAAAAACAAAAAAAAAATTTAAATTTCTTTTTAGTTTTCAAATTTTGGATTGGTTTTTTTGAAAATATTGGTAAAAAGTAGATAGCAAAGTAAGAAATTTAGAGGTTGAAATAGTGTTTAAAAGCTTAATTTTCAAAAACTAAAAACTAGGCCCGTTTGGTAACCATTTGGTTTTTTGTTTTTGAAAACTAAACCTATAGACACTACATCCACCTCCAAATCTCTTCCTCTGTTATCTTCTTTTTATCAATGGTTTAAAAAACCAAGCCAAAATTTGAAAATGAAAAATAGTAACTTTTAAAACTTTGTTTGTCTTTGAAATTTGGCTAAGAATTCAACCATGGTACTTAAAAAAAATACAAATCATTGTAAGAAATGAGAAGAAAATAGGTTTAATTTTCAAAAATAAAATGGTTATCAAATGGGCCTAAATGATCAACAAACGGGGTCTTAGTAAATGAATTTTAAAAGTTCTTTTTTACATCCATATTGAATTGTCTAACCAGATTATAGTTTAAAGATTATGAGATTTGATAAAGCTCGTGGTTTATCGTCGCCCATAAACTTTTGCTAGTCAAATAATATTTATAAATCACCGAACGAACTACTTATACTAACTAGTAGTACAAGCAGCAAATCCGAGGTCGAACCTCAGGGAAGCATGGAAGATTAGTTCCTTGAAGCGCATTTTTAGTTAAAGTGGTAAGATTGGGGGGGGGGGGGGGGGGGGGGCGGGGGGGGGGCGGGAGGGTTGGATGTGGCATGGATAAGTCGAAATGCATAAAAGAAATAAAATTCAATGAAACTAAAAGATAGTAATGCAATTAACTACGACATTCTAGCTTAGGAAAATAGAATGGACCAATGCAATCTTGTTCATCGAGTTATTTAAATGCAGTTTTAGGTTCTTAACTACGCCTAACCCAATTGATTGGAATCTCAATGAATGGTCCTAATTACTTAATTAATTGAAATGCATATAAAATGAATCCGCTCCATACAAATTGACAAATCGCATTAAGTTCTAAAGATAACGCTAGGATGAGTGTTCGACTTCCACCGTCTAATAAAAAATTCAATGTGGTTTCTCTCTAGGTTGATGGGAGCAATACTATTCATTTTACACAATGAATTGCAAGCCTAACTAACTTATTGCTCCCTTTGAGATTAACCTATAATTATATGCCACATATTATAAGCTATCTCTAAGCATTCAAATTACACAACAAATTATTGGTTGTCAATCAATAATGAAATTATGCAATTCATAAACACAAAATTCAGATTGAAATCCATAGACAAGAATATATAAATTACATTCAAACAAAACTCTCAAAAATTACATTATTCCAAATCCCTAAACTAGAGAGTTTAGTCTTACCTTCCCATGGAGATGAAGAAGAGAAGAACCTGGCAATGTCTTCACTAATTACATGAGATGTGGAGAAAATGGAGAAAAATACAAGTAGAGAGGTGAGAAGAGGAGAAAATTGGCATAGAAGCTAATTGGGAGGTGATTCTTCCATGATATTCTACCCTAAAATGAAGAAAAATGTGTTATACAACAGTCGTAGCGTTGCAATGCTGCAAGGCCTCCTACGTGCCTCCGTCAAAACTCAGAGCGTTGCAATGTTACTTTGTTTTTAAGCATTATGGAGGCTACTGTCTTGTAGCGTTGTGCAACGCTCGGTTGAGCATTGCAACGCTCCATTGAGGGGCATTTTTATCATTTCCTATCCTTTTGAAGGCCGATTGCTCAAATTAACTCTTAATTGCTCTAAATTAACCCCGAATAGCTTGTAACGATTGGTTCTACCTTCAAGATGCTCGATACCTATAAAATCATTAAATAAACACATTAAACATAGTAACGACCTAGAATTAAGAAGAGGAAAATAGCAAATTTTTAGTGCTATCAAAACCTCTTGTTTTTTTTTTTTTTTTTAAATTTAGATTATCATTAAAAAAATCTAAATTTCCAGTTTGTCATAAAAAAAATCTCGAAGGGGCTGTTTGGCCTATGGGATTGGAATTGGATGGGCTTGGCATTTAAAGCCAAACCCAAAAGGTGTAGATATTCCAGGGTTTACCATCATAATTCCAAGGGGTAGTTTGGTAGGTTTGCTCATTTTTCGTTTCACGCGATGTGTCATCTCTTCTCTCTCCATCTCTCTTCTTCTTCTTCCCCATTGAAACTCAAATTTGTCGTCTTCATCTCTTTCTCTCATTCCCCACTAAAACCCTCTCTCTCATTTCCTCCTTATACCTTGCATGTCAACCGATTCTCCTTAGAGGTACGTAATCTACTTCTTTATGTGTTTTGTTGGCTCTTCCTCTTCATATCTACTTACAATTCCTTCCTCATTTCACCATCCCTCTTCTCTTCCTTTTTACTTCACGTTTAAGGTAGAGTTTGGTGTTCCATTGATGATTTGTGGCGTTCATTGATTCAATATTTAGAACGTTGTGTATACTTTTTCTTTCATTTTAGGGTTCATTCAATGTGATTTGTCTTTTTGATTTTAGCAGCCTTGATTCTCATATTTAAACTTATTTTTTTCTCTCAATTTGTTCTTCTTTCTTCTGATCAGTGTCTGATATCTCTTAGTCTGTTTCAATTGATCGGTAAACCAAAAGCTATCTCGACTGTTACAGATCTACTATTTGTTTTTTTTAGATCACTCTCTTAAAAACTCCATTCCGCTGACCAGAATCCACCTCTTGCCGCCTCTTAGAAGTCGTGGTTGCTTTCTTGTTGTTTTCTTTTGGGAATGTGAGGTAACATTAGATTACCATAATTTTAAAGATAAGGTAGGAGGTTGGATTTGGATGATTGGGTTTTGGTAGGTGAGGTTCTTTGATCTACATTGCACAGGTTAATATCTAAGCCTTTAAGTTATGAAGCACAGATACTTCATGTGAGGCAAAGAATTAGTATCAGACACGTATCGGATACCGATACTTCCAGATACTTTTCAAATACGCATCTGACACGCGATTTGACATATCATACTTTCCAGATACGTATCTGACACGCGATTTAACGTATCAATTTCTATGCATACTTTATTTTAAAAAGAAAAAAGACAAGTAACTCATCTAATCTTTCCCAATTTAAAATTAGGTAACCTATTTAAAAAGCTCACTACTCGAGTCCAAAACTAAAAGAAAAAAAAATAAATAACAGACCAAACCCTAGACTAGAATCATCTAATCTCCAGCTTCACATTTGAATCCCCACAAAGTCCACCAAATTATAAACCATTTGTATACCTTCAAAAATAAGTTCTTCGTTTATCTTCATACTTTTTTCTCTAATCTTCTTCTTCTTCTTTGTAATATGAGTCACTTTTCTATTGCATTTTATTAACTATTGTACTTCAACGTCTTAGATGTTGCTTTTTTTTGTATTGTATTTCAGTGTTTGTATTCTATTTTGTGCTATTGTTATTAACTTGTATGCTAAATTTATCTATCCTAGATTTTTTTAAAGAAAAAAAATGTAACTTCAATGCATCAGTATCCTCGTTTTTTAGAAATATATATATTAAAAAAAATGACGCATCCTTAGATGTATATGTATCTTAGTTTTTTAGAAATTGACGAATCGCCGTATCCGATCGTATCCGTATCTGTGTCTATGCTTCATAGCCTTTAAGGTTGATGATGAGTAATTTCTTTTAGGATTTTCTCTTCAATGACTACAAATTCTTCCAGAGCCGTCTTTTATTTTAATTATATTATTTGTTAACTTTTTTCTTCTTTTGCTTTGTTGGACTATATGTGGTTGATTCTTTTTGGATTGTTTTGATTCTTTGAGGCTCTAATAAGTTTATTCACATTCTTATGTACCAATTTTTTGGACTTTGTTTGAATGCATGTGGTGGATTCTGATTTTTTTGGATTGTTTTAATTGGTATTAATGTGTTCTTGTACTTAATCTCCATTAGGAAGTCATGGAAATTTGATGTTTGGCTATGATTAATTTTATTTTTTGTTTGTGTGATTCATGATGTGTTAACATTAGGAACGATTTTTCTGTATTATTTATTATGAATTAATTTTAAATTATCTTTTTATTAATTTTTTTTTCCAATTATGTGGTAGTTGGCATGGATTAAATTGAGAATTGACATGTATTTATAAATTGGATAAATTTGGTGGGATTTGACCCTTCATTCTTTTCAAACTTTACTTCTACTTATAATCCAACTAATATATGTAGTAGTTTAGAGAGATTTAAATTTGGAAATGATAGTTTTATCTTCAAACAATGCTTGTATTCAATACATAGTAATCATTTCTTCATTTATTAATGGTGGTTGAGTGATTTGAAAGTGCAATTTATTGGTTAACACTACCATTTGCACGAGATTCACGAAGAAATTTAATTCTTGGAATTTTAACTTTGCATTTATATTAATTTTAGTATAGCATGGTGAGTACAATTTCTAATACATCATTCTTTGATGCTTTCTCTAAAAAAAAGTTTAATCTTCAAGCTCGTTGATCTTCCTGGGTGATCGATCTTTGGGCTTGTTGATCTTTATGGAGGACCGACCTTTGGGCTTGTTGATCTTGTTTGATAACTTGGATCAGCCTCTGGCTTGTTAACTGGCTTGGATCGACCTTCGACTTATCAGTTTAGATTGGTACTAGCTAGATGATCAACTTGGATCGACCTCTGGCTTGTTAATCAACTTGAAAGCCCTTTTCTTAAGTTTGAGGAGATTGAATCTTCAGCTTATAGATTATGAAGATACAGTTAATTTTTTGAAGTCTTCTAATCTTTGAAGCTTCAAATAGTTTATATCTTTAGTTCTTCAGAATTTGAGTGCTTCAGTCTTTGAAACTTGAGAGACTTCAGTCTTCAGCACTTGAAAGCTTGAGAGAGTTAGTTTTCAAGACTTGAAAGCTTCAGTATTTTGGATCTTTGGAGCTTCAGTATTTGGATCTTAGGAGTTTAAGTCTTGGATCTTGGGAGTTTAAGTCTTCAGAGCTTTAATATGTCTTTTGATCTTCAAAGCTTTAGCATGTCTTCTAATCTTCAGAGCTTTAGTATATCTTATAATGTTTAGAGCTTTGGAGGAGTTGAACTTATATTGTTGTAGATTTAATGGAATGTGGTTCCATATCTAGTATTAGATCCTTTGATGCTCTCTCAGTTGAATGCATATGCTTGATTTGAGGAAGTGAAGTGCACGATGTTCTAGGAGCGGAAATCTTAGAAGAGTGCTTGTATCTATAAAGGACTTCAATCTTCAACTTTGGCCAGCTTCAAGAGTTAGGGAGTCTTCCGATTGTTGAGAGAATTCTCTCTAGGCCCTCTGGAGGGTAAAATTTCTGACCTCTCCCAAATGAAGGAGGACTCTTCTACTTATAGAGTCTTTAGGTGGGCTTTATGGGTTTGGACTTGGTTGGTGCATGGACCTGACCTTTGGGTCCAACTAATTGGATTTGGGTCTTATTTGATATTTGGGTCAAATTAAGCCTATTTTTGGGCTCAATTGGACTTTAGCCTAAATAATAATATCAAATTGGACCAAATTATTTTATCCAGTCCAACAGTCATGATGAAAACATATGGCATCATCAGGATTTGCCAATTTATGTCTCCAAATTCAAATTGACACATGTCAATCTTTAATTGGACCTAAATTTGATGATTTGGTAATTTTGCCATTAATATGAGAAATGACATGGCAATTTGTGATTGGTCTAAAATTTCTTATTCAATAACTACCACTTGAATTTTTTTTATAATATAAATAGACCACTTATCCTTCGTCAATACTTCACTTCTCTGTTTTATATCTATAATCTATTCTATTGAAGTTGAGGTGGTAACACTCCCTATTCTTTTTTAATGGTAAACTATCTTCCATGTATCTTTGTATGGAGTTTGCTCTCAATTATTAACTTATTTATACTTATACCATTGTTTTCCTCATTAACTAATGCACTTTGTTTTTCCATCTTCTTTGATGTTCTATTTAGGGGTATGTGGACTTTCCTTTATTCATACTTACTTTTACGTTTAACTATCATGAAGTGAGCAAAGAGCTCATTGTATACAAGGTAATGACTTTCAACAATATTTTCTACAGTAATTTCACTTATCCCATCTTGTTGACTTCTTTCATTTTACCTTTTTTTTTTTTTTTTTTTTTTTTTTTTTTTTTTTTTTTTTTTTTTTTTTTTTTTTTTTTTTTTTTTGTAGATTTATCTTGCCTTGCCTCACATGCTCAGTTATCTTAAACTCACCACTACGTAATGTGATTTTTTTCCTTCTCACATTTGTACATGGACTTTTGTGTTATTAATTTCTTTGTTAGTGCATTCATGTTTTGTATTTATGTTTGTGTTATTGATGACTTTCGGAAAGAGCTATTTTTACATCGTTAATTTTCTTTGCTTATTATGTTTTAAGTGATTAAATATCTATTGTTGTAGAAATTCGGGAAATCATACATTCTGGGAGTGTACATGTCATTCAAAGACAATTTGGAGCTATCAAAAGTGAAATCGGGCACCTAGAGCTTCAAAGGAGCAAAATTACGAAATTTCCCCTGGCCCTTGCTCAGCGCCCTGCATTGTGCGCAAAGGAAGAATGCTGCCAATGTGGGAGCGTAGTGATGCTCTGGACTTTGACTGAGCCATGCAACGGGTGTGCACATGGTCGAATGGAGAGAGCACCTTAGTGGCCGACACTACACGTGAGGCAGCACAACGACAACCAAGGCCAGAGTGCAGCTGCGCTCGACAACAATTCGACAATAGCAACAAATATTGTATCTTGTAAGCAAGGGTTTATAGGTTAATCTAGAATCTTAGAATGCCTGATTTGATTAGATTCGAAGAAAATTTAGTCAATTAAGCTTGGGCTTTTCGATTAATTAATCACACAATAGAAACCTAGGGCCACTACAAGAATTTTCACCTTTCCCCACACAAAAAAAAAAACGTCGGGCAAAGTATTAAAAACATAGAGATAGGTTATTGATGCATTATAAATATGATGAAATAATGGTGTATAATTGCGATGATGATTTATGTGTTGCGCATGCAAGCTTTCCTAGTAAAACCCAAGTATAAATCTCACTAGGTTTCCTAGTAAGTCTAGGGTCGAACACAGGGACTACTGAGTTACTATGCGACAGTAAATTTTGATTCCTTTGCGATGGCAAAAAAAATAAGTTTGGTTGGTGTTTTGTTTAAGTATAAATTCTATGTGACGGGTTCGAGTAAAGAGTTGATGAAATCGAGAATACAATGAGTATGCGATGAACGGATTGAGAAGGGATTTAGCTAACACTTCCTAAGATTGCGTTCAAGTTATGCGATCATGCTACACATATACAACAACATGTCATCTCTTAATGCAAATGCCATAGTTCCTATTTCTAGGACGCATGCGATATATACGATAATGTCGATAAGACTTATGTCTAAACCTTTATTCTTGCCTACGCGATGGTGAATGATACATACATACACAAGGTGACCGCATACTATTATATCCTATTTCTAGGGTTCATGCGATGCGTAATAGCAAATAGAACTTATGTCTAAGTTTCTATCTCTTGCTTATGTGATATAATCTGACTTTCTCAAGCCTAGATTCTAATCTGACTCTCTCAAGCCTAGATTCTTTCTTTAGACTACTCTCTCAAGTATCTCTAAAGGGTGAATAACACATATATAAGACAAGATGATCGCCTAAAGTGAAAATCCTAGGTCATGCTAGCTAAGTAATTCTCAACCTATTCGGAAATTAGCTACTCATGCGAAATGTGAAGAGCTTGAACAAATGTTGAGATGAGAATTCCATTTTATAAATAAAGTCAGAATACAAAACAATAATGAAAAGTAGGGATAAGAAGCCTAGTAGCAATGTCTTTCTTCTCGTGGCTTTTACACTATCTTTTTTCTCTACTCTGCCCAGAAGAATATCCTTGCTTTCGTAAGTGTCGGCCCTCTCTCCGTTTATAGAACTTCCCGATAGTCTTTCGAGCTAGCCAGGAACGATCTCTCGGCATCTTCTTCACTTTGCTCGCCTTTGCCTTCTAAGTATATGAATAACTACAGACTAATGGCTATCTAATTGTATATGGTCTATCTTCTATATGTGGCGAACTCCTTCAACGATGGTGGCCTTCGGTATTTATAGAGCTCAAGGTGAAGAAGGTTTTCTCTTTAATGATTGCAATGATGGGAGGTCATTAATCTTCTGTCTGATGCGTCGATTAATGGTCACCAAAAAGTTGAATGTACTTGCTACAGTGTGTCATTAACGATTTGTCAACTAAATTCAGATTCGACCGTCATCAGCTTTTCGTCCCATCATGATTTATTATGCTTTCACCTTTATGAGTCGTCTTTATGTGGCCACCTTCTTGAGTAAATTCCCGCGAGCGCATACGATCGCATGGCTTTGCAGTCGCCGAATTCCTTGGATCGCAATTTGCTTTGCACCAACGCATTTTTCCTGCACAAAATAAGTAAATTAGCTGCTTTTATGCGATGGGCGCATGCGATCGTAATATTCTCAGTTTAACGCTTTTGAACATGATTTTGTATATTTTCACCGTTGCATTCCCTCATTGTTTTACTTATTTGCATTGTAATAACGTGTATTTCTACTCATTATCAATTACACGAACGCATTTTTTTGCGTCGGCATAATTGTCGTCGTATCCATGTCGGGAGAAGTTACTCTTGACAAAAACTTATTTCGTCGGCATAAATATCATTTTTGGCAATACATTTGTTTGCGTCGGCATATGTTTTTTTTCCAACAAAATACAATTTGCGTCGGGAAAAGCATAGTCCTAAATAACAAAATTTCAGCTCAGTGGACAGATTTCTGCCAACGTTTATTTGCGTCAGCATAAGTTGTTTATAATTTTATATATTTTTTGTAACAATTAAATAACCAGTTTTTTTTTATTTCCTTAATACCTAATTATGCACAAACAAAAATTAATCTTCAAACAAATCAATTGGGGATAAATATAACAAAAGGAAACTTATATATTTAAAAATAAGACTATTCAATATACAAGCTATAAAATTTTACGAACAAAAACTGTATATACAATTAAATTTGAGGTTTTCTAACTTCTTACAAATCCCCTATACAAAAAAAAAAGTTTAATCTTCCCTAAACCAAAATAAGTGAGATACTAAACCAAACTAAGTAATCATCTCACAAAATCTTCTCGCAATCTCCAAAAAAACGATCTTTAAGAATTTACACTAACAACTTGAAATAGAAAAAACAAAATGTTTAAAATGGTTATGAGGAATGATACCCCTCTCAAGCTACAAACATGTTGTTAATGTTCATAATTAAAACATGAACACCACAAACAACGATTTTACTATCTAAAAAGTGATTAAAATGGTTATAATTAAGACGTGAACCTCTTCCTCACATTACGAGCATGACGTAAATCCACTTAAACAAATAGATAAACGCCCTTTAAACCTCCACAACTATCGAAACCCTATAAATAAGCCAAGAACTTGTTTCTTTAAAGTCCACAATTAGGCTTCAAGATAATCTAAAACACAATTACGACATATATATCCCCCTCCCCTCCCAAGCTTCGAACGTGTCCTAGTTCCACCTAAATGCCATTTAAACCACAAAGTAGCTATAAATGCATAGAAAGCGCCGAAGTGAATCCCTCCCCTCTAAATCCACCTAAATTTCTTTCAAGGCTAAACTCATCATTCGATAGTCGTAAAAGCATATAACTCAACTCTCGGATCCCTACAAATAAATCCAAGAACAAAGTTCCTTTAAATTGCATAATTAGGATTCTAGATAATCTAAAAAACAATTACAACATATAAAGATCCCCCTCCCCCTCCCCCCCCCCCCCCAAACCTACGAACGTGTCCTAGTTCCACCTAAACGCCATTTAAACCACAAAGTGGCAACAAGTACACTAAAATATACATATTTAAAGTGGCTACCATAACTGCAGGATAGCCACAAAACAAACAAATGAAGTTCCTAAATCCACTAAAACACTTATGTTTGAAGTGGCTAACATAACTGTGGGATAGCCACACAACAACCAAATTAAGTTTCTAAATCCACTAACCAAGAACTGAAAGTTTTCATAACGTACATAGTTGTTCGAAGGTCCATCTCCTTGCTTTTGTTGCGCACCTAACTGTCTTGTGATTTTAGTCAATTGATCTTGAAAACCTGAAACTATTGACTTCAACATGACATTTTCTTCCTTTAAGCTTGTCGCCACCACCTCAAGCTTTTCATACTTATTCCCAATATCTTTCTCAATTTGTGAAGAAGATGTAGCTAAATTGGTTTTTGGGTTCCATCCAAGACCTTTAGTGTGGCCTGATCGTTTTCCCAAAACCCATTCCAAATAATTTTCTCTGTTGTTGGTTCAACCCCATCTTATGATGACTTTCTAATCTTCTCTTGTATTGCCAACTATATTTATAATAGTTTTTTAGGTTATATATTATATATAAGGGTTAATATAAAATTATGCATGTATAATACAATATAACGTACATATGCTTCTTTGGCGGCTTCTCTTATCCACCCATCCTTCTCTGAGAAGTAACTTTTGTAAAACAATTCTACTTGGCCTACTTTTTCACCCTTCTCGATCGTCTGTAATTCAATAAACAAATTTATCCTTTACATTCAATGGGAAATGAATAAAACAATAATGAATTTATATCATATCATACCAATTCATTTTGTACTTGAAGAAAGGATTTCGACCCACAATAATGGTTGAAACTGAGATATTCTCTACTCTTCTTGTTCTTCTCCCTTTTTTCCTACACAAATTATAATTTATTAGTATAAGCAATTTATGTAAACAATAAGTACAACAAACACATAAAATTTACCTGCCATTCAGAAGTTTCCCATTGATCACAAAGAATCCTCCAATCTTTTTTATTTGTTACCTATCTAGTGGACTTTCACGAGCAATTACATGATTCCCAAAGCTACAATAGTGCTTATGCAGTTTTGATCTATATTCTCTAAATGAGTTATGTATTTGCAAACTAAGGATATTAACTAAACATATAAGATCTAAAACATACTTATGATAAGACGTTATCTCAGAGCTATTGTTCAATACATACCAATGTGCCATTCGTTTCTCATTTTCAGTTAGCGTCTTTGCAATTGACCCCCCTAGTGGTCGTACATTTTGCCTAAACACATCAATATCTCCACAACTTGGGCCATGGAGAATTGAATCATCATTACGTGCTCCCTATTGAATCTAGTTTTTATTCCAGATAGATACATGGAACAAAAAGTCAAAGATTCTTTCATGATAAATCCTTCTGCTATTGAACCCTCAGGACGGGCTTTGTTTTTTACATATTGTTTCAAGGTTTGAAAGCTTCTCTCATTAGGGTACATCCAACTATACATAACTGGACCAACGACCATTGCTTCGTAAAGCAAGTGAGCAAGATGAACCATTACATCAAATAAAGCCGGTGGAATTTTTTTTTTCAAACTTATATAATATGAGTACAATATCTTATTGCAATAGGTCTAAGTCTGTGACACTTATTACTTTCACACATAAATCATGAAAAAACTTACATAGCTCCACAATAGGTGTATACACATCCTTTTGTAAGTATGCTCGAACACCAATAAGAATAAGTCGCTGGAGTAGAATATGAGAGTCGTGAGTCTTTAATCCCCATAATTTTCCATCATTCACACTAACACATGGTGATATATTTAAGGCAAACCCATCAGGAAACTTAACTGATTTTAAGAACTTACAAAAAGCTATCTTCTCACTTATAGTAAAAGTATATGTCGTATGTGGTTTTTACAAATTTGGATCCTTATTTTTGTAAGTGTAAGTCCTTTCATATATTCAAATCTTCAAGGTCCAAATGGGCATTTGTCATGTCTTTCATTTTTCCTTCAATATTCATCAAAGTCCTAAGCAAGCTATCACATATGTTTTTTTCAATATGCATGACATCTAACTTATGTCGTAACATTAGTTTAGACCAGTATGGAAGCTAAAAAATATACTTTTTTTTGTCCAATTAATAGTCTTTTTTCTTTTCTTATCTTGTTTGGATGGATGCTTACGTAGTACTGAAAAGTTTAGTGCATTGACTTGTTCTAGGATCTCATCTCCATTCATTACAATGGGTGGAGGTCTACGCTTCAATTTACCATCATGTTGCTTACTCTTATGCCAATTATGGTTATCTGGAAGATAACGTCGATGACCCATGAAAGAGAATTTTCCTCTTATCTTAAACGATAATCTATCTTGTGTATAAATGGGACATGCTTGATAATCTTTGGTACTCCATCCTAACAAGTCCCCGTATGTAGGAAAGTCATTAATGGTCCACAACAAACATGCACGTAACTGAAAGTACCCTCCACTCATGCAATCGTAAGTGCGCACACTATTGTTCCATAACTCTTTCAACTCTTCAATCAGTGGTTGTAAATAGACGTCAATTTCTTTTCCATGAGACTTTGGTTCTAGTATAAGTAAAGACATGAAAAGGTTAGATTCTTTCATGCACTTCCATGGTGGCAAATTGTAAGGAACAAGCATCACGGGCCACATACTATACGCAGTACTCATATTCCTAAATGGATTAAATCCATCAGAAGCTAAGGCTAACCGAACATTCTTTGGGTCTGAAGAAAATTCAGGAAACTCTCTATCTAAACATTTCCACCCTTCAACATCAGCTGGATGTTGCAACTGTTGGGTTTTATATCTTAAAACTCATGGTTTGTAAACAATAAACTTATTCTGAAATTCAATAAAGTTATTATTGAAGTTTGATTCAATAAAGTTGTATTGAATATATGAATTGTTTGTTTCTTTTTAGAAATAAACCCAATAAACTAAAAGATCCATGACTACTACAAAAATACTTGAACTTTATATGGAGACATAAGAGTGGATTAGGTTTGAGTAAATAGGTTAAATGATCTATAGTATATGAATAAGGTTGGGTGCTTTATTCTGGTAACACTATCGGATGCGACCCACTCTGTAGTTGTTATAAGAAGTTGTAAAGTGCTACAAACAAAGTGATCCTGATTTATACATGCAGTGACATGAGGAGTGGGGGCGTCCTGTGCAATGAGTTTGCACAAGATCGGACCAAGAAATAAGTAACTCTTACTTTATAACATTGTTTACTATTTAAGGCTGACTATTTCACAACGATAACCTAGGTAACTTAACCTTAAACCTGAGCTAACTATGAACTCCTGTTTATTCGGGATTATTCTAAGATTTGCATAGGTGAGGGTTGGCTCAACGGCACCGGCTCAATAAGACTCCCATTTTAGAGGTAAGACCGAATAGATAACTAGGAACATAGGGTGCAAGATGGAATTCACTCCTACCTGCTTTCAGGGATAGTAGAAAGGTTGTTTCGTTAAGTGCTAACTTCGGGTCTTGAATAAGGGGCCTCACCCTCTCATTGGCCTGAGAGGGACTCGACTTGATGATTGGATCACAAACAAATTGTTCATTAGAGGATCAATGAGACTTAAGAAACAAGAGGTAATCTCAGGGGTAAAACCACCTTTTGACCCAGCTATTATTATGAACAACCTGTGAAGGGTTAACTTACTAATCATGGTTATATCGAGTGGACACAATATATCTACAGTGAGGGGAGTGCAACTCTTGTAGGATTGTATCAGCAACAGCAGAAGTATAAGGATCATCTAAGCACTCTAATTCACCAATTTTGGCAAAATATAAAGCATGCTCTTGTAGAAAACAAGTGAGTTTCAAGACATACCTCTTGTAGAACTTCTTCAAAGTTCCTTCTCTAGCTGCTATCTTCTCCTAATCTTATGCAGACCATATCAAGATCTTCCCCACTATTCTTTTGGTACTCTAGATTGAGTTATGGGACTCAAAACAAGCTTAAATCAAGGGATGAAGAAGAAATGCTCACAGCAGCAATCTTGGTGAAGAACCCTTTCTTCAACCCAAATTTTCTCTAAAATTCTCTATAGATTGCATGCCCGAAAATCACTCCAAACTCTTAATTATATTGCATATCAACATGCAAAGGAGAGAGTTGCATGAGTTGCAGCTCATGCTTGGAGAAGACAAGGCAAAGAAGATGCTTTTGTATGAGTAAGTTGAAAGATGGATAATGGAAAATCAACTTTTTCCATTTGTGTTTTGTTTTCATAAATTTCCAATTTTAGCATAAAATCAAAAATGATATTTCCAAAATCCATTTTGATTTTAAAATTTGAAAAATAAAATTGATTTCATAAATTAATTTTAAATAAAACTTAATTAATTTAATATCAAATATTAAATTAATTTTAACACATATCCATCTTTATATATTTAAATCATATTTAAATATAAATTATCCTATTCCGTTTAATTCTAAAATTAAACACGTAATTATATCTCATATAATTACTAATTCCCTTAATTTTAATTTGAACGTTTCAAATTAACTTATCACGCTATTCTAGAGCTACTCCGTTACAAGCTAGTAAGGGACCTCGCGGACCTACAGATCATGGGCTCCAACGATCCGAGAATAATTGGCTAAACTCATTAGACCAGATTAATCCCCATTCGGGTCACTCCACTAAAGCCTATAGTTGCACTCCCCTCACTGTAGATATATTATGTCTACATGATTTAACCGTCATTAGCAAGTCGACCCTTCACAGGTTATTCCTAATAACGGCTGGGTCAAATATCTGTTTTACCCCCAAGATTACATCTTATTTCTCAAGTTTCTACTGATCCTCTAATGAATAACTGGTTTGTGATCCAATCACTAACCAAATTCTCTTATCCCAGTGAGAGGGTGGGGCCCCTTGTTCAAGACTTGGATTCAGTACTTGAGAGAACAACCTTTTTTTTATCCCTCAATCAGGTAGGTGTGAACTCCGTCTTGCACCCTATGTCCCCAGCTATCTATTCGGTCTTACCCTTGAAATGGGAGTCTTATTGAGCCAGCACTGTTGAGCCAACTCTCGCCTATACAAATTTAAGGGCAATCTAGAATAAACAGGGGTTCATAGTTAGCTCAGGATTAAGATTGAGTTACCTAGGTTATCTAGGTGAAATAGTCAGTCTTATACAACAAATAGCGTTATAAAGTAAGAGTGACTTATTTCTTGGTCCTGATCTTATGCAAACTCATTGCATCGGATGCCCCCACCCCTCATGTCATAACATGTACGAATTAGGATCACATCATATGTAGCACTTTACAACTCTTTGTAACAACTACAGAGTAGGCCGCATCCAATGGGGTTACCAGAATAAGGTACCCAATCTTATTCATGTACCATAGATCATTTTGACTATTTACTCGAACCTGATCCACTCTTATGTCTCCACATAAAGTTCAAGTACTCATATAATAGTCATAGGTCTTAGTTTATTGGATATAATTAATATAAAATCAATTATATGAGATATAATTAATATAATGTATATGATACATTATAATATAAAGTTTTATTTGAGAGGAAATAAATATTTGAATATGATTCAATATTCAAATCTTAATTATATGAATGTGATTCATATATAAACTATAGGTTATATGAGATATTACTAAACTATAGGTTATATTATGTATGATATAATATAAACTACAGGTTATGTGTTATATTTGATATAACATAAGGTTCGTTGTGTTATATATATATATTAAAGTAGTTAATATATATTTTTATATATTTAATTAAATTCCTTTTTTGAATTTAAATTAAATAATGGGAAGGGAATTATTGTAACTCTCTCAACCTACTCTCTTAGATAACCGACGTGAGAGCTGGTTTCACGTTAAAAAATAAAAGAGAAGGACACGGTTTTTTGATTGATCAAGGTATCTCAAGATCTCTCTCTGTGTATGAATTCTCTGTGTAAAATTTCCTCTAAACAAGAAAACTCTCCCTCTCCCAAAATTATTTTCTGCAAGCCCACGCACTCTGCTCGATTCTCTACCTTGAGAATAACGTGGTAACCTTATGGTTGTGTCCAGTAGCAGTGTTCATGATTTTGAGGAAAGAGTTCGTCCTGTTGGAGAATTTGCAATAGATTGGAGAAGAAGCAAGAAGATTTGAGTCTTCAAGGGTAAGTTGTGATTCTCCCTTCATTTCTCTCTTTTGTACTATGAAAAGCATGTTGTATGTATGAATGTTTATCATAAGTTTTTGTCATCTCTGATTTGGTACTGTTCTGTAAAATTAAACTAAGAAACATGATGCCTTTCACGCTTCCCCTTTGGTTTTCAAAACCTTCAGTAGGAATTCAAACAAATCATGCATTTCTGAGTGTACGTGTCATTCGGGATCGACTTAGAGCCATTGAAAGTTAAATTGGGCATCCGGAGCTTTAAAGGAGCGAAATTATGAAATTATTCTTAGAGGGAGCATAGGGTTGCCCTTTCTGCCAATGTGGGAGCACAACGACACTACCTTGAAGCGTCGCGATGCTTCAAACTTTGACGAAGGCATGTAACGTGCATGCACGCGACCAAATGGAGAGAGCGCCTTGGTGGGCGATGTTGCACATAAGACAACACTATAATAACCAAGGCCATAGTGCAATTGTGCCTCGACAATAGCGTTGCGACCCTCTGTTGGTTTTTACGCCTTAAAACTTGTAGATAGTAAATGTTATTAATTAACCGTCATCAATAAAGAGTTATAGATGTTAAACCAATAAATGTTATTGCTTGCTTTGTTGTCTAGTTTGTCTTAATAACCCTAAATCTAATAAACTAATATCTAAGGGTGCCCTATGAGTCTTGAACTGTATGTGGAGACATATAAGAATCAATGTTCAAGATACAACCTAAAGGGTCTATAGTATAGGGATAAGGTTGGGTACCTCATCCTGGTAATACTATAGATATGATCCACCTTTTATTTGATGCAAATGTAATTATCCGCATTCTTGTAGGTGACACGCGAGTGAGGATATCCTATGCAATGAGTTTGCAGAAGACTGGACCATGAAATAGTAACCACTAAATGTAACACCGTTGACTAGTTAGGTTTCTATTTCAATAGGATGACCCAGGCGACTTAATCTTAATCCTGAGTATATTATGAACTCCTGTTCATGAGGGATTGGTCTTTGATTTTTATGGGTGAGGGTGGCCAGATCGTCGACCCAATACACCTACCATTTTGGAGACATGACCGAGTGAGGAGCTGGGAACATAATAATACAAGATGGAATTTACTTGTTCTCGCCTTAAGAATAACTAGATGAGTGTCCCCTTAAGTGGTGTCTCTGGGACTTTTACATAGGGCCTTACCCTCTCATTGGTCCAAGAGGGGTTTCTGTTTATTGGTTAGATCATAAATAGGTTGTTCATTAGAGGGGTACTAGTACTTAAGAAGTCAGAGGTAACATAGGGGTAAAATGGTAATTTGACTTAGTTGGAGTTACGAATACTCGTGAAGGACTAACTTCCTGGTATTGGTCTATGTCCGTGGACACATAAATATATAAGAGTGCAGTTGTGGATCTTTAATAGAGTATAACCACAGTTAACGAATATTGATTAACTTTGTTAATGAGTTTAACCAATTAATCTCATATTCTTGGAGCTTCTGATCTACAGGTCTACCAGGTCCCCTCGTTAGCTCACTAGAGGATACTTTAGAGGGATAATTTGTAATTGTTTAAATTAATTTGAGAAAACTATATATTAATTGATAGAGTAATCATGCACTATGCGGAAGCAATCAAAATCAATAAGCACTCTAATTACACTTAATTTGAGTTTAAAAACATGCATGAAATATTCATTTCATAAGAGAGGGTTTTAAGAGTACAATACCTTTGATGAACCATTGAAATTTTTACTTCTCTCCACAAATTCATCCTCCAAATTGACAATAGACCACGAAGAGGATCTTCTCTACTATCCTCTAACTTAGATTGTGTGGTGGAAGCACTGAATTGAGGCCAAAATGATGAAGGGAGAAGAGGGTTTTAGAGAGAGTGAACAGTTTTAGAAAAGCCAGTTGCATGAACCTCCAAATTCTGAAAATTGGAGTTTTTTAAAGAGTTAATTCATGCAAGCACTACTTGGTTCAGCTGATTGACACTTCAATCAGCACTAAGATAGTGAAAAAAGTGTTCAATTTGGGATTAATCCACCCAAATTGGAAGAAGTTATAAAATTCCACTAACTTGGAATTTTCCAATTTCCAACTTCCAATTTTTCAATTTAATTCTCAATTAAATTAAAATTAATTTCAATTTCAAAAATTGAAATTAAAATTGGATTTTTTTATTTAAATATTAATTAAACAAATTTAATTACTTAATTAAAAAATAATTTAATATCAAGTATTAAATTAATTAAACACATAATACATACATGAGTCATATGAGTTAATTAATATTCAAATCAATATTTAAGTATTTTATTCTCTCCAATTTACGTTTAATTTCGATAAATTAAATGTTAAATTATATCAAATATAATTATATAATTAACGAAACCCTAAATTGAATTTGAATTCTTCAAATTCAAAACCCTAATTTCAATTTTGAATATTTCAAATCCGCTCAATTCACTAATCCAAGGAGTAATTTTACGAGCTAGTAGAAAGACCTTATGGACCTATAGATTATGAGCTCCAACGATTTGAGATTAATTGGCTAAACTCTTTAGACCTGAATTAATCAATATTTGTTAACTACCGAGACATACTGCTATAACTCGATAGTTGCACTCTCCCTACTGTAGATATATTTCTGTCCACTTTAACCATAATCAATAAGTCATTCCTTCATAGGTTGCTCGTATTTATTGCTAGGTCAAAATTATTGTTTTACCCCTGCAAATATATCTTGCTCCTTAAGGTCCCATTGATTCTCTATTGAACAATCGGTTTATAGTCCAACTAATAAACCATGATCCTCTCGATCCTGAAAGGGCGGGGCCCCGTTGTTCAAGATCAGGAATCAGTACTTAAGAGAACAACCTATCTACTAACCCTAAGTTAGGTAGGAGTGATTTCCATCTTGCAGGACTATGTCCCTAGCTATCTATCCGATCTTATCCCCAAAATGGGAGGCTTATTGAGCAGTGTTAGACTACTCTCACCTATGTAGATCAAAGGATAATCTCGAATAAACAGAAGTTCATAGTTAGCTCAGGGTTAAGATCGAGATACCCAAGGTCATCCAATTTGAAATAGTCAGTTTTAACAGTAAACAGTCGTTATAAAGAAAAATGACTATTTCGAGGTCTAGTTTTATACAAACATCCTTTACATAGGATCCCTCTACTCGCATGTCTCCACATGAATGATTTTGGGATCACATCATTTGCATCAGTATACAAAGTGGGTCATATCCAACAGTGTTACCAGGATGAGGTACCTAATCTCATCCATATACTTATAGATCATTTGGGCTATATACTAAAACTTGATCCATTTTTATGTCTCCACATAAAGTTAAAGTATTCATATTAAAGTCATGGATTTGTTTATTGGATTTTTTATAACAAGATGCAATATCAATAACGATTTATTGAATGAAATACTTAATACTTTTATTGATAAATAGAATATGTTTTTAACATTTACGAACTGCGAGTTTTAGGATATTCCCAACATTAATGAGATTAATATATAATTAATTATGGATATAATTTATAATTAAAATGGAGAGCTATATTTGAATAAGATTCAAGTTAATTAATTCAAGTAAATTAGATTCACAAAGAATTAATTAATAGTGACATTTTTCACATATACATAAGATGTATATGATAATTAAATATATACATTAAATTGGATTTAATGTATAAGTAGTTATTTAATTATTGTGCAATCAAAAATTAAATAAGTGTTATTTAATTGGGCTAATTGATTAAATAAGTGATATTTAAGGTAAATGGGCTAATTAATTAATAAATGTTATTTAATTAATTATAGAAAAGGAAAATATATTGGGAAAGATCCTTGACTTTTCTCTATATAAAGACCTTCCCATGGCCCTTTGGGAATGCACTTAATACACAATTCTCATTGCAGAGAAACTCTGAAAATACACAACTCCCTAGTGTTATTATGCAGAATTTTATTTAAACCTCTCTATCTTCAAAACCTTATTCTCTTCTCCCTCTCCCAATAGTTGAATACCACCTATCCCTCTATTGGCATCCTAGAGAATAATGAGGTAACTCTCGTGGTAGTGTCAAAGATCGCTCAAGGAATTGTTTGTGATCAAGGCTGTTTGGAGATCCACTCATTGGAACCTTGGAGAGGATTGTTCATGGTACTTGGGGAATCTACAAACGTAAGAACCGTTCTAATCATTTCCCTAATAGCATGCTAGTTTATGTGTTTATCTGTTCCGTCTAGTACAACGATTTTGTTTATAATAAAAATCGAATTGTGGGATGCAAAGCATTCTCACACGAGATGCTTCCGCTGCGGGATTATTCCCCTTCACGCTCGACAAGCTTTTTTAAATATATCTTCAATTCTTTTAGGGTGAAGGATGCCAAAATTGATGGAGGCCGATGAGATATTTAAACTTCTTCTTCCTTTATCTTTTTAGCATTTTAGCTTAGGTTTTTACTTTTGTTTTGGGTTGTAATCAACGGATTGAAACTTCTTTCTTCTTCTTTCTTTATCTATGAAGATGTTGAGGTAAGTCGTTTGTTCTTTGTTCTTTGTTCTTGGGAGTGGACATATGCAGTTTCTTTAAGGATTGTTGTGTATAAACTTCATATCGTACTTATGCATCTCTGAATTCGTTTAAACTTCTTGATGTATGTTTCTTGGATGGATTGAAGCCACTTCACTCAAATATATGTCGTATGCCAAAAATATTAGGCTTGCACGATGTCTTCGCTCTTTGTCTAGCTTAAATTGATAAGTAGCAAATATTGAATCTTGTATAATAGGGTTAAAGGCTAATATCGAACTTGAGAAATGTATGATTTGATTAGGTTCAAAGAAAATTTGGTTAATTAAGCTTGGGCTTTCCGATTAATTAATCACACAATAGAACTTAGAGCTTAATGCAAATGTAAATTGGTTCTATATGTCTGCTTAGGTTTATGTAGGATTGATTCATTTAGATCAATTAGTGTTGGATTTGGTGTCTTAAATCTCATGTATCTTGTAGTTTGTAAATAAAAATCATATATTTAATAAAATAATAGGTATTTGATTAATATTTAGACTGCATTAATTCAATCCAATAAACTAAGATCTAAGGTTATTTCATGTAACTTAAAATATATATGTGGTTGTCATACAAGTGGATCATGTTTAAGTAATAACTTAAATGGTCTGTGGTAGTTGGATAATGATAGGAAGAAATAACATGCAACGGAAGCAAATAGAATCAATAAGCACTCTAATTACATTTAATTTGAGTTCTAAAAGCATGCTTAAAAAGAAATTTAAGAAGAGAGTTTCTCAACAACATACCTTTGATGACTTCTCCCAATTCCAGACTGCTCTTCACATGATCCCAACTCCAATTCAACAATGAACCACCAAGAGATCTTCTCTACTATTCTCAGCCTTGAATTTGAGTGGTGGAACTTCAAATTGAAGTGAATCTGATGAAGGGAACGGGATGAGTTTTCAAGTGAAGGAGAAGAATTCAGCTGGAACTTTTTCCTCTAGTTCTTCCAACTTCCTGTTTTTGATCCTCACAAATTGAAATATTTTATCCACTCAACCACTGAAGGAGACATCTCAAGGCCACCTCAATTGCATGTATGAAAATGGGATTTTTGTGTATATGGGAGGAACACCTCAATTTGGTGAAAATATGGGAAGATCTCACTCAAATCCAATTTCCAATTTTTGTATTTTTAAATTCAAATTTTAGTTAATTGAAAAAGTAACTAAAATTTGATTTAATTAATTCATAATTAATTAAATTTAAAACATCAAAATTCAATTTCTCAAATTGAATTGCAATTGAAAATAATTTGATTTTTAATTAATTAAACATATTTAATTAATTAAATAACAATTTAATATCGAAATATTAAATTGATCACACACCTAATTTTAAACAAGAATCCTATTCATGTAATTAATATTTAAATCAATACTTAAATATTATAAACTCTCCAATTTCATTTAATTTCAATAAATTAAACGTTAATTAATTATGTTAAATATAATTATACAAACCCTAATTTGAATTTTGAACTATTCAAATTCAAACCCTAATTTCAATTTGAACATTTTCAAACTGAAATTCAATTTGAACAATTCAAATTGATATCATTCCAAATTCACTCAATTTATTAATTCAAGGTGTTCATGTTTTACGAGCTAGTAGAGGGACTTTATGGACCTACAGATCATGAGCTCCAACGATTTCATATTAATTGGTTAAAACTCTTTAGACCAAATAAATCAGTATTTGTTAACTATTAAGTTATTGGAAATTGTGTCCTAAATCTCCTTGTAATCTCGTAGTTTGTAAACTTTGTATAAACATATTATTATTAATAAAATAAGTATTATGTTATAAGCATTTACTTAATCCAATAAACTAATATCCGAGGTTATTTTATGTAAATTTAAACAAATATGTATTGACATACATGTGGATCTTGTTTAAATAATAACCTAAATGGTTTGTAGTAGATGGATAAGATAAGGTTGGGTACCTTATCCTGGTGACACTATGGATACGACCCGCTTTGTAGTTGTTACAAATGTTGTAAAGTGCTACAAATGATCTAATCCTGATCATTCATGTAAAGACATGCGACCGGGAGTATCCTATACAAAGAGTTTGTATAAGACCGGACCATGAAATGATTAATCTCTTTATATAACACCGTTGATAATAGAGACTTACATTTCACTAGGATGACCATAAGTGACATGACCTGAATCCTGAGTAAGTTGTAAACTCCTGCTCATGAAGGCGGTCATTTGATTTGTATGGGAGAGTGGCCAGATTGCCAACTCAACAAGCCTACTATTTTGGAGATTCATCTGATTGAGGAGCTGGGAACTCAGCTTCACAAGACGAAATTCCCTCCTTCCTCGATGTAGGGGTAAGTAGATAAATTGCTCCCTTAAGGGCTGATTCCGAGTCTTGAACATAGTGGTCACACCCTCTCTTGGTAAGAGAGGACTCGGTCATAGTGGGACTATGACTTATTGTTCATTAGAAGAATCAGTGGTACTTAAGGAGTTAGATGTAACTATAGGGGCAAAACGGTAATTTGGTTCAGCTGTACTTACGTACAATTTGTGAATGGTCATCGCACTATTGATTGGTTATATCCAATGGACACAGAAATATATTCGTAGTGTGAATAGTGCAGTTGTCGGTCTTTAGTGGAGTGTCCGACAATTAACTGGATGGTGGATAATGTGATTAAAGAGTTTAGTCAATTATTCACATATCGTTAGAGCTTCAAGCTACAGGTCCATAAGGTTCCCTTGGTAGCTCAATGAATTCAAGTTGAGAATCAGTTTTTGGGTTAGTTTGAAATGTTCAAATTAACAAGAGGGAATTTGATTATATATATGATATAATTCAATTATATATGATATAATTGATATGATGTATTTGATATATTATTATTTGATTGGAGAAGTTAATATAAATATGATTATATTAAATGCCATAAAATAAAAAAAGAACTATGGTTTATATGTTGCATATTATGCAATATTAAAACTATAGGTTATAAATATAATATGATAAGTTAGTTATTGTATTTATTTATAATTTAGTTATTATATGATAATTGATATTTTCTTTTCTCAATAACTGACCTTAGTGGGTGGTTATACATGGTTTTATGGAAAATTGATTTTCAAAAATCTCTGTAGAGTGAACGACACACAACCGATCAGATTCACTATCGAGTGTCTAAACAATAGGATTGAGTTTACCATATGATAGTACTCATTTACTAAATGATGAGTGTCGAGTCTATACGATTGACTTCATCTACTACATGATTGTGTGATCGTTTCCTCGTTCACTCCAATCCTTCCCTCTATCTAAAATAGGCTAGGGCCCACAACTTCTAGATTTTCACACCGAGAATACCAAGGTAATCTTGTGGTTTTGTTCGATTGATCGAGGATCGAGTTGATACTCGTTGCTGGTGTTGGAAGGAGTTCGAGTTCCTGCTTGTTGCATTCAAGTTTGATCGAGGGAAACACTTGAAGAAAGAGTTCTTCAAAGGTATTATTTCTCTTATCCTTTGTATTTGATTCGAGGCATACTGTAATTTATTGATTAATGCATAATCGTTTCTGTATAATTGTAAATGTTTGAGTTCTTTCACAATGGAGTTTGGAACGATCCGCTTCCACTCAAAGGTCCTCTATATTTAGAGTTCCTTCAATTGGTATCAGAGCCAGGTTGTTCTGATTCCAAATTTTGTTGCTGTATTGAATGTCATTTACAGTCTTGGTGAGTTTTAAGTATTCTGCAATGCATTTAAGTGTTTAAGTGTGGTTGTGGATTTTATTGATGGATGTTTTCAGGATAATTGTCTCTATTTAAAGCTTTATTTACATTTACTAAAGTTAATTTGTAAGAGCCCCTACATTTTTGGGCATAATCAACTTGCAATTGAGTCTGTATCCAGTTTTTTTGTTTGTTTGATTTGTTCGTGTTGAAGCTTCAGACGCAAGGAGTTGTTGTTTACTTTGATAGAGAAGACAAATCGTTGGTCACATCGTGTGGCTCAAGCTAAACTATCGTTTAGATTTGGCTATGTGATCGTGTATAAATGTTCTACTCGATCGTGTAGTATTTGCTAAATGCTCGCATAGCTAATGCTACGCGATCAAGTAAAGAGTTTACTATATCATATTGCGTTGGCTACTCGATCGTGTAGATGCTCGGGGTAAATGATCGCAGATTCTATGATACTCGATGCATGGCGTGTACGCTAAATGATTATGTAGGCTAGCATGCTCATCGCATAGTCATTAGCTACACGATCACTCAGTATACGATACTTGACGTTTACTACTCGATCGTGTAGACAACCATGCTCATCGCATAGTCGTTGGCTGCACGATTGCATGGCATGCGTTACTCGATGCACTGCAAGATCGTGTGGACTTTCATGCTCATCGCATAGTCCTTAATGTTGGGTTTTATGCTCTAAAAACTCACAGCTTGTAAAATAATAAACATTCTCTACAATCAATATACTTGTTATTGATTTCATAAATTGTATGAAAGTCTAAATCCAATAAACTAAGACCCATGACTATTGTATGAGTACTTTAACTTTATGTGGAGACATAAGAGTGGATCAGGTTCGAGTAAAAAGTCAAAATGATCTATGGTACATGAATGAGGTTGGGTACCTTATTCTGGTAACACCATTGGATGCGGCCTACTCTGTAGTTGTTACAAAGAGTTGTAAAGTGCAACATACAACATGATCCTAATTCGTACATGTTATAACATGAGAAGTGGGGGCATCCTATGCAATGAGTTTGCATAAGATCAGGACCAAAAAATAAGTCACTCTTATTTTATAACGTTGTATACTGTTTAAGACTGACTATTTCACCTAGATGACCTAGGTAACTCGATCTTAATCCTGAGCTAACTATGAACTCTTGTTTATTTGGGATTGCCCTTAGATTTACATAATTGAGGGTTGGATCAACAGTGCTGGCTCAATAAGACTCCCATTTCAGGGGTAAGACCGGATAGATAGCTAATGACATAGGGTGTAAGACGGAGTTCACGCCTACCCGATTTAGGGATAGGAGAAAGGTTGTTCTCTGAAGTATTGTATCCAGATTTTGAATAAAGGGCCTCACCCTCTCTGGGCTGAGAGAGTTTGGTTTAGTGAACGGATCACAAACCAGTTGTTCATTAGAGGATCAGTAGAGACTTAAGGAATAAGGCGTAATCTCAGGGGTAAAACAGATATTTGACCCAGCCGTTATTACGAACAACCTGTGAAGGGTCAACTTGTTGATTATGGTTAAATCATGAGAACATAATATATCTACAGTAAGGGGAGTGCAAATATGGGTTTTAGTGAAGTGACCCATTAGTTAACGAATGGGGATTAATCTGGTCTAATGAGTTTAGCCAATTAATTTTGGATCGTAAGTTAATTTGAAACGTTCAAATTAGAATTAAGGAAATTAGTAATTATATGAGATATAATTACATGTTTAATTTAAGAATTAAATGGAATAGGAAAATTTATATATTTAAATATATAAAGATGGATATGTGTTAAAATTAATTTAAAATTTGATATTAAATGAATTAAGTTTTATTTAATAATTAATTTATGAAATTAATTAAATTTTTCATTTTTAAAATGAAAATAGATTTAATAAAATCAAATTTTGATTTTTGAGATAAAATTGAAAAAGAGAAAACAAAACACACAAATGGAAAATTTGGATTTTCCATTATCCATCTTTCAAGTAGCTCACACAAAATGCATTCAACTTGGCCTTGTCTTATCCAAGCATGAGCTGCAACTCATGCAAGTCTCTCCTTTGCATGTTGATCTGCAATATAGTGAAGAGATTGGAGTTAAAATCGGGCATGCAATCTATAGAGATTTTGAGAGAAAAATTGGTTTGAAGAAAGAGTTCTTTAGCTAGTTTTCTGCAGTGAGCATTTCTCCTTCTTCCCTTGATTCAAGCTTGTTTTGAGTCCCACAACTCAATCTAGAGCACCAAGATAATAGTTGGGAAGATCTTGAGGTGGTCTACAACAAGGTTTGGAGAAGATAGTAACTGGTGAAAGAGCTTTGAAGAAGTTCTACAAGAGGTATGTCTTGAAACTCACTTGTTTCTGCCAAAGCATGCTTTATATTTTGCCAAAATTAGTGAATTTGGATGCTTAGATAATCCTTGTGCTTCTGTTATTGCTGATATAATCCTACACTTAGCCACGCGATCAACGCTACACGATCGTTTATACTCGATGTGTGTTACTCGACGATCTGAAGAAGATGCTACACGATCAAGTGACGAGGCTTCACCCGGGCGGTTCAAGACTCAGTTTGCCTGTTTGAATTGGTTGACTCAATTCTTTTGTAATAGTTAGCTTTTAAATTCTGGTTTTGAGGCATATTATCTCGATCCATCAACTTTATTGAATGTACATGTGATGTATGTTTATATTATATGTCAATTGAGAAGTTGGTGAAATGTGGACTTCTAAATGGTTTAGAAGAAAATTTTTTGCCAATATGTGAATCTTGCCTTGAAGGCAAAATAATCAAACGACCTTTTACTGGAAAAGGTTATAGAGCCAAGGAAACCTTAGAGCTTATACATTCAGACCCCTGTGATCCAATGAGTGTTAGAGCACGAGGTTGGTATGAATATTTCATCTCTTTCATAGATGATTATTCAAGATATGGGTATATACCTAATGTAACATAAGTCTGATGCTCTTAAAAAGTTCAAGGAATATAAGACTGAAGTTGAAAACTTGTTAGATAAAAAGATAAAAACACTACGATTTGATCGTGGTGGAGAGTATATGGACTTAGAATTCCATAACTATATGACAAAACATAGAATCGTGTCTCAATTCTCAACCCCAGGTACACCTCAGCAAAATGGTGTATCAAAAAGAAGAAACATAACCCGATTGGACATGGTTCAATCTATGATGAGTTATGCTCATCTTCCAGACTCGTTTTGGGGATATGCAGTAGAGACTGCAGTTTACATTTTGAACAATGTTCCCTCAAAAAGTGTTTCTAAAACACCTTTTGAGTTATGGAAAGGCCGTAAAGATAGTTTACGTCACTTCAGGATTTGGGGATGTCCAGCCCACGTGCTTGTGGCTAACCTAAAATGTTGGAACCTCATTCAAAAGTATGCCTATTTGTAGGTTATCCCAAAGAAACGATACTTCTATGATCCAAATGAAAATAAAGTGTTTGTATCGACAAACACTGCCTTTTTGGAAGAATACCACATAAGGGATCATAAGCCACGAAGTAAGCTTGTTTTAAATGAGATTTCTAATGAGACAGTTGAGACTTCAACAAAAGTTGTTGAACAGTCTGATAGATCAATAAGAGTTGTTGATGTCAGTACATCTAGTCAACCATCTCAAGAGTTGAGATTGCCTCGATGTAGTGGAAGGGTTATGAACCCACCTGTACGCTACATGGGTTTAACAGAAGCCCAAAACATTATATATGATGATGGAGTTGAGAATCCATTGTCTTATAAGCTAGCAATGGAAGTTGTTGACAAACATGAATGCTTTAAAGCCATGAATCAAGAAATGGAGTCTATGTACTTCAATTCTGTCTGGGAGCTTGTGGATCAACCTGATGGGGTAAAACCTATAGGTTGTAAATGGATCTACAAGAGGAAAAGAGGTGTAGTTGGAAAGGTACAGACCTTTAAGGCTAGACTTGTGGTAAAGGGTTATACTTAGGTTGGGGGAGTGGACTATGAAGAAACATTCTCACTTGTTGTCATGTTAAAGTCTATCTGAATTCTTCTATCCATAGCCACATTTTATGATTATGAGATAAGGTAAATGGACGTCAAGATTGCCTTTCCGAATGGTAATCTTGAGGGGACTATCTACATGGCTCAACCAGAAAGATTCATTCAACAAGATCAAGAGCAAAAAGTTTGCAAGCTTAATCGGTCCATTTATGGACTGAAACAAGCAACTAGATCTTGGAATATACGATTTGATACTGCGATCAAATCTTATGGCTTTGATCAGAATGTTGATGAGTCCTTTGTTTATAAGAAATTATCAATAGCTCAGTAGCTTTCCTTGTGCTATATGTGGATGAAATCCTACTCATTGGAATGATGTAGGTTTTCTTACTAACGTTAAGAATGGCTAGCCGCCCAATTCCAAATGAAAGATTTGGAGAGGCGCAGTTTATTCTAGGGATCCAGATCATAAGGGATCGTAAGAACAAAAGATTGGCCTTGTCTCAGGCATCGTACATTGACAAGATTTGACCAAGTACTCGATGCAAAATTTCAAGAAGTGTTTATTACCTTTCAGGCATGGAATTGTTTTGTCTAAGGAACAGTGTCCTAAGACACCTCAAGAAGTTGAGGAAATGAGACGGGTTCCCTACGCATCGTCTGTTGGTAGCCTTATGTATGCAATGTTATGTGCTAGACTTGACATTTACCATGCAGTAGGGATTGTCAGTCGATATCAGTCCAATTCAGGATTAGATCACTGGACGGCAGTCAAAATGATCCTCAAGTATCTTTGAAGAACGAGTGACTATATGCTCGTGTATGCATATAAGGATTTGATCCTTACAGGATACACAGACTCTGACTTTCAGACTGATAGAGATTCTCGGAAATCGACATCAGGGTCAGTGTTCACTCTGAATGGAGGGGCTATAGTATGATGAAGCATCAAGCAAGGACGCATCGTGGACGCCACTATGGAAGCCGAATACGTAGTTGCTTATGAAGTCGCTAAAGAGGCTGTTTGGCTTAGGAAGTTCCTTACTGATTTGGAATTTGTTCCAAACATGTCTTTGTCGATCACACTTTATTGTGATAACAGTGAGGTTGTGGCAAATCTTAAGGAACCTCGGAGTTACCGAAGAGGCAAGCACATAGAATGGAAGAATCGTTGTTGATCCATTTACAAAGGCTCTCACAGCTAAGTGTTCGAGGGTCATCTAAAGAGTCTAGGTCTACAGGATATGCGGTACCTTGTCTAGGGCAAGTGAGAGATGTTACTGGGGTATAGTGTATGCCCTAGTTTATTATATTTTGTACTGTCTTTTGTATTGTACATTAGTCTCCCTAGGCTTTAAGACAAGTGGAAGATTGTTGGGAAATCTCCTTGTAATCTCGTAGTTTGTAAACTCTGTAAACATATTATTATTAATAAAATAAGTGTTATTTTATAAGCATTTACTCAATCAAATAAACTAAGATCTGAGGTTATTTTATATAAATTTAAACAAGTATGTAGAGACACAGGTAGATCTTGTTTAAATTAATAACCTAAATGGTCTGTAGTAGATGGATAAGGAGGAATACCTTATCATGGTGACATTACGGATTCGGCTCGCTTTGTAGATGTTACAAAGTGTTGTAAAGTGTTACATATGGTCTGATCCTAATCATTTATGTGGAGACATGCGAGTGGGGGTATCCTATATAAAGAGTTTATATAAGACCGGACGACGACATGATTAGTCTCTTTATATAACATCGTTGATAATTGAGATTTACATTTCACTAGGATGACCACAGGTGACATGACCTTAATCTTGAGTGAGTTGGGAACTCTTACCTATAAGGGTGGTCCTTTGATTTGTATGGATGAGAGTGGTCAGATTGCCAACTTAACAAGCCTACCATTTTGGGGATTCGTTTGATTTGGGGAGCTAGGAACTCAGCTACACAAGACGAAATTCACTCCTTCCCTGAAGCAGGGGTAAGTAGATAAATTACTCCCTTAAGGACTGATTCTGGGACTTGAACATAGTGGCCACACCCTCTCTTAGGAAGAGAGGACTCGGTCATAGTGGGACTATGACTTATTGTTCATTAGAGCAATCAGTAGTACTTAAGAAGTTAGATGTAACTACAGAAGTAATACGGTAAATTGGTCCAACTGTACTTACGAGCGATTTGTGAATGTTCATCGCACTGTTGATTAGTTATATGGACAAAGAAATATATTTGTAGTGCAAATAGTGCAACAGTCGGTCTTTAGTGGAGTGACCAATAGTTAACGAATGGTGGATATTATGATTAAAAAGTTTAATCGGTTATTCACGTACCGTTGGAGCTTCAAGCTACAGGTCCATAAGGTCCCCTTGGTAGCTCAATGGATTCAAGTTGAGAATCAGATTTTAGGTTAGTTTGAGTGTTCAAATTAACAAGGGGGAATTTGATTATATATGATATAATTGAATTGATTCAATTATATGTGATATAATTGATAAAATGTATTTGATACATTATTTGATTGGAGGAATTAATATAAATATGATTTATATTAAATTCCATAAAAATAGAAAAAGAACTATGGTTTATATGTTGCATATGATGCAATATTAAAACTATAGGTTATAAATATAATATGATTAGTTATTGTATTTATTTATAAATTATTAATTATGTGATAATTAATAATTTTTTTTTCTCTATAACCGACTTGAGTGGGAGGTTATTTGCAGTTTTATGGTAGCTGTGAGATAAAAAAGAAAAATAGTTTTTCTAAATCATTCATTCAAATCGTTCTCACAAAAACACTATCGAGTAAAAGGTGTTTTACCAAACGATAGCCTCAGAGACTAAACGATCAAGTATCGAGTTTACTATACAATAGTTACTCGTTGCTACACGATTGAGTATCAAGTCTATACGATAGGCTTCTTCTTCTACACGATCGAGTATCAAGTCTATACGATAGGCTTCTTCTTCTACACGATCGTTTGATCGCATACTCGATCGTTTCCTCAATCGTTTACCTCCTTCTTCCCTCTATCCAAAGTCATACAGAGCTTAAAACTCCTGGATTCTCACACCGAGAATACCAAGGTAACCTTTGTGGTGGTGTTTTATTCTGTTCGAGGATCGAGGATTGAGTTGCACTCGATTGTGATCAATGTTCTTTCAAATGTTCGTTGAGATCGAGTAATGATCGTTGCATTCGAGTTCTTGTTTGGACGCGTTGGAGATTGATCGAGGAAAATACGTGAAGAAAGGGTTCTTCAAAGGCATTATACTCGATCCCTTGTAGTTACTTTAAAGAAGCATGCTGTAATTTAGTCTTTGTGCATAATCGTTTCTGTTAGACTGTAAATATATGTGTTCTTTCTCAATAGCATTTAGAACGATCCGCTTCCGCTTACTGGTTCTTTAATTTAGAGTTCCTTCAGCGTCTTATTGAAATTTTTTTCTAGTAGGTTGGGTTCGTGTCTTATGTTGGGTAAAGAAATTCTACGAACGCTTTTGGTGGTAATCCTTATGGTAATGAAATGGAGGCGTTTGATAATGCTATTTTGGATGGTGATTTATCTGAGTTGAGGGTGCAAGATAATTGATTCACTTGGACTAGTAATATTAAAGGGTCTGATTTACTACTAGATTAAATCTGTGTTGTCTAATGAAGCTTGGATGATGTCTTATCGGCATGTTTTTGTGTGGGTGTCCCCTTGGGGGTATTTCTAATCATAACTCGCTTCTTTTACCCATTAGTGGTGCGTTCAGTCATCGGCCCTTGTTTTAAGATTTTTTAACCACTGAGCAATGTCTGTAAGCTTTGTGCATATTGTTGCTTTTGTATGGCCTCGCCATCAGGGTATGTCCCCTTTGGTCAGTTTAGTGAAAGATCTGAAAACTTTGAAATTTGTGCTAAGTAGGTTATTTGGTAAGCATATTTTTGTATTAGGTTCTACTGTGAATTCTACTAGGGAAAGATGGAGATGGCTCAGGTGGCTGTGGAGGTTAATCTATTGTTTGATGTTTTAGTGGTTGAAGCTGCTAAGGCCACTAAGGAGTTTTGGAGGGAGGCTAGATTGGAGGAGGCTTCTCTTAGATAAAAATCTCAAGTAAGATGGCTAGAGTTGGGTGATCAGAATTTGACTTTTTTTTCATAAAAGTTTGTGTTCTTAGCAAAGCAGGAATGAGTTAACCTCGGTGGTGGATAATGATGGGAATTAACATTTTTCTCATGAGAGAGTGGTCAGGGTTGCTATGGATTTTTTCCAGGGTAGCTTAGGTACCCATGCTATTGGGTAATAAGACCTTACAGATGAGATTAATAGCATTGTTAATTTTCATGTGTCTGATGATTGTGTGGTTGAGCTGTGTAGGCTGATTACTAGGGAAGCAATTAGGAGGGTGTTGTTTTCTATGAAGGTTGATAAAGCTCCTGGTATAGATGTTTTTTCTATGGGTTTTTTAAAATCTACTTGGTCGATTGTGGGGATGACTTCTATGTTGCGACGAGTCATTTCTTTGATTCTTGTTATCTTCCTTCTGGGCTTAATTCCACATCTATTACACTTATCCGTAAGCAGGTGGGGCTAAGAAGATGGCGGATTTTAGGCCCATTTTGTGTTGTAATGTTGTTTGTAAATGTATCACTAAGTTGTTACTGACAGGTTAAGGGTGTGGTTACCTTAGTTCATTAGTGGTAATCAGTCTGCTTTTGTCTATAGGCATTCTATTACTGACAACATTCTTTTGTGTAAAGAAACCGTTGGTGCTATCATTTGAATAAAGGATTTCCTCGTTGTGTGCTTAAGGTAGATCACTAGAAAGCCTATGATTCTATTAACTGAGATTTTCTTTTCAGTGTTCTGCTTGTCATTGGGACACCTTTGAGGTTTATTAGTTGGATCAGGGATTATATGCATCCCCTATATTTTTTGTGATGATTAATGGATTTTTGTAGAATTATTTTCCTAGTCGGAAGGGGCTGAATCAAGGTGATCCTTTGTCTCCCTTTCTGTTTGTTATGATGATGGAAGTTTTCTCTCGGATGTTGAATAAATCTTCGAAGTCATTTTCTTTTCATCCTAGGTGTGACTGTGTCAATTTGACGCATTTTTCATTTGCTGATGACTTGATGACTTTTTGTAAGGTTGATAGGGGTTTCTTGATGTTTGTTTGAGATGCTTTGACTCGGTTTGCTTAGTTATCTGGTCTTGTGGCTAATGTGGGAAAAAACTCGATGTTTGTGGTTGGTATGAGTTTGAAGGGTGCTTCTGACTTGGCTCATTTTATGGGGTTTGAGTTTAGCACACTTCTGGTGCGTTACCTTGGCCTTTCGTTACTGTCTGGGCATCTTAGGATGTCTGATTTTATGCCTTTGATTAAGAAGATTACGGCAAAGATTTGTAGTTGGACGGTGAAAACTCTATCTTTTGTTGGTCGTTTGCAGTTGGTTCAATCGGTTCTGCAAAGTTTCTAGGTTTTTTAAGCTAGTGTGTTTGTGTTGCCTCCCGAGATTACCCACGAGGTTGATCGTATTCTCAGAGCCTTCCTTTGAAAAGGGGTTTGGAGGGGCAAGGTGGGATGAAAGTTGCTTGGGATAAGGCTTGTATACCGAAGGTGGAAGGCAAATTAGGGATTTGCCGCTCTGTTACCTGGAATCTTGCTGCTATTCTGAAGATTCTTTGGTTGATTCTAGTGAGATCTTGTTCATTAGGTGGCTTGGGTGGAGGGGTATGTGTTGAGGGGTCGATCAAGGTGAATGTTTGTCTGTCTTGGTGTTTGAGAGTTGTTCTCCTTTTCTATGACATTTTGTTGCCTTTGGTTAGGTTAGATGTGGTTGGTGGTAGGGGTTTCTCTGTCTGGCTTGATCCTTGGTTGCCCGATAGGCCTATTTTGTTTCCCTATAATGAGAAGGTTGCATATGATGCTGCGAGTTCGTGAGAGGCTCATCTGTCTGATTTTTTGGATACAGATGCTTCTTGGTACTGACCATGTCTCTTGGGAGCTCTTGGCGTTGTCTGGTTTAGTCCATAATGTTTGGCCTCGTTTGGGGTGTGAGGATAGATGGGTTCAGGTGTCGGGGGAGCCTAATCAATTCTCTATGGGGAATGATTGGGATGCCCCACGTCTTAGGCGTTCTAGAATGTCTTGGTCTCATCTTTTCTAGTTTGGGAGAAGTATTCCTAGGCATTTTTTCTGTGTGGGGTCGATTGTGAGAGATCATTACTTTAAATCACGTATCGAACATGTATATACCACGTATCTAGATATATTCGTATCAGATGCTTATTTGATGTTGGTTATCTGCACAATTAGAAGTATATGTGCTTCCTAAATAGGAACCTTTTAAATTTATTTTTCAAAATTTATGGATCAAAATGGCCAATTGAAACCTTATGGATCCAATAAGCCTATTCTTAAAAAAAAAAAAAAATTGGAAGATTTAGGACATTAGCTCATTATATAACTAAAATTTCACAAGTGTCCTAAATTTTAGTAATATTTTATAGCTAGATTTTTAGCAACATGTTGGAACATTTTTTACCTTTCAAAATTCTCTCTCAGCTTTCAATTTTGTACTATTTTAAAATAAAAAATAAATAAACCATTTTATTTGTTGAAAAATCATTAGTTACATTTCATCAACAATCTTTCAAAATATTTAGTTATTACTTATTGTCAACATAAACATAGCTCAATTGACATAGCACTCATACTATCGACCTAGAGATTAGAGGTTTGATTCTCCCACCCCACACTTTAATTACAATACCTTTATAAAAAAATATAAGACGTCGCATGTAATGTGATTTTTTTTTACACAAATATACTTAAAAATGGAAATATATATCATATATACCTTACTCGTAGCTGCTTGACAATTCTAGTTTTCATTTATAGAAACTTTTTTAAAACTATTTTGGGAAGTTTATGACAGTAAGAAACTTACCTTACATTCTATTTTGTTATTAATATTATTATATATTTTCTTTTTAAAGAAAATGAATGGTAAAGAGGGCTGAAAACGTAAATTGGAATAAATTTTTTTTTTGTGGGTAAAATAATAGTTTATTAGACTATACATAAAAAATAGAAAAGCTTAGACTATACCTAGTTATTTAGGCTGTGTACAAAACCCTAAATTTAGAGACTAGGTAGTTTACTCATCAATTAAATAAAACAGTTAACCAAGCTCTACATGAGGCAATGATAAGATAACTCTCTCTCTCTCTCTCTCTCTCTCTCTCTTGTTGGGACATCCCTAATGGTAATGTAAGGTACTCAATTTGGGTGGTAAGCTCTTTTACATCTAATCCAGATGATGTTGCTTCAACATAAATTTTACTCCAACATGCCTCAAATTTTTCTCATGCTCAGCATGTATCGTAAGACATAAAAGTACATCCTTGTCTGTTAATGGAACAAAAGAAAACCAGAATTGCAAAGGAAAAACAGCACCTCGCAATTACCTCTATACAATTTACAGTAACAAGTAGAACTACTGTATCATCAAGCCTTTGAAGAAATCAAAGGGGTCTGCGAAGAGAAAAATATGAAGTCCCGCAAGTCTGAGGATGGGAGCCTTCATGCTAAATTAATCCTGGTATTGAGCTATAACCTGCAAATGTCATTTTCCCGTTTAGGAAACATGATCAAAGTAAAATGAAGAAAAGAAACTATGCAACCTTTTTTATATCCGTGAGCGTGAGTGTCTGGACCAACTCACGCGCACCTCGACTAATCTCACAAGACAACCCATCTGACCCTATTACATTTTGGTGTCAAGGCAACTCGTAGGATATTAAATCCTAAGTGCATGACCACCATGGATTGAACTCATTTCCTCTTAGCCCTTCATCAAATCCAAGCTTTTTATTTACCAGTAGACCAATCCATGACAGGTAAACTATGCAACTACTTCGATGCAATATTTTAGCAAAATTGCATAAAGAACGAACAAGAAAGAATTTGTACAAATCTAAAACTGAAAACTTCAATATCCTAGCAATTAACATTAAGACTTCCTATTCTCTCTATTTGTTATATTGTACTTGTTTACAGAGAGAATCCAAACTTCACTGTGACAAGAAGCAGTCATTATATTGAGCAGAACAATAATGTTTGCACGAATGAAATGCAACAAAATAAATGTCCAAGGCACAGGAAGGACTGAAATCATGGTGTTCCAAGAAATATAAAACACGATACTCAGAATGCACATGGCACATGGACGATGACTCATGTCACAAATGAAACTTAGCGAGCTTGCCTGAGATATTAAGGGTTTAGCATGCTCCTCCCACTCAGTAGACCACCTACGAGAACCCATTTCTATTGTGCTGTTTTTTAGTGAATGCAAAGCATTGCATTCGTTAGGAAATCCTCTGAAAAGCATCTGCACAAATCACAATAAACGAATTGAGAACACCGATCTAGTAAACAAAAAAATGGAAATCAACCATATCATATTCACATTTTATTGCAACTCTAGAAGATTTCTTATATGCAAGGATTTTTTAACCCTTTTTTTTCCTAATCATATAATATGCATGGTTTAAGGTGGAATACTTGTATCGTTATTACATTCATTCCATTAATCCATTTCATATAAATAACATTGATGATTTGATAGCATGCTTTGATTTTCAAATTTTTTTAACTCATAAGAGAAATAATGGACATAAGCATTACCCTACAATCATATTCAACATCCCCTGTTCAACGAAAAAACTTACCAATAGTTCATCTGCTAGCTCTGAAGATGATGAAAAGAGCAGACCATTTTCCCCTACTTTGACAAGTTCGTTGATGCTAGGAGAAAGTAAACAGAAATGTAGAATTGAAACAAATTACATGAGGATAATAAAACAAATCACAAGTTAAATGCCTTGAAAACCTCTGTATTACATGGAACAAATGGCAAAAAATGTGGACATGAGTTTACCAAGAGTAGGAAACCGCGCAGACGGGAAGCCCACAACCAAACATATCAACAACCTATTAATCAGGATGACACATTGATCACCTTCAGGAGTAAGCCTAAGGAAGAAAACTATCTCCTTAAAGCTTCGACTAAAGAATTATTGTATACCTTCATCGGGAGGTCTAAGCCTGATGAAGAAGTATGCAAACAAACACCCAAATCTGCTGATCCTGTGCAAATAATACATACGCATGTATATTGTTATTAGTCTTGTCAGAAAGAGAAAATGAGGGAGTATAAACCTTAGGTTGTTGCAAACTACCGAGAAGTAATGGGTAATCCTCTGCAGACAGCCACATTGTACGAAATGCCACACGTTTAAGGTGTAATTTACTGATCTTATCTTCATACTTTTGTCTGTCAGGCCCTTTACCTTTATAAACAAAGTCGCTAATTTAGAGAAGTCCAGGTGGAAGCAGATATTTCAGTAGGTGAAAAGCAATTTACCAGTAATTATGAATAATAACCTAGGGTATAAACATTGCTTTTCATCATAGTTTTCTTTCCAGATAAATTCGTCAGAAATTGAATCATCCTCATTTAGAATTGCAGCAACACGCCTATCATACATGACTGCAGCTTCTAAAAGGATACTAAAATCTTCATCTGGAGTCCTGAAAAAGACTACAGGAAGTTAGTGATCTCACGATTTGAAAAGACATTACAAGAAGCCAACAATATACCCGTTTATTTTTTATTTTTTTTTTTTTGGGGGGGGGGGGTGTGTGGGTGGGTGTGAATTGATAGTCTCAAACTTTTCAATTGAATGTTACAGTTAGAAATATTCAACTTTTTCCTTTTGAGTTCTGTGTGAACCCTCTTCTTTACCAAGGCTCAAAACTATCTTAAGGTGTTTCCTTTTCAAATAGGAAAAGTCATCATCTTCCAAATAAAGTATATTCAACAAGATTGTGTGATTAACTTTGACTAAAAAAACCGTAGGGTGCCAATGCAGGATCATATAGGAAGAGAATCCGGGAACCTACTAATTTGGGTGGGCAGCAAAATTTATACAAAGCCAGACATCTATGAATGTCATGCTTGGGAGTGCAACCAATGCGCATACCAATTATAAGCATTTAGATGTCAATTTTATAGCTACGCATCCCATGATTCTAAACAACTACTAAATGGCCACTTGAAGAATTTTCTGTAGATCTTAATATCCTGACAAGTGACAATATAAACTATCATATTCACTTTAACAATCAAACAACCAAAAACACCTAGAAAGAGTATTGAAAGTGCAATCATAGAACATCCTCCAAAAAAATAACTGTAAAATATCAATTTTTCAAGAATCATTACTAAATTAGGTCAAACATGAAAACCTAACCAGCTTGTGCTGCTCACAACAACTGCAGATCTGTTTTGCTTCAAGAAAATATCCTTGTCCACCAGGCGTGTTAACAATGTCTCCTGATGCTCATGACCTAACATTCTTGCACCTACTAATTATAGTGTTAATTTGAATGAACAAGGGAAATTCGAAATTTCTCTTACATTATATTATATCTATCCATTATTGAGTCTTTTGTTGAATAAGAAAATGTTATCTCCTAAACCTCCAATATATATATTGAAATGTAGATCTTACCATAGCTAACACAATCTTGAAGACCAAGAGGTTGAATTATATTATTATGTAGCCTACAAAACAACTAAAATGAACAACATACCTAGTTTACATTCATATCAGTATAGAAATAGAATGAAATAATAGATACAAACAAAACTTACCTCATGTTTTTCCTGGAGTGAAGCAACGTGGAAGAACCCTGGAGGTTGATCATAGAAAACGGTGGCTCTACATATTGAAAAGAGATGGAATAATGATTTATAATACTAGTAAATTTTCATGTGGTTCGATTAGATGAAATATGACTATGTTGCCATCCATCCAGCAGTCCAATCTCTTACTTGATATCCCAGTTTTCAGCCAATTCATGTTGCATTGCCTTCGTGACACAAAAGGAGCCATCTGCCATCTTCCCAAAATGCTTTTCAATCCTAAGCACACGTCAAATTATAATTAGCCAAGAATAGATTGGTCACACACTGAATGGACAAAAGAGGGCAGGGAAAACATATTCATTACCAACGGTATACTGCAACAAAACTGTTGTTTCTTCCTAGGGATAGGGCAAGCAAAGTATGACCAAAATTATGCCAATCAATGATAAATGCAGACCGCTTTAGAACACTAACCCATTTTACAGCAATTAATGTTGGAACAGAAGGAGGATTCTGTTGAAGAGAAACTCAAAGGATTATTGTACAGATTGAAAATAAAGAATAAATCTCAAAAAATACAATGGAAAAGCAGATGTAACATAAATGCCTTTCACTAAGTCTCATATGTGAAAAATACATCAAGATAACGAACTTCATCTAGTTACAGAGAAACTGAGAAAGGTCAAACAGTAGATTGTTAATTTAACCATCACCACCCTACAGGTGCCCCCTCGGGTGGGGGTGGGGGACAAGTGTGCAAACATTGCATCCTTGAAGTACAACTTCAGAAACATACAAAAGTACTTGTAAAATATGATTCTAGATCCTAGTGAACACAGCCAGTCAATGTCTCGTAAAAATATCTTAAAGGTGTAAAAGAGGAAACCAGATAAATAAGAATCTGTTTGTTTGCAGGCAAATGGCCCCTGAGTCTGGAACTGTAGCAAGAAACTTTAATACGACTTGAAGCAACTTAGGATAAAAAGGAGGAAATCAATCAAATATCATTCTATGAATGGCTTATTCATATGCATATTAAATTTCAATGTTTCGTTCATATCAAAACGAAGCACAATCATATGCTTTACCATCAAGAAACTCTTCCTCACCTATGAATGGCTTAAGAGGTGAGGAGTACGTGTCAAAAAAAAATTCTGGAGACAACTCAATGTCCAGAAACCAAATAAAAAAAATATACCATGTGATGTGCATTTGTTTAAATATGATGTAATCATGAAGATACGTGATAATTTTAACCATTTATTTACCTGCACAATGAAGAAGGCAGGTGAATGAATTCTAACAATAAGGAACCAAAGAAGCATAAGAAACTGAATGAGTGGCTTGAGCAGTAGTGTTACAGGCCGGAATATCCATGGCAGATTTTGAAGGAATTTTGGCCACGGTGTCTGTGATGTACAACAATAGGATTTGAGAAAGTCTAGTAGATGATGTTATTTTCTTTACTTAAATAAAGTAGAAAGAAGAAAAACAAAACAAAATAAATAAACACTTCTACATAAGTACCATGGTATGAACATGAATAGATTTGTGCTCTAGAAGTGCAGAGTGGGGCTGAGAGCCTATTTAACAACCAAATTTAAAATTAGCATCCTATAAACATGATAAAATGATAAAACTTTCAAGATGAATTGAAGACTTGTAATCAGAAATTGGAATAAATGATATTAAAAAAATAATGGTCTTCTAGATAACATCTTGCATCCAGTAGGTCAAAACAACTGCACATGAAAATATTCCTCGAGAAGGTTGGGTGGTAATATGGGAAATTACCTTAAAAAAAGAACAAGATAAAGAAGGAAGAACAATGCTCCCTAATAACATGGAAGTGCGAAAATACAAAAAACAAATAAATACGTGAACAGAACATTTTAGTTTAACCTATTGTATTAGCATACCAACCTCCATAAGCAACAATGTCCACCTCCAAATTTGCCTGTAATATCAATCGAAGAGCCCAAATATCAATCAGAGTTGAAGAAGAAAATTATGAAAACCATCACTACATTGAGAAAATCGTTATTCATCCATTGTATTTAAAGAACAATTCTTTCTACTTCTGAATTATCTTTTTCTTCTACTTCAGAAGTATCATGGTTCACATACTCCTACAAATCTTAATTAGTGATATCAAACTGATCTGATAAAGGCAGATGATTGAGAAATGGGATATCCATTAAGATAAATATAAGACAACACAACGGTTCAAATAGGCATGAACGCCCAAGGTCACAAGGAGAATTACAAAAAAGAACTTCAGTTGGTATGAATAACAATAAGGAGTGAAATTGCAAGAAGCTTTTTTCAACAGGTTACAGTGGTATACCATATCAGAACTTCAAAGTTTAGTAATAAACCAAATCAAGAAAATCTTTAAATTCTCTATAGAAATCCAAGAAATCACCGATTACCAACAATGAGCAGCTAAATTGAACATTCATTACACCAATCAAGGCTCAATTGAAAACACGATCCAACGATACCTGGCAGGCAAGAGAAAGAGCTTGATACTGCATGCGAGGACTTCGACCAAGATCACCAAGAACAACTACACAAGCTCGGCCTCCCTTCCCTTTCCTGCTGGTCTCCTCCATCATTTCCTTTTAAAACTTCCACGATCAGTTAGTTACGATCCCAAGTCCCAATTATGTTAAAATTCTAATGTAAATTTGTTCAAGAAAATCATACCTTAGAAAAGACAATCTAGGAAGTTTTGCTCTGCCCTCTATTGGGTTGCTAATTGCTAGTAGTTGGAAATTTGGTGCATCAAAAACATCGGCAGCAATGCAATGGGGCTGCTAAAAACCATACCTTAGAGGTAGCATCATTTTTAATATTAGGATTTATTTTTGAATTATATCAAAGAATTCTAAATTAACCTCAAATATAAACAGTAGTAAAGGGATAAAAAGTAATGTGATTTTCTCGGTTTGACTGAACTAGAAATTGGATAATTTTTTAGATTCAAAATTACCCTAAAAAATATAAATAGTAGTTCGAAGGAACTGAGAATTGACCTCAATGAAAGTTTCAACCCAAAAGAAACTGAAGGCATATTACATTTACAGCTGTCCAACTCAAAAGACAACCTACCAATAAAGCTTCAATCTAAAATAAAACTTCAACTAAAGAGAAAATCCTCAAACTAAAACAATCCAAGAAGTGTGAAAAGTAAATAAGATGCCTAAAGGTCCATCTTTCTCATGCCTCCTCTTGAGCATTGCCAGATTCATAATACTCATCCCACATCACCAACAAAATCTGTTGGTGGGTCATTACATAACAGGAATTTTTTTAATGAAACAAAGCTTTCGTTGAAATAATGAAAAGAGACTAATGCTAAAAATACAATGAAACAAATAAAACAAGACAAAAGAAAACAAGTGCAATCTAAATACATAAAACTATGCTAGAAAAGTAAAGGCATTCCAATTTAAACTTAAGTCTTGTGTGGAGAAACCGACAAAATGCTTCGAAAGAGAACACCAGGTCTTTGTTGATAAAAAAACGACTTTTATTGAAAAAAATGAAAGAATACACGGGCATACAAAAAAACTCAACCCACAAAAAAAGGCACCTCTCCTGACAGGAAGGGTATCCAGCTATGAGAACATCAGGTGAGTCATTACATAACACGAACAAGTAAGTATCTTTATCAAGGAGATTGTCAAACTACATGGGCTTCCATGTACATCGTTTATGATCCTCCTCCACTACCTCTACTATCATTCCACTGTTCATGGTTAGTACTAACAATATCCTTTTAGAATTTTTGTTTAAGTGGCAACTGAAAGGGCAAGTTTTTAATAGTAGTAATAACAATTTAAGATTCGATAAATGTTTTTGGTTAAATTTGAGGCTTACACCTTATACCACCTCAAGACTTACGCCTCGCCTCTTCAAAAAGAAAAGACTCAAGCCACCTTTAGCCTTTTAAAACATTATTTGTTGGAACTATAAAATTCAGCATTGCTTTCACAATTTTATTAAGCCCACAATCTGTATTTCCTTGCTTTTTCTTATTTCTCCATTAGAAATAAGCCCCCAAGGCCAAAAAAATACATTTTAACTTCTAAAACCTCTTTTCTTTTCTCGAAGGATTTCAACTTCTAAAACTTTAATTTAGTAACAAAGGCCTTGAAGCAATATATCCACCACGGTGCATGTGAGAAACTCATAGGCATAACACAAATAAGTAGAGCACACAATCCTACGAGTTGAAAAATGTCTAAACGTGAGATTTCTCGAGTACATTTGGATAATTGGCATGTTTAAGGAATCAAGAGACATTTATGATGTCATAGAAACAACACCCTTGATTTACATAATCTTCAATGGGTTTCATTTGATCTATAATTAAGTTCAGCATCATGTAAATCTGCTTGGAATCACTATGTGTTTTATCATGTGCTATGAATCGATGATGGATTCCAAATACTTCAATGAAACTAAAACCAGGAGATTTTTTCACTCCCCTCCTTTCCATAGCTTCTCTAATGTTTTTGGCATCATCCCAACGCTTATCAGCAGCATATATATTCGATAAGCCAACATATCTACCATCATGATTTGGATCTAACTCAACAAGCCTCCTTCCTACTACTTTTGCAAGGTCTAGTTTGCCATGTTTCATGCAGCCACTAAGGAGCGCACCTAACATGGAAGACGTTGCTTGGACAGGCATTTGACACAAGAATTGATATGCCTCTAATACCTGACCAGCTCGTGATAAGGCATCTACCATACAAGCATAATGCTCAACCTTTGGAATCATACCATGTTTATGAAGGCAATCAAAGAAATACCAAGCCTCTTCCACCAATCCCCCATGAGCACAACAACTTAACAAGCACAAGTATGTGATCTCATCTGGCACAATCCCAACCATTTGCATCTCAAAAAACAAGTCCACGGACTCTTTAATCAACCCATGTGTTGCCAAACCTCCAATTATAGCATTCCATATTAGAACATCAGCCTGTTGTGGTGAACATGCACGAAAGACAGTCAAAGCTTCATGTATTGCACCACATTTAGCATACATGTCAACTAGAGATGTTTGCAGCACAATTGTCAATGGCAACTCATTCTCAACTATATAATGGTGCATCTTCCTCCCATATTCAAGTGCCCCCAAATGGGCACAAGCACACAAAACACTCACCAAAGTCACCTCATTCGCCATGAGTTCACCAAAGCGCATGCGCTCAAAAAGGGCCATGGCCTCCCCATATACCCCACCTTTAACATACCCATCGATCAAAGAGCTCCATGAAACAACATCCCTATCAGGCATTAAATTAAACACCTCCCTAGCCATATTCAAATCCCCACATTTGGCATATCCATCCAACATGGCATTCCAAGACACCAAATTCTTCGTTGGCATTTCATCGAACACCTTGCGTGCAGATACAATATCTCTACAAGAGGCATACATGTGAATCAATGAGTTTTGTATGAATTTGTCAATCTCATGCCCAGATTTAACAACATGAACATGCACCGCCATCCCAAGCTCCCGATTCAACAATTTGGCAGTCGCCTTCACCAAAAAAGGGTATGTCAAGTAATCAGGGGAGACCCCATTTCGCAGCATTTTGATGAAGACTGTGATTGAAGGATTTGGGTTTTTGGTATTTGAAAACCCCCGTATGAGAGTGTTCCAATTGAAGGTTGTAGGGTTCAGAAGATTTAATAGCACCTTATACGAGTAATCGAGATCCCTAGCAGGGGAGAGTGCAGAGAAGGAGAGAAGTTTGGATTTGATGGTGTCATCTTGAGAGATGCCTAAAGTGAAAAGTAGAGCATGGATTCTCTTGAGTTCAAATATTGATTTGCACCCGTCGAGAAGTGAGATTAGAGTTTGATTCAGAAAGGCAGTTTTGCAGAAGGAAGTTGCGTTCAACATTTGATGAAAGCATTTGACACTGCAACATATCAATTTCTTTCAATTGACTAACACTTCAATCATATAAAACATCTCAAAAAACAATAAAGGTGACTAATAGACCATATAACCTATAAAAGGGAGAGAAAATAAAGATCTTCACATTTTTTAACATTTAAGATGGAAGAACTGTGGCCATGTGCAACTTAGAAAGATTGAAAATGACTCAAAATAAACCATACACCAAAAAGAGCTGATGATAGATGGTTCATGAACTCAAACTTTGACCAGTCCACTAGAGTGGACAACCTAATGCATACAGCACAAACTCAAAATTCGTTTTCTAGACCATGTTTCCAGCCCGATAACCACATAAACATGCTTTTGACAAGAATATCACACTTTCATATAGTTTCACAAAATCTCAACATAACAGCTTGCTTGACATTACACGGGCAGATGTTCTTAACTTAATAAGAACCTTAAAATTCAATTTTAACATGCTAATTTAATCCCGAACTATTGAGATTTCAAGAATTATAAGCTAATTTACAGCATTTAAAACAACTCCGAAAGGCCTAAACGAAACTTTACTACTCAAAACTCACCAAAGCAGACTTGGGCACTAGAAAAGTGTTCGAATAGGTCCTATATCAGTCCAACGCTACAATATAATAGTTCTAATGGTCAGAGACTAAACTAAAATATTTAAAAAGAGTTCAAAAGAAGTTCAGAGCATTCTTACCTGCTGAGTCTTACTCAAAACGATTCAAATCCTCGTTGGTTGGTGATCGAATTAGCTTAAAACCTATAAATTTCATGTCGTTAGAGAGTGGATAATGTAAAACAGAGGTCGAATGAAGAGGGGTTAGAGACAAAAGTCACCGAAATAAGAGAGAACGTTGCTGAAAGGTGATCAAATTGGTTCGAAGTCGCAAATCTAACCTCCTTAAACTATGGGTGGTCCGAACGGACAGCGAGTAGCCTTCAAAAAAGTCATTTTCTTGCTTGAACCGTTGATGAGCGTCAGAGTCGCGTGGGTTTGAGGCCACAACCGCCCGCAGATCAGTTCGGGGTCGTGGTCTGCACGTCGACGGAGCGTGGATCTCGCGTCACTCGCTCGCCGGAAGCTGCTGTCAACCGTCGCCGTTCCTGGTTCTTCGCCAGAGAAGAAGAAGCTGCCGGAGAAGGGGGAGAAATGGAGGGACGGATCGAGGGAGAAGAGAATAGCGGCGACGGCAGTCTCACGCCAGAAAGAAGGGGGAGGGAGGGGATTTTGGGAAATTTGTTAAACTTAAGACCAACTTAAAAACCAGTTTTTTTTTTTTTTTTTTTTTTTTTTTAACTTATGACCTCCTCGCCGTTTTTATGTTTTTTAACCTGACCCACAAAAGTATGATAGCTAATTTTTTTTGTTGATGTCATAGGACAAAGACTCATCATGGTTGGGTTCAACTTCCCAACTCGACGGTAGATGTTCTCCAGCCTGATGACACGTCACAACTCAAACTTCACCTTTTAACAGTTGTTGCTACAAATCGTCACTTGCAATAGGAAGGATTAATCCAGTATGGCGCATTTAGTAAAGCTCTATCCCGATTTCATTATTAGAGTGATGTTTAAATTTGTTTATCGTTGATGCACCTTCCACTCCCGATAGGGATACCCACCCAGCCCGATCAAACCTGCAAAGTTCTCACCCGAATTCATAAAAAAAGTGCGACATCAGAAATACAACCCTATTATGTTCTATACGTTCAATGATTAGGAACCATGCACCTTCCACTCGCGATAGGGATGCCCCACCCAGCTCGACTACCACCTTGAAAACCTTACCCCTGTTTCAAACAGAAAGCCCGATTTTAAAAATTTTGGAGAAGATCGATTGAATAATATTCACGAATTTCGATCGTTGTAGAGGTAGATATTCGTAAGAAGCCCCCTTCTTCTACCCACGTCGTTCAGTTGTTTTCACCATCTCACGCCTCTAAATAGTGAACAACGGGGATAGAGGTAATAAATGTACCCACATTGAGATCCTCCATTAAATCGAGCTTCTCTTTACACACTAAGTTCAATTTTTAAAATCGGGCTTTCTTTTTTAAATCAAGTTAAGGCTTTTCATGTGGTAGTTAGGCTGGATGGGGCATCCCTATCACGAGTGGAAGTTGTGTGATTTCCCAAGTGTTGAACGTATAGAACAAAACATGGTTGTATTTCTAATGTCGGGCTTTTTTTTTGAATTCGAGTGAGGGCTTTGCAGGTTTTGTCGGACTGGGTGGGGTATCCCTATCGCGAGTATAAGGTTAGTCAATGGTGAATAAATTTAAACATTGGGCTCTAGTAGTGAAATCGGGACAGAGCTTTACTAAATGTGTCAAGTTAGGTTAATCCTCCTTATCGCGAGTGACAGTTCGTGACAACAACCGTTAAAAGGTGAAGTTTGGGTCGAGACATGTCATCGGGTTAGAGAATATCCACTGTCGAGTTAAGGAGTTTTAGCCTAACCATGATGAGCCTTTGAAGGTGGAAATTGTCCTATGATGTCAGCAATGTTAGATATGGGGGAGTGTTAAAAACATAAATACGCATGCAAAAAGGTCATCCGTACAAAAAACTCAAAACCAATACATAATTGACGTCTTTTTTTGTAAATATGTTTTTTTACTTTTTGAAAATGTGAGTATATCCACTTCTCCCTCAATTTTTGAAGTTCTCCTATTCATGTTTTATCTTATATTATCAAAACACCACATTCCAAAATTGATCTAAGTATAAAAAATTCATTTAAAAGTAAATATGCTTTAACATCTTGTTTAATTTATAAGCATCATTGGAAAGAACACGAAAAAAACATATGAAAATGAGTGGTCATTTAGCTAAAATGGAGTTATATTGATCAAAACAAAATTATCGTTCACACAGCAAAAGTGCTCAATCGCTTACCTTCAGTGCACGACCTTTGCAATTTTGTTTTGGTCATATCCCTATTGATACAATTTCGTTTTAGCTAAATGACCACTTATTTTCGTACTTTTTTCATGTTCTTTTCAACCATGTTTGTAAACTGAACAAAAACTTAAACAATCTTTGACTTTAATACACCAAAATTTATATTTATATAAGTTTAAACATTGAAAGACTAAATATTGTTGGAAAGAACACAAAAAGACATATGAAAATGAGTGGTCGTTCAACTAAAATGGAGTTGTATCGATGAAGACATGACAACAACAAAAAAAAAACCTTAACGTTCATACAGCAAAAGGTGCGCAATTATTGACCTCATGTGTGCAATTGCTAAGCTCTCGCTTTGCAATTTTGTTTTGGTAATATCCACGTCAATTTTCCTTTTTAACTAAGCGACCACTCGTTTTCATACATTTTTTCTTATTCTTTCCAACAATGCTTTATAAAAAGAACAAATTTAAAAGAATATTGAACGTAAATGACATTACAACATTCAAACTTAGATAAATTTCACTTTTGGGTATTAAAGTCGAAGATTGTTTAAGTTTTTGTTTAGTGTACAAGAATGGTTGGAAATGATATGAAAAAATATATGAAAATGAGTGTTCATTTAGCTAAAATGGAGCGCATTTGAGGTGGGATCACACACCTTTTCCTACACGAACGTTAATTTTGTTTTGGTCATATTTCCATCAATACAACTTCATTTTAGCTAAATGATCACTTGTTGTCGTACAATTTTTCATGTTATTTCTAACCATGCTTATAAACTGAGAAAAATGTTAAGCATATTTGTTTTTAAATGGCTTCACAAAGTTTAAAGTTGGATCACTTTTTGTATGTGATGTTTTGGTTTTTGGGATTGAGGCCCTAAATCTCGTGAGTTTCATAGTTTGTAATTGTAATGTACAAACAATTTTATTATTTAATAAAATATCATTCGACATTTCGTAGCATTAACCCATAAACCAATAAACTAACATCCTAGGTTATCTTCTATAGTTCAAACATGTATGTAGAGACATACATGTAGATCATGTTTAAGTGATAACCTAAATAGTCTATAGTAGATGGATAAGGTTAGGTACCTTATCCTGGTGACACTACGAATACAACCCGCTTTGTAAATGTTATAATTGTTGAAAAGTGCTACAAATAATCTGATCTTGATCATTCATATAGAGACATGTGAGTGATGGTATTCTATAAAAAGGAGTTTGTATACGATCAAACCACAAAATGAATTGTCTCATTATATAACACCGTTAATAATAGAGACTTATATTTCACAGAGATGACCATAGGTGACATGACTTAAATTCTGAGTGAGTTGTGAACTTCTGTCTATGAAAGCGGTCCTTTGATTTGTATGGATGAGAATGGCTAGATCGCCAACTCGATAAGCCTACCATTTTAGGGATTCATTTAGTTGTATAACTAAGAATATAGATACACAAGATGGAATTCACTCATTCCCTAATGTTGGTGTAAGTAGATAAATTGCTCCCTTTAGGTTGATTCCGGACTTGAACAATATAGTACCACACGCTCTCTCTTGGCCCGAGAGGGGTTTGGTCATAGTTGGACTATGACTTATTGTTCATTATAGGGATATGGTACTTAAAAGCTAGATGTAACTATAGGGGCAAAACGACAATAATGGCTCAGCTGTACTTACAAGCAATTTGTGAAGGATCATCGCACTGTTGACTGGTTATATCTAATGGACACATAAAATATATCTGTAATACGAATAGTGCAATTATTAGTCTTTAGTGGAGTGACCAACAGTTAATATATATTGAATAATTAAATTAAAGAAGTTTAATTAATTATTCAAGTACCACTGGAGCTTCAATCTACAGGTTCATAAGATCCCCTCTGTAGGTCAACATGGATTATTGAGGAATGATGATCAATTTTGATTAATTTGAATTGTTCAAGTTAATTGAGGGAATTAATTATATATGTGATATAATTAATTTATCTTAATTATATATGATATTTAATATAAAATTTATTTGAGAGGAATTAAATATTTGAATATGATTCAAATATTAATTATATGGATGAGATTCATATAATTATATTTAGTATAAATGTGATTTATGTTAAATACCATAAATGATTGAGAGAATTAAAAACTATAGGTTATATTGTATTTGATACAACATAAAAACTATAGATTATATGTTATATTTGATATAACATATAGTTATATATACATACAATAAATTATTTATTATATATATACAATTAATTTTAAATTAAATTTATATTTAAAAATTAAAGGGAGGGAGTTACAACTCCCTCCCCTTAATTCTCTCAATCAGACGTGAGTGAGATGTAATTGGGAATTATTTTTTATCTTCTTCTTTTTCTCCATAAGGAGAATACATAAGCTTTTTGTTGATTAAATTCTCATTGCGTTCTACAAAAAAGATTTATCTTGTTCTCTCAAATTGCTCTCCTTCTCCAAAAAAGATCTCAGAGCCCACACATTCCTGAGGATTCTCTTCCCCTACAGAGAATATAAAAGAAACTCTTGTGGTGGTGTCTAGGTTCGTGATCGTTCGTGATAGAACGTGGAGGGATTATGTGAAGAACGATTCTTCAAGGGTAGCAATTGTTTTCTAACCCTTCTTCTTCTTTTGGAATGCATATTGTAAATTTCCTTTTGATGCATACTTATATACTGTAAATTTTGATTTATGTGAAAATAAAATTTGGGACCGATCCCGCTTCCGCTGCAGACCTTCGGGTTCTTTAAATTTGTATCAAAGCCAGGTTCTTGGTCCCAATTTTAATTTTTCATAATTTATTTTACAGTATTGGTGGGTTTTGCATTCTATAATTTGTTCATATTGATGGATTTGTGTGGAATGTGAATGGTTTGCGATTTTTTGAAGTTTTAGGGTTGGTTTGTAGTTTTTACTGTTTTTTCTTTACAAATTAGTTTGTAAGGGCCTGGTGTTTTGGGCATTTAAAGCTACTGAGTCTATAATTCATAAGTTTGTGTCGTTCGTGAGTTTTCCAACGGCACTCTGATGGTTCCGAGACCCAAATCATAGTAAAATTGATGAAGATTGTGACTGTACAGTGATGGTAAGAAATTAGAAGTCAATTTTACTCGACAACCAAAATCCCATGGACGCGGTATGCGATGCCTGTTCCTAAGATATGCGTTGATAGTCATGCGTCGATGGTCATGCGTTGGACTGATAATGCGTTAATGAATGTATGTGATGACCATGCATCCTGCCACAAGTTTTCTTGCGCTCACGTCATGTATAACACGAACGCAAGTTTCTTGGGTAATCTGAGGTTGAACACAAGGACTTGTAGCTATATGTATGCGGTGATGTGCATGCAACGGTTTAAATAAAAGAATGGAAGGGATGTTGCTAAGTTAATCCTACTCCTACTTCTATCTAACAGACAACGCAATGAGAATATGCATGAAAGGTAGAGATACGACAACACTTGACATGAAATAAATGTATGGAAAAAGAGATAAAATGCGGAGATGAATTCATTGCAACCCTTAAGAGTGACCGCAAGGGCAACCTTAGTCAACGCAAATCACGTGATCATGCAACACACATACAATAGTAAACCGCCTCTCGGTGCGAATTCTACGGCTTCTAATGCTAGAATGCATGTGATATATGCGATAAGTCTATAGGACCTACACATAAGCCTCTATTCTCATTTATGCAATGACAAAGTGACACACACACAAATAAGGCGACCACATAATATCATACCTATTCCTAGGGTGTATGCGATGCAGTGTTGTCAAATAGAGCTTATCTCTAAGTCCCAATCTCTTGCTTATGTCGATTTAATCTCGCTCTCTCGAGTCTAGATTCTAATCTAGCTCTCTTGAGTCATTAGATTCTTTCTTTAGACTCTCTCTCGAGTAGCTCTAAAGGGGTGTTGGGCACAACATAAAATAAGACAAACGCATGAACTTGGTTGACGCAAGATTACTCCTATCTCTAGTGAACAATGCATGCATTGCTTAATGCGTCCAACCACTTACCCTCCCGGATAGTTGATCGTTGCTGACTTCACTCATAGACAAGCAATGCGTTAGCCTATAGACAGGCATTACCACAGCTTCACACTAAGAAAATAAGGTTACTCACATACTCACGCAACGCACCTCTTAGTGGGTTGCTACATGCTTCATATCCCTAATCCACATGACTAAGTATGTAATACACAAGCAATCTCACTAAGTGTTGCAATGAAAGTAAAGATGCTAAGTAAATAAGATGGAGATGGAGTCGAAGGAAACAGAGAAATGCATTGAAAACAAATTGTATTAATTCCTTAATTCCAAAATGTCACACAATACAATATGAGAAAAGAAAGAAAAAGGAAATGACCGGCTGGAAGCAAAGATTTACTCCCAGGGGATGTGCGTCAAGGCTACCGGTGGTGCCATGGATGGGCGGAGGAGCTGACTCTCTTGAGATCTAGCTTCGGTCGAAGGCTCCGGTCGTCACTCGGAATGGATGAAAGAGGTGAAGAACTCTCAGCCATCTTCTCACCCGTTTTTCTGGATCGTGGGAAAAACCACCGGATCACAAGGATCATCCCCGGATAACTTGAATTTCAGCTCATCGACTTCTATTTGTAGAGCTTGGGTCGTCGACAGCATTAATTGGACTGCTCTGAGTCTGACGTTCGGCGCGTTAGTCCTTTCTGAACTTCTGCTACTAATGGCGTGGTAGGTGAAATGTCAGCATCAACTTTGGATTTTCTCAAGGTAGATGCATTGATGTGTTCATTCCACTTACCTTGCATTGATCCCATTAGAATGCATTGTCGCGTAGCCTCAATCATTCAATGGTCGCATTCGCTTAATACCGCAACTCTACATGATGACCGCAATCGTTTGACGAGTGCAACTTCCATGCGATGGACGCATACGGATGATTACTGCAACATCCATGCGTTGATCGATGCGTTTTCCTTTGCGTTTCTCCGCATGCGGTCGTCTATGCAGTGGTCTGATTTCTGCATTTGCATTCATTTCCTGCATTAGCTACAAAAATAAAACATTGAACGCATAATAACGGATTAGCTGAGATTCAACATGCTAATCGATGCAAGCTCATATTCTCGTGAATTCCTATCACGATTGCCATATATTCTACCTAACAACCTTCATAATTCTAAGTAAAAGGCCTGCATCTGCATGTCATCATACAGTAGGTGACTATACAGTATCATTGCAATGTTGTGCCTTAGCGTTGCAACGCTGCGAAGAGGCAAATAGAATGTTCTTTCTATGGCATTGCAATGCTAGGTCACAACGTTGCAACACTTTGAGAGGGAAAAGTGAACTAGTTTGCACGCTGTTTGATTCGTGGCTTAGTTGGTTTGCATCTAGTTTGCTTGGTTAAGCGGTTTGTGGGCGGTTCGGGTGTTGAGCGGTCCGATTCATGCGGTTCAAGACTCGGTTCACCTGTTTTGAACCGGTTTGACTATTATTTTGTAATAGTTAGATTTTCATTAATTAAATTAATATAAAGGTTATAATAATTTAATTAATTGCATAAGAGCCCAACCTCGGTCCAATAATTATTGTTTAAATTATGCATTTGATGTATGATTTAATTTAATTTATATATGTCATAATGTATGCCATATAGTAAAATCTCACCATAGGTTATGTATTATTCATGCATTATTTATATTATAAATGTTATAATATATAGTTGCATGATTTAATTTTATAGCATACTCGTGCATCATATAATATAAGTGTTATAATATATGCTTGCATGCATTAATAACATAACAATGCATCATTTATATTATAAGGGTTATCATATATAGTTTGGATGTATGGATGTTATTAATCATTACTTTACTATATAAGTGTTATGTATGTTTAGTAATGAAATGGGAATTGCATGATGCATGACACTACTTTATAATTGTTATAATTTTATTGAGTATGCCATTCGATACAATAAATGGTTTTAATTTGTTTTATTTACTTTATAATTGTTATAATTAAATGAAATTAGGAACTAAAATTAATAATTCAGAGTTGCATGTAAACTTAGGTTAAAATCATTTTTTAAAAATAGTTTTAAAATATGATTCACATAGACCTAAGGTCACAAAATTTCTAATGAGATTAGAAATTATTTTAATCTTTTAATTAGTTTAATAGGATTAAATTGGTTTTAATAAAAAGATTGAAGTTGCAGCAAATGTATCTATAAGTGACCTTTTGTCTAAGGCTAGTTCTGTCTAAGTTGGGGTATTTAAGTTAACGGAAACGAAACACCCCTACTTGGTAACTGAACTGGAAAGTGAATTAGATAGATTTGCTACAAGTATGCAATTACTAATTAAAGTTTACTAAAATGTTTAATAAACATTAATCAAAGTTGTTTAACTATCCAAAGTAAGTTTTACTTTTGGGCAACTTTAAACAATCACTTAGTAAAATAATTAGCAGTATTTTTCTAAGTTAAATAACACTTGGTAAAACACTCAGTGGGAGGAAAATGGGGTATATGATACTTCATTTTTCTTCTTCACGTTTCTCCCTTAAAGTTCACATAGTGAGATCTATACTCGACCTCGAGGCATCTTTTCTTGTGTCCCCCTATAATTAGTGTTTGTATAGCTCAATATCAAGGTGAATAGAGAGAGTGTTTATGGTAAGTGGGAGCAAGATGTGTGACAACACATCCCACGGTCTCTTTCATTAGTTTGCAGTAATTTTTCTTGCTCGGCCTTGAGACACCTTTGCTTGTGTCCTCATACGAATGACATTTGCATGACTCTTTACTTGAACTCCAGAAATGGATAGGATTACTTTAGTTTTTGTCCCAATCAGTTTTTTTCCTACGATTGGCTCATTGGAGTGGAACTCTAGAATCTAAGATGAGAGGTTACACTTATAAAAAAATATTAAACAAGTTAATAATTTATAGACAAAAAAAATGTTGACTAATAGTTACAGTAACAAGATGTTGTTTTGTATGTTGGTTGAGATAGTTTCATTTTAGTGAATGGGTACCTAATCACCCTGTAGTGGCTTTTTCCCTGCCTCACTGAAACATCATTACAAAATAGATGTCACTAGGGTGTATTAAGTTATTTTGCTAAATTTGATTGGTTTTTTCAAATGGGTAATGCAAGAATACTAATAATAAATTGTATGTTTTAGCAAATTTTACAAAATGACTTCCACGACGTTAAACATGCTCGCCACTGATAAGCTAACAGGCGATAATTACATCACCTGGAAAAATACAATTAACACAGTTCTAATCATTAATGACATGTGATTTGTCCTGGTGGAGGAATGTTCTCCAGTCCCAACTCCAAATGTCGCTCGAAACGTACGGGAGGCATACGAGCATTGAGTACAAGCAAATGAAAAAGCCTAAGCATCTTGGAAAGCCTTTCTAAAGTTTTGGCCAAGAAACACGAGCTCATGCTCACTGCCCGTGAGATCATGGAGTCCCTGCAGGGGATGTTCGAACAATCGTCTGTACAACTCAAGCATAATGCTCTTAAATTCATCTTCAATGCTCGTATGCAAAAAAAAAGGCATCTGTTCGAGAACATGTTCTCAACATGATGGTACACTTTAACATGGCAGAGATGAATGAGTATTTCATCGATGAGGCCAGTTAGGTTAGCTTCATCCTGGAAACTTTACGTGAAAGTTTCCTGGAGTTTCGTGGCAATGCTGTTATGAACAGGATTGACTACAACCTGACCACTTTGCTAAATGAGTTGCAGACCTTCCAATCCTTAATGAAAGTTAAGGAACAGTAGGGAGAGACAAATGTTGCCTCATCTTCTAAGACGTTTTCCAGAGGTTCGACCTTAGTAACTAAGTTTTTCCTTCTTCCTCCGATACCAAAAAGTTGAAGAATAAGAAAGGTAGTAAGGGGAAAGCTAACCAGGACACCAAAAAGTGGAAGAAGAAGAAAGGTGGAAAGGGGAAAGCTAACCCGCCAGATGCTGCCTAGAAGAGCAAGAAGGTCAAGGCTGCAAAGGGAATCTATTTCCATTACAACCAGGAGGGACACTGGAAGAGGAATTGTCTCAAATACTTGGCAAAAAGAAAGAAGGCCAAGCAAGGTAAATATGATTTACTTGTATTGGAGACTTGTTTAGTGGAGAATGATGTTTCAACCTAGATAATAGATTCAGACGCCACTAACCATGTTTGTTTTCTATTTTAGGAAATTAGTTCCTGACGGCAACTGGAGGCTGGGGAGATGATGATGTGTGTTGGAATTGGGCATGTCGTCTTAGCTAGGGCAGTGGGAGAACTCTGGCTAACTTTACAGAAAAGTTATATTTTGTTGGACAATGTATGTGTAATTCTTGATTTAAAGAGGAACTTAATTTCTATAAAGTGTTTATGAACAAAACTATTATGTACTTTTTTTAGTAAATAAAGTGTTTATTTACAAAAATGGTATCAATCTTTGTTCTGCGAACCTGGAAGCTAATCTTTATGTGCTAAGACCATTAGCAACTAAAGTTGTCCTTAATACTAAACTATTTGAAACCGTGGTAACTCAGCATAAAAGACTTAAAATTTCTCCTAAGGAAAATGTCCATCTTTGGCACCTAAGATTAGGACACATAAATCTCAATAGGATTGAGAGACTGGTCAAGAATGGACTTCTAAGTGAGTTAGAAGAAAATTCTTTACCTGTATGTGAGCCATGCCTTGAAAGGAAAAATGACTAAAAGATCTTTTACTGGAAAAGGTCATAGGGCCAAAGAAGCTTTAGAACTTGTACATTCAGAACTTTGTGATCCGATGAATGTTAAGGCAAGAGGAAGGTTTGAATATTTCATTACTTTTACTGATGATTATTCTAGGTATAAGTATATTTATTTAATGCAACATAAGTCTGAAGCCCTTGAAAAAATCAAGGAGTACAAGGCTGAGGTTGAAAATGCATTAAATAAAACAATTAAAACATTTCGATTTGATCGAGGTGAAGAGGATTTGGATTTAAAATTCCAAGACTATTTGATAGACCATGGAATTGTATCCCAACTTTCAACACGTGGTACACCTCAACAGAATGGTGTATCAGAAAGGAGAAATCGAACCCTGTTAAACATGGTTCAGTCTATGACGAGTTATACTTCTTTACCTGACTTGTTTGGGGTTATGCAATATAGACTGCAACTTACATTTTGAACTACGTTGCTTCCAAAAGTGTTACTGAAACACCTTAGAAATTATGAAATGGTCGTAAAGGTAGTTTATGATCATTTCAGAATCCGGGGTTGCCCAACATATGTGCTCGAGGCAAATCCTAAGAAATTGGAACCTCATTCGTGCCTATTTGTAGGTTACCCTAAAGGAACGAGAGGTGGTTACTTCTATGATCCTAAGGATAATAAGGTGTTTGTGTCGAAAAATGCTACCTTCTTAGAAGAGGACCACATAAGGGAGCATAAGCCCTGCAGTAAGATTGTGTTGAATAAATTTTCCAGTGAAACTACTGAACCTTCAACAAGAGTTATTGAATAGCTCAACACCTCAATAAGAGTTGTTGAAGTTGGTTCATCTAGTAGGTCACATCCACCTCAAATATTGAGGGAGCCTCGACATAGTGGGAGGGTTGCGAACTCGCCTATTCGTTATATGGATTTAACAGAAACCCTAGCTATCATAGCTGATGGAGATGTTGAAGATCCATTGTCTTATAAGAAGGCAATAGAGGATGTTGACAAAGATGAATGGATCAAAGCTATAGACCTCGAAATGAAGTCTATGTATTTCAATTCAGTTTGAGATCTTGTAGATCAACCTGATGAGGTTAAACCTGGACAAGAGAAAACAAGGTGTTGATGGGAAGGTGCAAACCTTTAAGGCTATAATTTTGGTAAGGGGTTATATCCAAGTTGAAGGAGTCGACTATGAAAAATCTTTCTCACCTGTTGTCATGTTGAAGTTTATCTGAATCCTTCTTTCCATTGTCTCATACTATGACTATCAGATTTGGCAAATGGAAGTCAAGACTGCTTTTCTGAATGGCAATCTTGAGAAGACCATTTATATGGAGCAACCTAAAAGATTCACAACCCAAGTTCAAGAGCAAAAGGTTTGCAAGAGTAATTGGTCCATTTATGGATTGAAACAAACTTCTTGATCTTGGAATATAAGATTTGATACTGGATCAAATCTTATGGCTTTGATCAGAATGTTGATGAGTCTTGCGTTTACAAGAAAATCATGAACGTTCAGACTATGCTTCGAGAAGACGTGATCATCATGCAAATATCTTCGAAGCACAACATTGCTGATCTGTTTACAAAGGCCCTTATGACTAAGTTATTTGAGGGTCACCTGCAGAGTATAGGTCTACAGGATAAGCCATATTTAGTCTAGTGCAAGTGAGATATTTTGTACTGGGTGCGTATTATGCCTTAGTTTATTATTTTGTGTGTATTCTTATATTAGTATGACTTTTATATTGTACACACCACCATCTTTAGGACAAGTGGGAGATTGTTAAGTTGATGCCCTAAATCTTGAGCTTTCACTCGAAATTCCTCAAGGAAAAGCTTTAGAGAAGGTGGTTATGGCGAATGAGGAATAAAAAATTTAGCAAAGCCTAGCCAATTTCTTAGTTATGTCTCCTATATGTTTATCTTCGATCTTGTGGGCTATTTATAGGTGTCGAGAAGAAGGTTCTATGTCTCTTTCTAATGATTACACTAACACCATGTATTAAATTCCATGTCCTGCCACGCCGCCTACCTCGTGTCAGAAGTTTATTTACTATGTCTCAAACCTTTCACACCAGCTATCAACTTGATCCTTTTTATTTGACTTCCACCGCCCACGCGTCTGTTGCATTTAGAATCATGTTTTCTCTTATCGCATAGAACTTATGAATGCCAACTAGGCATTGGGATTTTTCTCTATGCACTCACGTGGCTGTGACTTGCTTCTTTTTTCGGGTTTTCCTCATTTTTTCTTTACAGAATCCTGTGTTTAAAAGCAGAATTTATAATTTTCAAGGATTATTAGTTTTGTATGCTTACGATCGCAAGATTTGATTAATTACATGATTTTCTCCTCAAGCCAATGCATTTTCCTATGACTTTTCCTAATTGTTTTCAATGAAAGAGGTAAAATAATGTTTATTTCTACAAGTCAACACACCCTCAAATTTAAGACAATGCTTGTCCTCAAGCATATATTTAAAGTCTTAATACATATCCCAACTCACTCCAACGCATTAGCTAGACCTCTCAAAGTGCCACCTAATTCTAGATTCATCAAACTAGCATTTTTCCTTGGCTTTATTTTCCTTCTTATGTAAGTATTTCTAGCCCCTAGATGCGGCAAGCTTATTCTTCAAAAATCCCTTACTCATTTCCAAGACTATCTTATATTTCTTTTTCAGAAATGGGCTTTATGATTTAAAGTTAAAAAAAAGTTTCCCCTTGATATATGTTTATTTTGGTTTAGTTATGTGTTGATTCATGCATCTCACCTTCGTTTTGGTTTGCCCCTATAGGTGTAATATGGTCATCCAACTATGAGCAGGTTCTAATTTCAACACCAATTTTTTTAGGTGAGAAAATTAGACAAGGAGATTTTAAAAAATTTTGAGCGCATTTAGCTTAAACCTCTCCCACCCCCAAATTTGGAAAGCAATAAGGTTCTCATAATTGAAAATTGAATTATGCGTTGGCTTCAGAATTTTTTTTGCAAAAGTGGTTTGAGATAAAGTTTGCACGCATACTAATTCCGAGAAATGTTTCCTAAGGAAAAGTCTTAAATCTAAGTACTAAATATTTATCATAACACATCAAAGCATTGGTTAGCACCAGTATCATCATTTAGGCCATTGGCAAAATGCATCAAAGCAAGAAGGAATATTAAGAAAGCAATAAATATACGTAAGAGACAAACACAAGGAAAAGGCTCATGAAAAATGAGTAGTTTAAGACACTCAATGCGATTAATATTTATAAAGCGATCAACACATACAAAACATTGAATGAGAAATTTTTTTACAAACACCCCAAAATTTAATTTCCTTTTGCATTGTTATTGTTGTTAAGTTCATGAGGGAGTATGTTTTCGTCCTCCGGGAGATGTAATGAATTTTGAAGATGCGAGAGAATGGCAGGTCCACAAATGAAGTGAGCAAGAACATCCTGAATATATTGGAGCATGAATCAAAATTGCTCATGTTGCCTCTACGTCTAGCGGCAGATGAAGGTCCTCGTGACAATCTGCCGACACTGAATGTTTTGAACTTGGTGGTGAACAAATCCATATAGCTCGCTTTGTTGGCGGGCAAACTCTTGTTTTTGTCGCATCAAGTCGGTCTGTCGACTCAAAATATCTCATTGTTGTTGAAACTCATCAATGCCTCCTAAGAGTGGCTCTTGGAGGCCATCATGGAGGAATCTGCACCATTCTTCATATTCAAAATCATCTTCAGTGTCAATGGTTTCTTGAAGATTGTTGCATTGGGTGCTATCAACAGATGGATGCTTACCATCCATGCCAATGTCTTATCCTCCCACTACCCCCTACTCCATAAGTAGCAGGGGGAAGAAGGCTTGGGTCATTAGAGGTGGGCGTTGTAGAGTGGACGCCTTAGGCCTTGAGCTCCTCTGGAACTGGAGCCTTATCTTTGTTGTTGGGCAATGGTAGAGTGTTTTTTTTCCCTTGGTTCAATCGATGAGGGAGGATGAGTGGATTCATCAAAGCGGGGGGGGGGGGGGGGGGCGCTTATTCAAGTTAACACCCAGCCTAGGGGATATGAGATAATTTCCACATTAGAGTTGCCCTGACGTGGTGACGTAGTCTTCTACTTAGACTAAGGTGAAAAGGGATTTTTCTTTTTCTTTTTTTGAGTGGAGGGGGGTGATCTTTCAACCCTAGTAACGCGTGAAGGAACCTGAGGTCTACAGTGGAAGCAAGATCGTCCTATTTTCCAATTTTACAGAAAACTAACAAATGGAGAACAACCTAAATCATGCATTCTAAGATAAGATTACTTAATTTTATAGCATGCTTCTTAAAAATAGTAGAGAAGGAATTAAGGTTTCATCTGTACTAACCTCTTGAAGACACTACTTCACAAATTTCCTCTCCAACTAGTTATAAACTCGCCTTGGATCACTCCTTAGGATCACGAACACAACAATCAACCCAAGTTTAATAATGAACACCACCACAATAGAACCTTCTATATTTTCTTAAGGGATTGAGAATTACAAAGAGAGTTGTGGGCTTCTTTGACAAATTAGGGAGAGAGAATCTAGATATGAGATTTTTTTTTTTGTAGGATTATTCGTATGAGAATCACAGATCTTTTATGAATTTGGATGAGGAAGACGACTCAATTCCTCCAACCCCACTCTCACGATCTTTTGTTGAGAGAAATAAGAGGAGAGAATTTGTAACTCCATCCCTTTAGTTTAAAATTTAATTTAATTTAATTTAATAAAAATATATATAACAACTAATATTATATATATATATAACTATATGTTATATCAAGTACAACACATAACTTATAGTTTTCATATTATATCAAATACAATATAATCTATAGTTTGAATTCTCTCAATAATATATGGTATTTAATATAAATCAAATTTTTATTAAATTTAATTATATGAATCCTTACATAATTAATATTTGAATCATATTCAAATATTTATTTTCTCTCATATAAACTTATAATATAATGTATCAAATACATTATATTAATTATAACATATATAATTAATTCCCTCAATTACTTTGAACTATTCAAATTAATTCTCAATAATCCCAATTGAGCTATAGAGGGGACCTTATGGACTTGTAGATTGAAGCTCCAATGGTACTTGAATAATTAAGTAAATTCCTTTAATTAAATTACTCAACATCCATTAACTATCGGTCACTCCACTAAAGAATGACAATTGCGTTCTTCGCACTACAGATATATTTCCGTGTCCATTGGATATAACCAGTCAACAATGTGATAACCCTTCACAAATTGCTCATAAGTACAATTGGACCAAAATTACCATTTTCCCCTGTAGTTACATCTAACTTCTTATGTACCATTGATCCCTCTAATGAACAATAAGTCATAGTCCAACTATGACCAAACCCCTCTTCAGCCAAGAGAGGGTGTGATGCCACATTGTTCAAACCCCGGAATCAACCCTTAAGGGAGAAATTTATCTACTTACCTCGACATTAGGGATGAGTGAATTCCATCTTGTGTAGCTGTGTTCCCAGCTCCCTAATAAGACAAATCCCTAAAATGGTAGGCTTATTGAGTCGGTGATCTAGCCACTCTCACTTATACAAATTAAATGACTGCCTTTATAGGCTCACTTCACAACTTACTCAGGATTCAGGTCATGTTACCTATGATTATCTTGATGAAATGTACGTCTCTATTATTAACGGTTTTAGATAATGAGAATAATTATTTCGTGGTCTGGTCTTATACAAACCCTTTGTATAGAACACCTCGTCACTAAGATAAGGTACCCAACCTTGTCCATCTACTACAGACCATTTAGGTTACCACATAAACATGATCAACCTGTATGTCTCTACATGCATGTTTAAGCTACAAAAGAGAACCTCAGATGTTAGTTTATTGGTTTTGTGTGTTAATGTTACTAAATGTCAAATAAAATACCTTTAAATACATAAATCGTTTGTACATTACAATTACAAACTACAGAACCCACGAGATTTAGGGCATCAACCCCAACAACACGATCACTTCTGATGGCATTATGACACCTTATCAACTTTAGTGCTGGGTGTTTTAGTGATCATTCTTCTTTTGGGTTGAGAAGGTTGGAAAGGAAACGCAGGCTGTACTTATGATCGCCACTTTGTAGGATGTTTTGCTTAGACCACCTTAGCTTGAGGCATTGGAAATCTCATTAATCGGTGGAAAGAATGGTCCATGAGAACTTTTCTTGCTGCCACTTCTTCTTCTTCTACAAAGAGGCCTTGAGCGACGCACAACCTCGTGGTCAGGGATGGAAAGAAGAGTTGCCCTATTGACTTTGAGAATGAGCTCCAAATCTAGGTCGAGATGATGCGACCAACATCTAAAGGAATGCATCGCACGATGCAATAGATGACCCTTACCCGGTCTCGTGAAATGGAGTGATCGTGGGTTGTTGGGAACAATTTCTCCTTAATGAAGTACAACCACACATTAGCTTTAGGCGTGAGGCTGTGTGGCGATAACATCTTCATCCCTTTGGTGGAGGTGTTCCATTTTGACCCCGACTTTGCCACCAATTTTAGCGCATCTTTCATTTCTTTACTTGTTGGCACCTCCATTATCTTGTTTCCTTCAGCCTTGGGGTCATCTTCCAAATTGTACATGCGTTCATGTCCCTGGTGCCAAAACCAGTTGTCTCCTTGCCTATTTGACCCTAATATTTGCTGGAGTGAGGCTTCCCTTCATGGAACGCCCGGACCATACTTGGTTTTACCACTTGGGATCTTTCACAGAATTTCCTCCACTTCATCGCATTGATAACATCTATGATGAAGATGTTGGGATTGATGTCCTAAATCTAGTGTATCTCGCAGTTTGTAGTTTTGTTAACACAAATTATTTATCTAAATAAAATTAGAGGTATTTTATTTGACATTTAGACAACATTAATTCACTCCAATAAACTAAGATCCAAGGTTATATGATGTCACTTAAACAGTATGTGGTTGATATACAGGTGGTTCATGTTCAAGTAATAATCTAAAAGGTCTGCAATAAATGGATGAAGGTTGGGTGCCTTATCCTAGTAACACTGCGGATACGACCCAGTTTTTAATTATTACGTGAGATGTAATTGTTACAAATAATATGAATCATATTGTTCATGTAAAGATATGTGAATGAGGGTATCTTGTATAAATAAGTTTATACATAGACTGGACCACGAAATAATTAGTTTCTCTTTATAACACCATTACTTGAAGAAACTAATATTTCACTAGGATGATCATAGGAGACTTGACCTTAATCTTGAGTGAATTGTGAACTATGAAGGCAGTTCTTTGATCTGTATGGGTGAAAGTGGCTATGATAGCTGACTCAATAAGCTTACCATTTTGGGGATTTGTCTTATTAGGGAGCTGGGAACACATCTACACAAGATAGAATTCACTCCTTCCCAATCCTTGGGAAAGTAGATAAATTGCTCCCTTAATAGCTGGTTCCAGGTCTTGAACAATGAGGCCCCAACCTCTCACTGGCTCGAGAGTTGTTAGTTTATAGTTGGATTATAAACTGTTTGTCATTAGAGGAATCAGTGGTGCTTAAGGAGTTAGATGTAACTATAAGGGTAAAATGGTATTATGACCCAACTATAGTTATGAGCATTTGTGAAGGGTTATTGCTCTGTTGATTGGTTATATCCATGGACACTACAGTGTGAAAAGTGCAACTATCGATCTTTAATGGAGTGATCGGTAGTTAATGAATATTGATTAATTGAACTAAAGGAGTTTAGTCAATTAAACTCATATCATTGGAGCTTCTAATCTGTAGGTTCATAAGGTCCTTTTGTTAGCTCACTAAAGGATAGTAATGAGGAATGATTTAAATTGTTCAAACCAAATGAGGGAATTTTATATTAATGAGTTATATATAATGATTGATTATAGATATGATATATAATCCAAATTACATAAGAGAAATATATTTGATTAAGATTCAAATATTAGATTTATATGAATTGGATTCATAAAGAGATGTATACATATAAATATGTGATATTTATATGTTAATTAACTCCATATTAAATATGACTTAATTGATTAATTAATGGTTAATTAATTGATTAAGAAATAATAGAGATTGGAGGTTAATATAAATATATGATATTTATGATAATTAATTAGATGTATATTAAATAAGATTTAATATATGGTCATTTAATTAATGTGCCAATTAATTAAATAAGGGTTACTTCATTAATTAGCACTAAGGGTATAAAGGGAAGTACTTGGAGAAGGGATTAACCCTTCTCCATATAAATATATCCATATAGCCCATTTAGGGCAAGAGTTTTTTATTACACACAAAAAAAGAACCTAGCCTCCAAGCCTCCACTTTCTCTCTAAAAATTCTCTATCTTTTTCTTCCTCAAAAGTTCTTGGAGACCCTTTTTCTAAGTTCTTTGGAATCCTAGAGAATAGCAAGATAACTTTGTTGGTGGTGTTCTTATTCATTGGAGAAGTTCGAGATCGTTGATAATGGTGGAAGAGGAAAGCTAGAAGAATTAACAAAGGTCGGTTTTAATTTCTTCTCTTTTTCCTCTTTTCTAGCATGCTTATAGTTTTGTTTGAATGTTTATCCTATAAATGCATGTTTTATTTTGTTTTTGTTGCCACAAAAATTGAATGTCTAAATGCAAGACATTCACACACTTTCGCGGGAATTCAATTCCTTCAATTGATATCAGAGCCAGTTTTTCTTGCATTTTGATCTTTTGTTTTTCTAAAACAAAAATCAGCTCATGACGTGATTTATTTTTCTACATTTTTCTTGAAAATATGTGAGGTTTTCTTGATAGATAATTTCATATATTGGCACCATAGATTGTAAAATTTTATGTTGATTTGATCAATGTAAGGGCCTATTGTTTAGGCATTTTATTTTTGCAATCAAGTCTGTATTTTTTGGGTCGTTTAGAGCCAGAAACAAAGTTGTCTGGAGCCCAGTCTTTTAGAGAAAAACAAAGGATTTGCTTCTATCTCGCGGTGCCTAGTATCTTGGCATGCGATGATGACTTACGGTGAGATGGCATGCAGCGGACGCATGCCATGCGATAAGGTGATGGCTTTGCAAAGAAGAGGAGCTTGAAGGTAATAGCGCCAACGTAGACCATGTGTTGACACTTACAAGGTTGAATACAAATCCATGCAGCAGGTAGCATCCCATGTGGTGAGTCGATGCCCATGCCGTGAAGGGAGTTAGGTGCAATGGATGCAATGCTCATAGTCAAATTCGAAGGGATGATGCCATTGCGTTGAGCTTCATTGTCCAATGCATGCAGTACTCAAAACCCATGAGTCGAGTGAAGCACCGTGCATTGAGCACTTCGTTTGCCATATGTGGAGTTCAGCGAAAATCCCTTGTCTGTCTTGGTTTGTGCGTTATGGAAGGTACTTGGCATATAGCTGATTGCAAGAATCTCTTCCAACGCAAGGATGACAGCTTTACTTTGTAATTTTAATTTTGTTGAAATTAGAGTGCTAATATTTGGTCTATCATAACTTTTATATAGTTTTATATGTATGTGATGTATTATTTAACTGTGTGTTTTATATGTTGCATAATGTATGCCATACAGTTTTAAAATCCCACCTTAGGATAAACATGATCATGCATCATATAAATGTTAGTTCCTATAGTCGGCAATGGAGCGTACTGAGGCGTGATAGCAAATGGTAGTTCTACAGGGCGAACCCAACCGACATCACCACTACTTCATATGAAGATGAAGAGGCAACCACGAGATTTGAAGATGAGTGGCTTGTAGTAGTGGATTGACGGTTCATTTGTAGTTTTTTTTTTTTTTTTAAGAAAATCACCGAAAAGACTGAAGGGTAAAGATTTGAAGAACTCGTTGGAGTTTCACTGGATATTACACAGCGGTTTAGGGTTTTGGGATCTCGAGTTCTAAAAGCATGAGAAGAAGAAAAGGCTTTGGGTTTAAATAGACGTGAGTGGGCACATGATTTAAGGCCTGACATCACCCTAATGATGGTGCATTTATTAAAAAAGGAATGTGACAATGTGTTAGACGGCATCACGTGATGGACGTCTTTTCATTTCTTACTAACGAATATAATTTGACTTTTTAAGTAACCCTTTCCTGCGTTGAGTATGTTGGATGCGTGGAGTTTATTTTTCCAATGCATCACTCATCGCTTTCCCAAGATCCTAAATTAAAATGTAACCATAATTTAATCACAACCACACAAAAACAGTCTTTTCCACAAAACTTAAGCAAATAAATAAGCAGAGAATAAAAAGCAAAGTAATAGCACAAAATAAAGACAAAAGATAGGATGCATCTTTGGTAAGATTTGCCATTATCGCCGCAAGGACTATCCAATTGCTTCATTTCGATTTTCCAAGGTCTATAGAGACTTTTTCCCAATCAAAATTGCCTCCATAGTATAGTTTAATTCACTGCCCGATGACCTTGAATGCATTCGATCCATCTTCATTCATTAACTTCATAGCTTTATGAGTATAAATTTCTTTAATTACAAATGGTCCAGACCAACGCGATTTTAACTTCCTTGGAAACAAACAAAGACGAGAATTAAATAAATAGAAATTTTTTTCCAATCAAAAAAGTTTTCTTACTCAGGCATTGGTCATGTCAACGCTTCATTTGATCCTTATAGATCTTAGCGTTCTCATAGGCTTGTAGTCACTACTCGTCAAGTTCGTTGAGCTGAAGTTTTCTTACCTCTCCTGCTATGTTGAGAATGAAATTAAGCTTCTTAGCGACCCAATATGCCTTGTTCGAGTTCCAATGGTAGGTGATAAGGTTTGCAAAATACCAGTACATATGGGGACATATTGATAGGTGTTTTATATGTTGTGGGATACGCCCAAAATGTCTCGTCCAATTTTTATGCCCAATCTTTACGCATTGTGTTGACAACTTTTTCAAGAATTGACTTGCTTTCTCGATTGGATATCTCAGCTTGTCCATTCATTTGAATATGGTAAGTTTTCGCAATCTTGTGATGGACATTGTATTTTATCAAAAGCTTCTTAACAATGCGGTTTATGAAGTGAGTGCCCTCATCGCTGATGATGGCTTGTGGTGAGCCAAAACGAGTGAAGATATTCTTTTGAAGGAATTTGGAAACGATCGCCACATCATTGGAAGCACAGAAGACTGCCTCTACCCGTTTTGGAACATAATCAACAACTACTAAAATGTAATTGTGGCCGTTAGATGGTGGAAATGGGCCCATGAAGTCGATACCCCAGACATCAAACAGTTCGACTTCTAATATAGTAGTCATTGGCATTTCATTCCTACTCGAGATGTTTTCAGTGCCCTTGCAACTATCACACTTCATCACATACTCTCTAGCATCTTTGAAAAGCGTGGGCCAATAGTAACCACTTTCAAGCACTTTTTTTGCTATTTGTTGCCCTCCAAAGTGTCCACCAAAGTAGGACTCATGAAATTGAAATAATATGTGCTTGTATGTAGTCTCAGGCATGCATTGGTGAAAGAGTGATATGGGCCTCACTTATAGAGGTGAGGCTTATCCCAATAGTAAAACTTACATTCATGCATGAGCTTTTTTTTCCCCTGTTCTGGAGTATATTCTTCGAGAAACTACTTGTATACCAGGTAGTTAACAATATCTGCGAACCATGGCAAAAATTCGTCAACTTTTAACACTGCCTCATCAAGGAAACATACGGTAACATCCAATTGTAGGTGATCAACTTCGACATTTTTTAGGCGGGATAAGTGATTTTCCACCTTGTTTTCTGACCTTTTCGATCCACAATTTCAGTATCAAATTCTTGAAGCAACAAGACCCATCTAATTAAGTAAGGCTTTACGTCCTTTTTTGTCATCAAATATCTGATTGCAGAATGATCTAGTTGCTTACGCTCTTTTGTCGTTGTTGTATAATTCTCCTGTGCCCTATTAAAAGTCTTACTCTTATATGCAATGGGGTGAAGGATTTTATCCTTACGCTATGCTAACACGGCTTCTATCACATAGTCACTCGCGTCGCACATTACTTCAAAAGGAATTGACCAGTCAGGTGCGATGAGAATGGGCGTGGTGACTAGTGCTTGCTTTAATGTCTCAAAAGCTCTTAAGAAGTCATGATCAAATTCAAAAGGTCTATTGATTTTTAACAGCATGTTCAAAGGACGTGCAATTTTTTAGAAGTTCTTAAAAAATCGACGGTAGAGCCTAGCATGTCCAAGAAAACTTCTTAGTGTCTTCACATTTGTAGGGGCGACAACTTTTCCACAGCTTCTATTTTTGCCATGTCAAATTCTAGACCAAGTTTGGACACCTTGTGTCCAAGCACAATTTCTTCTGTGACCATAAAATGACACATTTCTAAGTTTAAGACCAAATTGGTGTCCTCGCATCTTCTCAATACCTTCTCAAGATTAGCCAAATATACTTCATATGTCCTTCCATAGACTGGAAAATCATCCATAAAAATTTCCACTGAGTCTTCCAGGTAGTTAGAGAAGATTGTCATCTACACCTCTGAAAGGTGCTAGCGGCATTACACAGTCCAAAGGGCAAGCGTCGAAAGGCGAATGTCCCATATGGGCAAGTGAATGTTTTCTTCTCTTGGTCTTTAGGCACGATCATGATTTGATTGTAGCCTGAGTAGCATCTAGAAAGCAAAAGAAGTCATTACCTGCCAATCTAAGCATTTGATCAATAAAAGGGAGGGGAAATGATCATTCTTCATTGCTGCTTTGAATTTTCTGTAATCCATGTAGATTCTTCCTGTAATTATACGGGTGGGGATGAGTTCATTGTTTTGGTTTGGGACTACAGTGCTACTGCCTTTCTTTGGAACACATTGTACAAGGCTCACCCATTTGCTGTCTGAAATAGGAAAAATCACCCTTGCATCCAACCACTAGATAATTTCTTTCTTCAATACCACTTTCATCACAGGATCGAGCCTGCATTGATGTTCAATGGATCATTCCTTTCCGTCTTCAAGTCTAATCTTATGTATGCAGTAGAAGGGGTTGATTCCCCTTATATTGGCAAAAATCCATCCAATCGCCTTGATATACTTCTTTAAGACTTTCAGAAGAGCATTTTCATTTTTTGAAGAGAGTGTTGCTGAAATGGTCACAAGCAGAATGTCATTCTTACCAAGAAATGCATACTTCAAATGGGCTGGAAGCGCCTTCAACTCCAAAATAGGTGACTACTCTGAGGGCTTGACCTTGCTTTCTTGGCTGTCTAAGCTTGGAGGTTCAAAATTTCTCTGAATTTCCTTCATCGCATAACAAGATTCAAGTTGTTGTGTATTCAATTCATTGTCCATATCTTCCCTAAATTTCTTAATTTCAAACTCAAGTTCATAAGGCCACTCTTCTTACAGGTCAATCGCATGGCAAGTGTTGACTTCATTAGGATATTCCAACACTTTGAGAACACTAAACTTCATTTTCTATCCATTCATCTGCATTGTGATTTTTCCTTTGTATACATCAATTGTCGAACATAGGGATCACGCTGAATGATGCGATTGAGTGTTTTCTTTGATTTTAATGTGAATTGTTGAAAAATATGCGATGAACTTGATTGTTTAATCTATCTTACTACCTGCACTAGTGTTTAAGTGGTGGGTGTGAGTAATGATACAATGATGTTGATGAATGTGTGATTACAATTAAAACTTGGAATGAAGCAGCTTGTGGTGAGAAAAATATGAAATTTTAATAAACAAAGTAGGGTTGAGAAAAATATTCACCAATGTTTCCTAAGTAATGCATAAGCCACACGTTCATGCAATTTACTTATGATGATAAACTATACTTCTCAGTGCGTTAAGCCACAATACCCTATTTCTGGGATGCATGCGATGAGTATTTCATGTAGAAAATTCTATCTTTATTTCTAAAGGTGTTTCTTCTCTTGTTTAATGAGATCTAAAGTCCTTTACTTTTTCAAGCAATGATTAGTTCTATATATAGCAATCTCTCGATTTGATACCAATAATTCATGAAGCGCGCATTAATCGAGATAAACGCTTACTTATGCATTACGTAGTACATGTTAGTTTTATCTTCCCCAACCCATTATGAATTTAGTTGTTCATACTCGATGGTGAAAATATGGATAGGCGGGAAATTGTAAAGGAATTCATATCAATAATGAAGGTTTTTCAATCTTACACAACAATACAAAAACTATTGAAAAAAAGTGAAATGAAAAGACAAGGATAGAAAGTTAAGTCGTGGGTTGCAAGTTCTTGCATCATTTGGGTCCTCTGGAGGCTGCTTAATGACGGTCGTGATGATGGTAACGCCCTTCTTCCTCCTCTTTAGAGAGAAACCTTGAGCTTTCACTCGAAATTCCTCAAGGAAAAGCTTTGGAGAAGGTGGTTATGGCATATGAGGAATAGAAAATTTAGCAAAGCCTGGCCAATTTCTTGGTTATGTCTCTTCTCTATATTCGATCTTGTGGGCTATTTATAGGCATCGAGAAAAAGGTTATGCGTCTCTTTCTAATGATTAGACTGACACTATGCATTAAATTCCATGTCTTGCCACGCCATTTGCCTCGCGTCAGAAGTTCATTTGCTATGTCGAGAACCTTTCACATCAACTACCAAATTGATCTTTTTTATTTGACTTCCATTGCTCACGCTTCTGTTTCATTTAGAATCATGTTTTCTCTTATAGTGTGGAACTTATGTGATGCCAAGCTGAGCGTCAGGATTTTTCTTTATGCACTCACGCGGTTGGGGCTTGCTTCTTTTTCTGTTTTTTCCTCCTTTTTTTTTGATAGAATCTTGTGTTCAAAAGCACAATTTTATAATTTTCAAAGATTATTAGTTTTGTATGCTTGTGATCACAGGATATGATTAATTGCATGATTTTCTCATCCAGCCAACACATTTCCTATGACTTTTCCTAATTATTTTAAATAAAAGAGGTAAAATAACTTGTATTTTTACAAGTTATGAGTTCCACTCAAAAGCGTTCTGAAACATTATTGGAATTATCGAGAGGCCGTATAGACAGTTTACGACACTTTAGGATTTGGAGTTGTCTAGCATATGTGCTTGAGGCAAATCCAAAGAAATTTGAACCTTGCTTAAAATGGTGCCTATTTGTAGGCCATCTTAAGGAAACGAGGAGTGGTTAATTCTATGATCCTAAAGAAAATAAAGTATTTGTGTCGATGAATGCTACATTTTTTTGAAAAGAATCACATTAGGGAGCATAAACCACTCAGTAAGATTGTGTTGAATGAACTTTTCAATAAAACTACTGAAACTTCAACAGGAGTTGTTGAAGAGGCTAGTACATCAACAAAAGTGGGAAGGTTCTGGATGTTGGGATGTAGGCCTTAAAGCCTCGTAGTTATATGTTAGTTGAATCAATGGTCAATTAGTCTTATGAAACTTATGCAATAATCCATTAAACTAAATCCAAAGTTATCTTCTGTAACTTAAACATGTATGTATAGACATGTTGGGAATGTCCTAAAACTCGTAGTTCGTAAATATTGGAAATATATTCTAATTATCAATAAAAGTATTATTGAGTTGTTCATTCAATAAAATGTTCTTGATATTGCATTCTGTTATAAAAATCCAATAAACGAATCCAAGGCTATAATATGAATACTTTAACTTTATGTGGAGATATAAAAGTGGATCAAGTTTTAGTATATAACCAAAATGGTCTATAAGTATATAGTGAGATTGGGTACTTCGTCCTAGTGACACCGTTGGATGCGGCTCACTTTGTATACTGATACAAAAGATGTGATCCCAAAATCATTTATGTGAAGACATGCAAGTGGAGGCATCCTATGAAAAGGATATTTGCATAAGACCGGACCATGAAATAGTCACTTTTCTTTATAACGATCGTTTATTGTTAAAACTGACTATTTCGAATTCGATGACCTAAGGTACTCGATCTTAATCCTGAGCCAACTATGAATTTCTTTTATTCAGATTATCCTTTGATCTGCATAAGTGAGAGTAGTTCAACAACACTACTCAATAAGCCTCCCATTTTGGGGATAAGACCAGCTAGATAGCTAGGGACACAGTCCTGTAAGATGAAATTCACTCCTACCCAATTTAGGGTTATCAGATAGGTTGTTCCTTTAAGTACTGACTCCTGATTTTGAACAAAGGAGCACCGCTCTCTCATGGCCGAGAGAGATATGATTTATTGGTTGGACTATAAACCAATTGTTCAATAGAAGATCAGTGGGAGCTTAAGGAGCAAGATGTATTTACAAGAGTAAAACGGTAATTTTGACCTAGCTGTAAATACGAACAACCTATGAAGGGTCGACTTACTGGTTATGGTTAAAGTGGACAAAAATATATCTACAAAGAGGAGAGTGCAACTATAAAGCTATAGTGGTATGTCTCGATAGTTAATGAATATTGATTAATTTGATCTAAAGAGTTTAGCCAATTAATCTCAAATTGTTAGAGCTCATGATCTGTAGATCCATAAGGTCCCTCTACTAGCTCGTAAAATTACTCCTTGGATCAGTGAATTGAGCGGATTTGAAATGTTCAAAATCGAAATTAGGGTTTTGAATTTGAAGTGTTCAAATTCAATTTAGGGTTTGGTTAATTATATTTGATATAGTTAAACGTTTAATTTATCGAAATTAAACGTAAATTGAAGAGATTAAAATATTTAAATATTGATTAATATAAATAGGATTCATGTATGAATTAGGTGTTTAATTAATTTAATATTTGATATTAATTTATTATTTAATTAATTAAATTGGTTTAATTAATTATATAATTAAAAAAAATTCAATTTTGTAAATTCAAAATTCAGTTTTGAATTTTGTTTAAGGTTAATTTTGATAGAAAATTAAATTAAATAAATTTGAAAGTTGCAAAAAATTGGAAATTATGTTGAGTTAGTGGAAAAATCCAAACTTTATTGGATTAATCCACTAACCAACATCTAGCCCACTCATTTAATGCTGATTGAAGTGTCAATTAGTTGATTAAGTGAGTGATTGCATGTTTAAACACCTTAAATACTCCAATTTTTCAGATTGGAGCTGAGATATGCATTTTGAAAATTTGAAATTATGGTTTCTCTACAAAACCCTCATCATTCCCTCACCTAATTGACCTCAATCTGAGATTCGCCTCTCAATCCAAGTTAGAAGATAATAGAGAAGATCATTATGGTGGTCTACCATCAATTTGAAGATCCAATTCGTGGAGAGGAGCTAGAATTGAAGAGTTTCATAAAAGGTATAACATTTTGAAACTCTCTTTTATGAAAATGTTTTCTTACATGCTTTTTGAACTCAAATTAAGTGTAAATGTTTTATTGATTTTTTAAAATTTGGTACCAGAGCATGATGTAAGCACTCAATTAACATTAATTTGAGTTTGGTGGGTGATTTCTATAGATGCACGTTTGGTTGATTGATAAGGTTGAAATTTAACTTTGGCATTAGATTACTCTTTGATTATGTTGTTAAATTTGTAATTGGATCTTGGTTCATGAGCTTATATGTGTGCTCTAGAGTCTGTAATTTTATTAGAGTCAATAGAGTTAAAACTAGGTTATAATTGAAGATTGAAGCAAGCAAGGTCAGCTGTAGAAACTTGACTGGAGCTACTACCCTCACAGCGTTGCAACTCGGTTCTTAGAGCTCATGACACTGCTTAGCTTGGAGCCCGAGGCATTTCAATGTTGGGATAAAACGTCATGACGCTTTCATCCCAACCTAGAAAGGTGCGCATAATGGAGCCAGTTTGCGGGTAGAAACTGGTTTGACCGGTTTGGTAGCCTGTTGACTGCTTTAGCCTCATTTGGATGAGACCCGGTTCGAGTTGGGTCAAGCGGTCCAGATTCATTTTGGAGATGTTTTTAATTATTGTTTTTAATACTTAGTTAAATTTGGTTGCTTAGAATGCTAAAGTTGAACCATATCGTTGTTGTTTAAATATTTTATGCATGTGCTGTATGTCATATTTAAATTAAACATGTATGTGTATATAGTATGCCATGTTAATTTAAAATCCCACCATAGGAAAGCATGTTACATGCATTGAAAATATATTATAAGGAGTTATATATATAGTATGCATGTTTAGGGTTTCTAAAGTTTAATATAAGAGTTATATCAAAGTTTGAATGCCTTTGATGATTGTTATGGATGCAAAGCATGTCTATTGTTTTATAAGTTGTTATAAATTTGGACTAGACATTAAAATCCATAACAAAGATAAGCTGCATGCTCATTTAGGTTAACAACTTGTTTTAATAGTTAAAATAGGTCATTATCTTATAAAATACGGTTACAAACTCAACCGTATATAATCCAGTCTAAGGCTGGAGGTATTTAAGTTGACGGTCTATAGAATACCTCCTTCCTGGGGATTATGGCCGAATAATTGAGCATTGTTAACCGATTTTATGAGCATGCGTGAGCGATGTGAGGTAATAAAATGGTTTTATCACCTAGATATCGTAGGTTAATTCAAATATAAGAGTTATGTTTGGAAAATCACGTAGACTTAGGATGTTTATTAGTCGAAATATACCTAAATAAATGTCACACCCCCTCCTGGGTTTTATCCTCCAAATCTGAAAGGAGATGTGAAGACAGTTGACACCATCCTTGTGATATCAACTGTCCAACTTTTACCAACTCATAAGATAACAAATACGTATTATTTTAATTAACTTTTAGAAGCAATTACAAGCGTTCATTCTAAATACATTCCCAATCCTAGTTAATCCTAATGACTTTCAAAAGTAACCCAATCCGAGTTTCGCTCTGTGAAAGAATGGCAGTTCAAACCTTGAGTAGTTTTTTCCAGAACATTCCGCTTCTGCTACCTGGGGGAAATAAAAAATTGGAAAACATGAGCTAAAAAGCCCAGTGAGTAGTGTATTTTTTAAAAGGAAATACGTTGGTTTCAGAAATTCATTTTTGGAACCAATTTTACAATCAAGCAATCATAACACATAAGAATGTAACCCTTTTAACCCGATAACTGGCTATCCTTGGCTCATGTATTTCTCGGGTTTCCCATGAACCTCCCAATATGCATGTTGAGGAAAAAATTCCAATACCTTATAGCCCGCCGAATGTGCACATGTCAACAATATCCCGTAAGACGTGCTTGAGACACGCTAACAATTTCCCAGAGTACAATCCTAGTTTCCAATGCAATTCATGTTATGAAAAACAACAAGAATCAAATCAACAAATAAAATCCAGAAAACACATTTCCCGATCATATCAATTTCAAACCTTACATATATATATAATAGCATATATAATTCAAACATACGAAAATAGGAAAAACCACTCACAATCTTCTTGTTAATTCTCTTTATAATCCTCCTAGAGCAGCCCTTGGTCATGTTTCCCTGAATTTTACTTATTTTTAAATAAATCTTAAATTAGCTTGAAATTTCTTAAATAAATCAATTTTAGCTTTAAATATATCCTTAAATTGAAATAACTAGCTTACACACTTCAAAATACCCAAAAACAGGTTTAATACCCCAAAACACAGCTTTTGAGATTATTTAGGTAGTCTGGTAGGCGTGGGCAGCAGTTTGTACGCTGGGCTGGGCATGGCTGGGTGGCCGACCTCATACAGACGCAATGTGACATGGTCACAAGACATGGGCGTGCATGCGCAAGGGGCTGGGTAGCGTGTGCAACACAGGCGTGCGCACTGACAGGCATCCGCGTTGTCCAAATGGGCATTTTGCGATGGGCGTGCGCTGTGCGCCAGACGTGGGTGTGTGCGATGGCGCATGCTTGTCGCTGGGCCTTCTGCTTTCCAACACAAATTCTTCACTCATCACTTCTCCAAAATGAATGGTAACCCAAGGTCATTTAGTACACTTCTTTCTCAACACCTTCACACTAATTTCATTGGATTTGCACGATGAAATTGTGAGAGTTGAGGTCCCCTTGCTGACCCATTTATAGAAGCCCAAAATCCCTCAACGCTTGACACCTCACTAGCCCTGCATGTTCAGATGCCTTCACCATGCATGTGCCAACGCCACCCTCTTGACACCACCTCCTTGCATGTGGCTGAAGTGTTCTCATCCTCTTAAACCAATGCATAACCTTCCTTTGCATGCTTTGTAGTGCACTCACCTTCTCCTTACTTCAGCCCAAACTTTACTAGATTTAGCCACTTGCCCTAATTTGCTGTCAACTTAGCCTTGCTCCCCAAGTTTACTTCCTTATACGCATACTTCCCCTTGGATGCATAGCCCTTCTTGGCCGCATCCACCTTATCAACGTATAGCACTAATTGAACACCTAACACCTCTCTTGATCGCATAGCTCGCCCCAACATCTAACCTCACTTGGCCTCATTTGGATGCATAGCCTTGTCTTGGCTACATACCTGTCACTGGGTATAACCCTTAAGCATGGCAATGAGAGAGAAAGTTTCATCATAATCCACTCCCTCTCTCTGGGTATAACCCTTTGCCACAAGTCGAGCCTTAAAAGTCTGTACTTTACCGACTTGGTCTCATTTTCTCTTGTAAATCCACTTACAACCAATTGGTTTTACATCATTTGGTTGATCTACAAGTTTCCAGACAGAATTGAAGTACATAGACTCTTTTTCGAGGTCCATGGCTTTGACCAACTGATCACGATCCACATATTTCATCGCCTGTTTATAGGTCGATGGATCCTCTATGTCGTCATTAGTATGACAACTTGTGTTTCTGTTAAACCCAAGTAACGATCAGGCTAATGAACAACCTTCCCACTACATCGAGGCATTCTCAACTCTTGAGAAGGAAGTGACTAACTAGATGAACTAGTTCTATCTGTAGCGTTTTTGGAAATTTCATTCAATACCAGTCTACTGCGAGGTTGATGACTTCTTGTGTGGTTTTCCTCTAAGAATGTGGCATTTGTCGATACAAATACCTTATTCTCTTGAGGATCATAAAATAGACCACCTTTTGTTTCTTTTGGATAACCTATAAATAGGCATAGTTTTGAACGACATTCCAATTTTTTAGGATTTTGCACCAAAACGTGTGTCGGGCATCCCTAAATTCTAAAGTGATGTAAACTGCCTTTACGCCCTTTTCATAGCTCATAAGGTGTTTCTGAAACACTTTTAGAGGGAACATTATTCAAAATATAGACAGTAGTTTCTAATGCATGTCCCCAAAAGGAATCGGGTAACTTAGCAAAGCTCATCATTGAGCGAACCATGTCCAACAAGGTTATGTTTCTTCTTTCAGATACACCGTTCTGCTGAGGCATATTAGGTGCAGAGAGTTGTGACTTGATTTTGTGTTCTATCATATAATCCTAGAATCTTAAGTCCATGTACTCCCCACCTCGATCTGATCATAGTGTCTTTATTGTTTTATCTAACTGGTTCTCAACCTCAACCTTATATTCTTTGAACTTTTCAAAAGAATCAGACTTGTGATGCATTAGGTAAATATGACCATACCTTGAATAATCATCAACAAAACTGATGAAATATTCATACCCACCTCGAGCTTTGACATTCATCGGTCCACAGAGGTCCGAATGTATGAGCTCTAAGGGTATTATGGCTCTGAGACCTTTTCCAGTAAAAGATCTCTTAGTCATTTTTTCTTCAAGACAAGACTCACATAGAGGTAAAGAATTGTCTTCTAACGGATTTAGGAGTCCATTCTTAACCAATCTCTCAATCCTTTTGATATTTATGTGGCCAAGTTTTAAGTACCATAGATAGGCATTAGAAGAAACTTTTTGTCTTTTATTATGAGTTTCGGTTGTTTTAAACATCTTAGTATCTAAGACAAATTTTGCTTTAGTTGGTCTTAACTTATATAAGTTGTTTTCAAGTATAGCAGAACAAATTTGAATACCTTTTCTGAAAATGAACATTTCATTAACTTCAAAAGATATTTTATACATTTGTTCCAATATACATGTGATAGATATTAAATTTCGTTTCATTTTAGGAGCATATAAAACATCTTTAAGTATGATATATCTATCATTGAAAAACAACTTCAACTCTCCCACTGCTTCAGCCGAGACAACCTCTCATGTTCCAACCTTGAGGGTGATCTCGCCTTTTTCAAGCTTTTTCCAGGAACTAGTTTCCTGAAAAGAGAAGCAAATATGATTAGCGACTCCTGAATCCAATATCCAGGTTGAGGTATCATACTCCACTAAACATGTTTCAGCAACTAGTAAATCATATTTACCTTGTGCTTCTTTTGAGGCAAGGGCCTGAGGACATTCCTTAGTTAAGACAAATCTTAGGTCATCTATTACTAGTGTTGAATTCAAATTTGTTTTCCATGTTGAGTAGTTGTTGTCGTCAAGTTTTTCAGAAGCTAATAGTTGAACTAAAGAGATAGTCATGCTGAAAAGAAAAACATATCCTTTTTAGTAAATTAAGCTTTTAAATCCAATCAAGTTTAGCAAAAAAAATCTAATAATGTACCCTTCATTATTATATTTTGCAACGATATTTCAAAAGTTCAAAGTAACCTCCACCAAATGGCAGTCGATTATTCCTCTTTTGAACCAAGACAATCTTGACTAGATGCTAACCCCAGAATAACTCTTTATTCTTATAGCACTTTAGTTATCGCTACTTTGGTCAAGAATTTACTAACACGTAGTAATTCTCGTAAATGTGACCCTCCATTTTCAAACCTCAAAGATAAGAATCATTATGCTTCCGAAGATGGAAAGACAGGAATGAAAATGGACCTGAGAGACCCTATCAATTTCTAGAGTTCATGAAGTTCTGAATCGTATAATACAGCCTCCAATTGGTAAGGTCGCTCCAGGGCAGACATGTAGGCGCATTATAGGAATCTCATGGTGCGACCTAATGGAAGAGACCGTAGGATGTGTTGACACACTTCTGTCTCCCACTTACTATGAACAACTTCCCCTATTCACCTTGGTATTGACTCATGCAAAGATTCTCCGAATGGAGTTTTCTCCCAAGGCGGTCCAAAGCCAAGCATGAATCTCACGGTGTGAACTCTTAGGGAAGCTAGAGCTAAAAGTACATTACTTCTCTCCAGCTGAAGTGTTCTAGATGGTTAGGGTATAAAATACTTAGCGATACATTTCGGCTAACTAAACATATCCTAAGTCTAGGTGATTCATCCGAGTATAACTTTTATACTGAATTTTTAACCTATGATGTCTAGGTGATAAATAAATTTTATTGACGCCGGCTCGATCTCCAGGTAGTAGGTGTTCTGTGAACCGTCAACTTAAAAACCTTCAACCTTATTCATCTTATCTGACTTTTTTCCAAGATCTTGCCGGGTAAGTTTTCTTGTAACTTCGATTTTACAAGTTATCGACCTATTTTCTATGAAAATTGGGATTGCTCAATGGTTAACCCTAAGTGAGCATGCATCTTATCTTTGTTATAGATTTTAGAAGTCTAGGTTATTTTATAACAATTATAAAATAAATTATAACAATTATAACCCTAGAGCATTCATCTATAACATCCTTCCTTCAAACAAACATGCTTTAATATAATACTTATATTAAAACTAAGCATGCATAGTATATATTTTATAACACTTAACATATAACACATGCATGTCACATACTTTTCCTATGGTGGGGTTTTAAAACTATATGGCATCCTATATGCATACATAATTAAACAATATTATACATCACATGCATAATAGGTAAACAACACTAAAGTGGACCGATTTTGGCATTAAAAACAAACAAAAAACTAATTATTACAAAAATCAGCAACCAGCTTCCCGAAACCGGTTTTAAACAATTTGAACCATCTAGAATAAACCACTCGAACCAGCCCAAAAACACCAAAAACCAAGTTGAACGTCAAACCAGCTCAACCAGGTCAAACGGACCGGTCCAGATCGTCTAGACCGGCTGATCAATGCATGCTGGCACGGTCAACGAAGGCGCGGGTCAGGTCGGGTCGAACTGAACGTGCGGGTGGCGGAGGCGAGAGGTGCGGGACGCGGACAAATGGCGTACGCAAGGCAGCTTCGAAGTGAGTCGGACCGGAGCAGTTGGAGAAACCGGGTCGGAGCGTGGAACGGGCCGGACACTTCATCGGCAACTGGAATGCATGGGGCTACTTCGAACCGGGTCGCATCGCTGCTCGAGTCGGGTCTGTGAGCCATTTTTCTCCATTTTTTGATGTTGTTCTCTCTCCCGGAATCAAGTAATTACAACCTAATTTCAACTCTAATGACTCCAACAAATTTATAGACCCTTTTCCACACATTAATTCTCATAAACATGTGAGCAATTACAAATTTCCACAAGAAATTTAAAGAGAGGGTGAGGCCCCTTGTTCAAGACCTGGATTCAGTATTAAAGGGAACAACCTATATATTATCCCTATAATGGGTAGGAATGAATTCCGTCTTGCACCCTATGTTCCTAGCTATCCATCTGATCTTACCTCTGAAATGAGAGGCTTATTGGGCCAGCGATAATGAGCTGCCCTCACCTATGCAGATCTAAGGATAATCTCGAGTGAACAGGAGTTCATAGTTAGCTCGGGATTAAGATTAAGTTACCTAGGTCATCAATTAACGAAATAGTCAGTTTTATACATAAAACGACATTTAGAACGTAAAAAGTGACTATTTCATAGTTCATTCTTATGCAAATTCATTGCATAGGATGCCCCCACTCACATATCTCTATGAACGATTCAGGATCACATCGTTTGTACTAACTACAAAGTGGGCCGCATCCATAGTGTCCCCAGAACAAGGCGCCCAACCTTATTCATATACTATAGACCATTTTGGCTATATATTTGAACTTGATCCACATTTATGTCACTACATAAAGTTCGAACTACATTAAATAGCCCAGGACCTTAGTTTATTGGATTCAAGATTACAATTTTAATAACAATTTTATCGAAAAATAAAACAAAATATGTTTATTAATTTAAAAACTACGAGTTTTAGGACATAAAATTCAACAACTTTAAAAATAACCTCAGAATACTAAGGATCAATAACAACATAATTACATCATATTAACACATACAGAGTTTAGCGGTCCCAATATACTTTACTAGTCCCTAATATGAGCAACACATATGTACAGACATTTACAGAGTAAACACCAAAAACTTCTCTCTAGACTTTGGACTTTTAACTGGAGTCCTTGAGTGGTAGAGCAAGATGACAGCTAACTTCTGGAGAGATGACCACTACCTGGGAAAAGAAAAACATTTGAAAGAATGAGCTACTTGCCCAGTGAGTGACTTAATAAAAACATAAATCTCATGCTTAAACTGAAAGCTAGAAAACATAATACTGGAACTAAAACATGCCAAGCAAACGTGTACATAAAACTTTTAAAACTATTGTATCTGAAAACATAGCTAAACTGATTCCCGGGTAGAGAGAACCCTTTTGCTCGATCTCTCAACGTCGGATATCCTGTTTAAGAGAGAACCCTTTTGTTCAATCTCTCAAACATTAGCCTGGCCTGGGGTGAGAACCTTTTTGTTCAACACCTTCTAGCCAATACTAGGAAAGAACCCTCGTGGTTCAATCTTATCGTCAGGTATCATGTTTAAGAGAGAACCTTTTTGTTCGATCTCTCAAACATAAACCTGGGCTGGGGTGAGAACCCTTTTGCTCAGCACCTTATAGTCAATGCTAGGAAAGAACCCTTTTGTTCAATCCTACTGAACTGATTAACTGTCATACGTGCACGTAGAGAAAACTGGATCTTGATGTCAAGGATCATAACTGAGGCAGGGTACCACTGCTTATCATTAAACTTAGTGAATTATTCTGATACATTCTCTATGTACTTCAGCATCAGAATCATAACATAACTGAAACTAGGTAGTACAGCTCAGATACCTTCTCCTTGTACTTCAGTATTGAGCTGAAAATACCTGATAGGAAAACATTTTCATAAAACATGCTTACTGAAAGCTTGATCTCATAAATCATAGTTTTCATAAGACATCATTTGTTAACGCATGCTCAACAACATTAAGAGCACATATGCTTTAAAACATAATACAAATACTTGTAACATAAACATGTCATGTTTGAAAACTACCATGGTTCAACCATTGTACCAAAGCATATTTCATAAACTTTGTAACTAGCATGCATTTATAAACTTTAGAGAAATGTGTTGCTTGGAACTTCTTGTAAAATAACCAACATAAAAGTAACTGTCAATAAAGCATGGATTATCAAAATATTTATAAACCATTTATAAATCATTTATATTCACTCACAGGTCCTTCAAGTTTTCTTCCTTAAGGCTTGATAGGCTTTTCCAATGGGCATTGAACCTACACGTATAAGCATACTACTTAGTGTCTACATTAGCCTTCCTTTTAAGCCTACTCAATAAATCAAGCTCACATGACAAACCATCACATTGTGCCTCCTACCATTCACTTTGAGGGTTGGACACTTAGCCAATTTGGAGGGATTGAGTGTCAAAAGAATGCACCCTTTGATCGCCCACACTCCCCACACTTGAAAAAAATTTGGAGCATCAAACTGCAGATTCAATTCCAACAATTCATAACTAAATTTCCAGAATTGATCTCAAGGAAATTCCTTCTACAAACTTACTTAGAATCAAGTTAGAAACATTACCTTAAAATTTCAGCTTGAAATTCCTCGTCGTTTTATCTAGAGATTTAAAAATTCATCATTGGCTCCAATTCAAGCAGCTGCCTGCTTGTTCAACAATTTCCAGTTCAAACTTCAAAAATATATAACTCGATTTCCAGGCCTCATCTTAAAAAGTTTCATTCTAAAAAGTTGTTTATAACTGAGTTTACAATATTACCTCAAATTCTTAGCTAAACAATCTTCATGATTCGTTCTGGAGCTTCAATTCTTCACTAATGACCTAGATTCACCCTAGAAACGTACCCTTCGTATTTATTTTGCTCCTCTGACCTTATTCTGACGATTTTTCCCTCCAGAAGCACAACCACAGAAAATAGACACACAGAGCTTTTGAATGCCACTAAAATTACATGAATAGCCCAAGTAATTTGTTCAAACCAATTAAATGAAGTCGATCTTCCTGCTTACCACCGCCCAAAATCTGGCATGAAATCTCCTTGGGCCACTTAGCCCATTAATGAAGATTAATGGCTGAGATTTGATTAATCCATTTTCTTCCCACTCTATCAAAGCACAATTCAGCATTAAATCTCATAGGAGGGCATGGTCTCCTCTTAGTTTCCCATACTTAGCCAAAATTTGACCATTCTTTCCTACATAGCCATTCGAGAGTTCCCTTGCTCCTTAGTTTGCTTTCTTCCTCCATCACTCCTAACCAACACATAATCTCATTACAACTCATTGGAAGACATCACATAACTTACACTTACTTACTTAAGGGAATTAGGGTTCGGGTTTTACAATACCCCACCTTGCGTCCACCCCTAAATCAAGACTTAACACATAGTCTCTTTTGGCGGACACCCTATTCGGCCATCGCATATCACACTTGGCCGCATGCCTTTAGACCAATGCATGCTTTGGCATGCCTTGCGCCCAACGCTTGAACTTGGTTTGTACATTGCTCATGCTTAATGCATAGCAACCATTCAGCCAACACTTTGCCATTCACTCCACGCCTTCTATCTAACATACGTTCAACTAACTTCAATCACTTGGGCTGTCGCACATCACACAACACCTTTAACGCATGGCCTCACCTTAACTCCCACACTTAGCCAAATTTTGTCATACATAACCAAGCTTAGCTATATTTCATGTTTAGCCCTCAAAAGTCTCATATTCAACACTTAAGGAATTCTTCCTTCTCTTTTAATCATCCTCAAGATTCCTTCTTAGAATATTCACTTACTCTTCTTATTATCCAAGTTGGACCTAACTTGCTTAAGTGAGATTTAAGGGTTTACAGTAAAAGTATACCCAAACGTTTAGAACACTTCAGTGGGAGATTAACAATATATATGATATATCGTTTTAGCTCTCATGTCTTTAAGAGTTCACACCGTGAGATCCATGCTCGACTTCATGTCGATTTAACCTTGACTGCTCCATTTAGAAAGTGTTTGCATCAGTCAATAACAAGGTGAATAGGGGAAGTAGTTGATAGTAAGTGGGTGAAGGAAATGTGTCAACATATCCTACGGTCTCTTCCATTAGTTTGAACAGTAAGATTCCTATGTTGCACCTACTGTCGTTTTTAGGCGGTACTAGCTAGTCGTTAACCACGACGATCCCCTCGGAGGGTTGTAACATAGAATTCGGAAAACCCAAGCTTTAGAAATGAATAGGGCTTCATAATTCCATCTTGAACATTTTCATCCAATTCAGGGGCATATTCATACCGTTCTATGAAATCTAAAAATGGAAGGCCACACTTATAAGAGTTACTAAGTGTTAGTAAGTTCTTGACCGAAAACGATAACTAAATGACTATAGGAATAAGAGTTAATCTGGAGATAGTATTTGGTCAAGATTGTCTTGCTTAGTGAAGGAATATTTGATTGCCTTTCCATAGCATCTATTCTGACTCACTAATGTATCGTTGCAAATAAATAAAGAGATATGGGTACTTTATTAGTTTTTGCTAAAATTGGATTTAGATGCATAAGTTTAATAGAATTTGTTTATTTCTCAGGAACTTCAAACTCAATTATACAACTATTAGCTTCCGATAAATTCAAGGTGAAACATAAATATGATATTAGTGGTTAACGATTTGAGGTTCGTTTTAACAGAGGAATGTCCTCCTCTTCCCAGTTCAAACTCTAGCCAAAATGTTCGGGAAGCCTATGATAGATGGGTTTAGGCTAACAATAATTCCAGAGCCTATATGCTTACTAAAAAGCATGAAGCCATGTTCACTGCATGTGTGATCATGGTGTTGTAGCAAGAGATGTTTGGGAAACCATATTCTTCGGTCCGACATGATTCTATAAAGTACGTCTATAACTCTCGCATGAAAGAAGGGACCCTCTGTTAGAGAACATGTCCTGGACATGATGGTCCATTTCAACATTGCGGAAGCTCATGGCACTGTCATAAATGAAAGGAGTCAAGTTAGTATGATAATGGAATCTCTTTCGAAGAGCTTTCTAACATTTCGTACTAATGCTGTAATAAATAAGATTGATTACAATTTGACCACTCTTTTGAACGAACTACAGACTTACCAATCCTTAATGAAAAATAAGGAAAGTGAAGCAAATGTTTTTTCCCAAAAGAATTTTCTGAAGGGATCTTCCTCTGGAACGAAACCTTTAGACAAAATGAAGTTTGTTTCTACTTCAAAGGATAAGAGTATCCAGATGAAGAAGAAAGGAAAAGGGAAGAAGAAAGTCCCTGCAAAGAAAAGCAAGAATAAAGCACCAAAAGGAAAATGTTTCCATTTCAATGAAGACGAGCATTGGAAACGCAATTTCCCGCAGTATCTTGCTGAAAAGAGAGCTGAAAAGGCAAACCAAAGTAAATCCGATTTACTTGTGATAGAAACATGTTTAGTGGAAAGTTATCGCTTAACCTGGATACTAGATTCAGGTGCCATTAATCATATTTGAACTTTTCTTCAGGATACTAGTTCCTGGACATAGCTATCAGAAATGAAATGATTTTCAAGGTAGGAACTGGTGAAGTCATTTTAGCAGAAGTAGTGGGAGACGTCAAGTTATATTTCAAAGATGCTTATATTTTACTTGAAAATATATATTATGTACCTAAAATGAAAAGGAACTTAATCTTTGTGTCTTGTTTGCTAGAAAATATGTACAAAGTAAATCTTTATTTAATGAAGTGTTCATTAGTTCAAGAGGTGTTCATATTTATTCTGCTAGACTTGAAAATAACTTGTATGTGTTAAAACCAACTAAAGCAAAAGCCATTTTAAATATATAGTTGTTTAAAACGGTAGAAACTCAAAATAAAAGACAAAAGTTTCTCCAAAAGCCTATCCTTGGCACTTAAGACTTGGTCATATAATCTCAACAGGATTGAAAGACTGATAAAAAACAATCATCTAAATCAGTTAGAAGACAGTTCATTGCCTCCATGTGAATCAGTCTTGAGGGTAAAATAATCAAAAGATCTTTTATAGGAAAAGGTCTTAGAGCCAAAGAACCCCTAGAACTTATACATCCAGACCTTTATGGTCCAATGAATGTTAAAGTTTGAGGAGGATATGAATATTTCATCAATTTTGTTGATGATTATTCAAGGTATGGCTATATTTACCTAATGAGTCATAAGTCTGAAACTCTTGACAAGTTCAAAGAATTTAAGACGGAAGTTGAAAACTTATTAAGTAAAAAAAATCAAAATACTTCGATCAGATCGAGGTGTTGAATATATAGATTTACAATTCCAGAACTATCTAGTAGATTATGAAATTTGATCCCAACTCACAACACCTGGAACACCACAACAAAATGGTGTTGTAGAAATGAGAAATCAAACCTTGTTAGACATGGTTCGTTCGATGATGAATTACGCTTAGTTACCTCAATCCTTT